>NC_073258.2:58522954-58825984 GCF_029289425.2 Pan paniscus
GCATCACGTCAATCACTGAACACTTTCAGGGAATCAGTTTCTCAGGCCCCTGGTGGGAGAGGCCTGGGAATCTGTGGGGACTGGAGACACTGAGAGGGAACAATGTGGACCCCACACGGCTAAGGAGTTTTCTGGGCCCTTTCGCTCCTGTGATTTCACTTAATCCTCACCACTTTCCAAAGTTACTGGCATCAGGAACCCATTTTACAGCTGTAGGACAGTAGCCCAAAGAGATGACACTTTCCTAATGTTAGAGTTTGGCCCGTGATGAGCAGAGCCACACAGCAGGAAGTGCACTGGCTTTAGAAGCTGAAAGACTGATGCGATTTGAATCCCAAATCCAGCACTTCACTAACTGCGAAACCACAGGCAAATCTCCTCCCCACCATAGGCATCTGCAAAATGGGGGTCTGAACACTCACGTCTCTGTGTTGAACACTAACCCCTGTTTGTGGTGAGAATGAAATGGGATCATTTTCCTGAGTCCCCGGCATGGTTCATGGCACCCAGAAGCCAAGGCAGAGAAGGTGCAGGGGTCAAAGTCTTGGACTTGGGCAAATCTAGTGCTGAGCTCACCAGCTGGTGAACTCAGCACCAGCTCTGGGTAACCCCAGACAAGTCTCCTTACCCTCTCAGAACCTCATTTGAAAAACAGAGCAATCACATGCCTATCTATAATTGTCCGCTTTCCGTTGCTTCTACAAAATACCTGAATCTGGGTAATTGACAAAGAAAAGGAATTTATTTCTTCATGTATAGAGGCTGAGAAGTCCAAGGCTGTGGAGCCAGACGCATGTGGTGAGTCTTCCTACTGGTGGGGACTGCAGTCTCGGGCGCAGGGTGTCACATGGAGAGGGGGCTGAGTGTGCTAACGTGCTAGCTCAGATCGCTCTTCCTCTTCTTACGAACCCACCAGTTCCCCTCCCATGATAGCCCATTAATCCATTAATCCATGAATGGATTAATCCATCCATGAGGGCAGAGCCCGCAGGGTCCAATCGCCTCTTAAAGGCCCTACCTGTCAATACTGCCACATTGGGGATGAAGTTTTGACATGAGTTTTGGATGAGGACATTCAAACCATAGCACTATCCCAAAGGTTTGTTGCAAGGGTGAAATGAGATGAATAGTCTGAAAGCACCTTTCAAAACTGCTCTATAAATGTAAACAACAACAATGGGTTTCCTGAGTGCTTAATGTATTCCAGGCACTGTCTACACCCCTGACGTGTGTGGTTTCACTCAATGCTCATGGCAGCCTTATGAAGCAGGACTTTTGTATAGTATTCCCACCCACAAATGAGGAAATTGAGTCTCAGAGATGTTAAGTAACTGGCCCAACATTGCACAGTCAGTAAGCGGCAGAGCCAGGCTTTGAGCCCAAATAAGCAGAGTGAGCTGGGCTCTGGGAGACCCAGACAAATGGAACTGAAGAAGCTTGGAGTCTAGCAGTGGCTCAAACTTTCTAGCACATCAGAATCACTGATGGAAATTATTTAAAAGGCGAGTTCTGGCCGGACGCGGTGGCTCACCCCTATAATCCCAGCACTTTTGGAGGCCGAGGCGGGTGGATCACTTGAGGTCAGGAGTTCGAGACCAGACTGGCCAACACGGTGAAACCCTGTCTCTACTAAAAATACAAAAATTAGCCAGGGATGGTGGCGCGTGCCTGTAATCCCAGCTACTCGGGAAGCTGAGGCAGGAGAATCACTTGAACCCAGAAGGCAGAGGTTTCAGTGAGCCAAGATCGCACCACTGCACTGCAATGTGGGCGACAGAATGAGACTCTGTCTCAAAAATATAAAAATAAATAAAAGGCAAGTTCTTGGGCTGCACCCACAGAGATACTGATTCTGTGGGTTCAGGGTGGAGCTCAGAAATCTGCTTTTATAACAAGCCCCCAAGATGATGCTTGTGTGAGGGGTCAGCTAACCACACGGGGAGGAGCGTGGCAGGTGTCTCAGCAAACCGTAAGTAAGGGTTGCTCAGTGAGCCAAGACACAGGGCTCTGGAGGACCCAGAAGGTTCAGGCAGGAGAGACAGGATCCCACAGAGGGACCCATCTCTGCCTCTGACCTCCAGGTTTGCCAAGTACTACAAAATGGAGAATGGCAGTGAGTACCGCACCCTCCTGAAGGCTTTTGGCATCCGCTTCGACGTGCTGGTATACGGGAATGTGAGTCCATGGGCCAGGCAGATAGGGTGGACAGGGGAGGCAGCCCAGACCACCTCTCGGGTTCTGAAAAAGCTCCTCTGGGGGGCAGGGGTCTGCTGCTGGCCAGCTTTGACACCCTCGGTGGGTCACTCTCCCATCAATTCACCTGTGCCGTGAAGGGGAGGGACCTGCTGATCCACCAAGAACCCTTCTGGCGCCACGTGCAGCCTCGGGCCTCACCCCCATCCCATGGGCCCTCTGCCCACTTGCCTTGGTCTTTGTGCACACAGGCTGGCAAGTTCAACATCATCCCCACCATCATCAGCTCTGTGGCGGCCTTTACTTCTGTGGGAGTGGTGAGTTCAGCCCCTCCACGCTCTGACGGGCCAGTCAGAGTGGGGCCCGGACTGGTACCAGCAGGCAGGGGAGTGACGGGGGCAGAACTCTGCCTCTGCCTGGAATGTAAAACCCCTACCCCCACTTGCTAGGTGCTTCAGTCTCCTTGGCCACCACCCTGCTGCGTCAGCCCTGGCTGGAACGTCTCCAGTCATGGAGAGTTCATTACCTCCGGAAGCAGCCTTCCCGTTTTCAGGAGACTCCACCTGTTACAGAGTTCTGTTTCTCACCGTATAGCTGGGGGAGGAGGCTCTGGGTTTCTGCAGACCTGAGATGCCTTAATGAGGAACAGAGCCCACGTGGCATGGTGGGCACATAGCCTGCCTTCAGGGACTTCTACCCTTCCACCCCACGCAGTCCTCTCTCTGTGCAGCTGTGGTCTGGGTCACCCCTAGGAGCTGGGAAGGCAGCCCTGAAACATCCTGCAAAGTCCCTGGGCATTTTTCTAAGAGGGAACATCATTCAGTCCTCCCTGGAGGACTGGTCCCCACCCTGGCCTGCAGTCTGCTAACATGCTAGCTCGGATCTCTCTTCCTCTTCTTATAAAGCCACCAGCTCCCCTCCCATGATAGCCCATTAATCCATTAATCCATGCATCCATGGACGGATTAATCCATCCATGAGGGCAGAGCCCGCAGGGTCCAATCACCTCTTAAAGGCCCCACTTGTCAATACTGCCACACTGGGGATTAAGTTTCAGCACGAGTTTGGATGAGGACATTCAAACCATAGCACTATCCCAAAAGTTTGTTGCAAGGGTGAAATGTCCTGCCCACTGTTTAGGCAGCTTGGGGATGCTGCCCGAGCCCAGCACTTCCTGCCACCCTGATCCCACCCACCCCAGGGCACCCCTCGGAGCCCGCCCTGCCTCTCCTCCTCCAGGGAACTGTTCTCTGTGACATCATCCTGCTCAACTTCCTCAAGGGGGCCGACCAGTACAAAGCCAAGAAGTTTGAGGAGGTGGGTTGGGGAAGGGGCACCCTTGGATAAAAGGGAGAGGGGGCAGGGCAGGCAGGGGCAGGGACTCTCAGTGGCTCCCCTTCTGAGGCCTTCTGAAGGGGGGCTCACCAGGCCTCAATGACTATTTGGGGTCCAGACAAGGGAAGGCTTGGCCAAGACTGGGCTCTGCAGAGAATCTTGGGGGTTCTGTGGGTCATTTCTGTCATGGTCCCCACCCTGTCACCTCCCCTCTCCATTTCTGGGGCAGGACTAGGGGAGGCCATGGGATGAATGGGGTTTCTGTTTGCCCTCGGGGTACATGGGAGGGGCCTTGGGATCACACAGATGTCCTGGCTCCCCTCATGACTAGGTCATGGGCGCCCACTGCTGAGTCTGTCAAATGGGGTCACAAAAGAGGACATTGCCCATAGTCAGAACTTGACAACACCAGCTCTTTCGCCTGCAGGTGAATGAGACTACGCTGAAAATCGCGGCTTTGACCAACCCAGTGTACCCCAGCGACCAGACCACAGCAGAGAAGCAGTCCACCGATTCGGGGGCCTTCTCCATAGGCCACTAGGGCCTCTTTCCAGGGCCCCACACTCACAAAGGCTCCAGGCCTCCCCACAGAGGACCGTGCCTGAGCAAGGGGGCATGGGAGGGAAGAGGGGCTCTCATTTCTGCTGCTCACTCCATGAGCATAGCTGGGACCCAGGTGTCTGGGCCTCCGACTGCTCCAGCAGACAGGCAGTGCTCCCTGCTGAGACCCCAATCTCACCTTCACTCCTTGCCTGGCCCCATCTGCTTCCTAGGACCCCTGGGGCAGGAGCACCTGAGCCATCCCTTTCCCAAAGAGTAGAGATGATAATGTAGGACAGATGGCCACAAGGGCCTACCAAGTGCCAGGCACTTTCACACACGTTATCTCATTTAATCCTTAGAGTAATCCTATGAGGTAGATATTAGTTTCCCTTGTTTTGAAGATAAACCAAGGCTCAGAGAGACTGAGTCATTTGCCCCAGGCCAGATAGCCAGGATGTGAGAGAGCTGGGATTTGAACGTCCGTCTGACTAACTCCATCGCCCACACCCCCTGAGAGAAGAATGAACTCCCAGGGTCCATCAGCCCTGCTGCTTCAGCCGCCTCCACCCTGACCATGATTCGGTTAATAAAGAGTAAGCCCCATGCCTTTCCCAGCAACAAAGTTTGCATTTTAGGGAGACTGGTTAGACAGTGGTGAGGGACCCCATCTCTGACTTGGGTGCATCCCAAATTTAGAAGGAAACAGAAGGCACGGCTGTCAGTGAATTTTTCCTCATCACTCCCCACAGCTCTCTCCCCAAACCAGGGAAGGGGTCATTCTTGTACTTCTCTGGGACCCCACACCCACACACATCTGGGCCCCCTCACTCTGGGGATTTGATTCCCGGACCTGGGATCCTGTCGTAGGCTGGGATCCTGTTCCAGGAGTTCAGCAGTCCTCATTTACAACAACAGTGAAAAGGCTCCAGTAAGGCCTGGTGCCTTGTGAGCTGCTCAGCTGGGTTGGCCAGGCCTGTCCCCATAGGGTCTTAATAAGGTGCCCCGTTTTCTAAGGTTAGAAGCTAAAGGGGCCTTTTAAACCATCTTATCTAACCCTCTTGCTTACAGATGAGCAAACTGAGGCCAGAAAGGGAAAATGACTGGTTCAGTGCCACAGTTCGTGGCCAAAAAGGAACCCACATGTCCTGGCCCTTCAGGGAAGGAGGCAAGAACAGGAAGCTGGATCCATTGACCCAGACATCCTCTATCCCCTTTCTGTCCTCTCCTACAGTGAGAGGCCCAGAAATTGCCCCAGGGCAGGGCTCTGGGGCAGAACCAGGTTTTGTGAATCCTAAGCATATACAATTTGGGGGCATCTCTTTAGAAAGAATACAAAATTAGGTATTAGAAGGGGCTCATGCAA
Source organism: Pan paniscus (assembly GCF_029289425.2). Classification (NCBI taxonomy): domain Eukaryota; kingdom Metazoa; phylum Chordata; class Mammalia; order Primates; family Hominidae; genus Pan; species Pan paniscus. The sequence goes on from NC_073258.2 coordinate 58,528,389, forward strand.
GTGAATGAGCCTAAAGAATGTTTCAATAGCTTCATGATAAATCTGCATCTGGCAGTCAGAGTGGGCATGATCATGAGGTCTTAGCTGCACCAGCTCAACTGTAGGTGGAGGGCGGCCCCTCAACACAAGGCACAGGAAGTGGGGAAGGGACAGCTTCAGGAGTAGTTCAGGAGGCTCAAATGGTGGGTACTTGCAAAGGCCTTGCCCAATGACCCCCCGCTCCAGGGGGAGAAGGGGTAAGACCCACCCCACATAAAGCTTAACACCCCTTCCCTCACTCTGCCCTAACCCACAGCCCCATGCCCAGGATGGTGGGGCATATCTCCCCAGGGTCAGCCTTGGGAATTGGGCAGTGCCTGGAGATCTGACCAGACTATGCTTCTCCAGCAGAGACATCAGTGAAGGCAGCACCACATTCTCCACCTGGGACTCCCCCAGGCATCCCTGGGGAATTCAGCTCTTGGGAGGCTGGGGTCACAGGGATTCTCTCTAATGGGGAGATGGAGGCAGTGGTGTCCTGAAGGGACCCTCCCCCCCAACCCCTCCCTTTTACCCAGATGGAGGTGGTCCTCCTGTAGGTGCCTCCGCCCCTCTGGAGCCGGCCAGCAAGTGTGTGTGAGCCTGAGGTTGTCCTCCGCATATCTGAACTAAGTTACCACTTCTGTGTGCTAGATGTAGGGTTAATATCAGTAGTGATAAAAACAGCTACCTTGTCTCTGTTGCATTATGGTTTACTCAGCACAATCACCAACATAATCACATGGACCCTCACACCAACGCTGGTGAGTCTGCTATGGTTTGTCATTAATCCTATTTGATAGAAAAAGAAATTTACAGTACATGGAAATGAGATCTGGAACCTATGCCCATTCCTAACACTACATTGCCTCTTTAATCATTCAGCATAAAAGCCAACATTGATTACTTACTATTGGCAGGGCTAAAGTTCGTTCTCCATCAGGGAGATAAGTAGAGGTTATACAAAGGGCTTGGCATTCAGCTGAAATCCCAATCCCCAGACCACGTGCACAGAACTTCCTTTATCGCCTGTCCTTCCCACCCCCACAGACAGACAACACTGTTCTTCTAGAAGCATAGCATCAAAAGTGGGCTTATTCTAAAGCATGACTCTCCAATAGGAAAAAAAGAAAAAGAATGGGCTTATTCATATAAAAAAGAAAAGCTCAGTATCACTGATCATTAGAGAAATGCAAATCAAAACTACGACGAGATACCATCTCACCAGTCAGAATGGCTATTACTAAAAAGTCAAAAAATAACAGATGCTGGTGAGGTTGTGGAGAAAGGGGAACACGTGCTCCCTTGGTGGGGGCGTAAATTAGTTCAGCCATTGTGGAAAGCAGCATGGCGATTCCTCAAAGAGCTAAGAACAGAACTACCATTGGACCCAGCAATCCCATTACTGGGTGTATCCCCAGAGGAACATAAATCATTGTACCATGAAGACACAGGCACGAGAATGTTTATTGCAGCATTATTCACAATAGCAAAGACATGGAATAAGCCTAAATGCCCATCAATGACAAATTAGAAAAAGAAAATGTGGTACATATACACTGTGGAATACGATGCAGTCATAAAAAGAACAAGATCATGTCTTTTTTGGGAACATGGGTGGAGCTAGAGACCATTATCCTTAGCAAACTAAAGCAGAAACAGAAAACCAAATACTTCATGTTTTCACTTATAAGTAGGAGCTAAAGGATGAGAACTCATGAACACAAAGAAAGGAACAACAGACACTGGGGTCTCCTTGAGAGTGAAGGGTAGGAGGAGGGGGAAGAGCAGAAAAATATTGGGTAGGCCAGGTGCGGTGGCTCACGCCTGTAATCCCAGCACTTTGAGAGGCCAGGGTGGGCGGATCACGAGGTCAGGAGATCGAGACCATCCTGGCTAACACGGTGAAACCCCATCTCTACTAAAAATACAAAAAATTAGCCGGGTGTGGTGGTGGGTGCCTGTAGTCTCAGCTACTCGGGAGGCTGAGGCAGGAGAATGGCGTGAACCAGGTAGGCGGAGCTTGCAGTGAGCCGAGATTGTGCGACTGCACTCCAGCCTGGGCGACAGAGTGAGACTCTGTCTCAAAAATAAATAAATAAATAAATAATTGGGTAGTAGGCTTAGTACCTGGGTGATGAAATAATCTGAACAACAAATAAACCGCCGTGACCTGAGTTTACATGTGTTAACAAACCTGCACATGTACCAATGAACCTAAAATAAAAGTTAAAAAAAAAAAAAGAAGGGACTGTTGTAGTGTGTAGTGTGTGGATCTGTGTGGGGCCCTAATCCCAGGTAGCTCCCCTTCCATGCCCTTTGGGAGAAGGACCACTTGACATGCTGTGATTAGGAGCTGCCTGACCCAATTTCCATCCATGGCAGTTGGACAGACCCCTCTACTGAGGACAGGCCTTTTCATGTAGAGACAGTCCCTGGGGCCCAGCATGGATAAAGTCCCTGGCAATGCCAGCACCCATTCTCCTGCTGCCAGAGGCCTGCCCATGTTGAAGGGCCTCATCTCTCTGCTTTCTCCATCACCCACTTTCCCCAGGGCTCTCTGATCCTGTCCCCTCAACTTTAGCACCCTTAGAAACACAGCACATCTGGGAAAAGTTCTTTTCGCTCCTGAAACCACATCCCATCAGATGCTGGTACAGATATACACAAACACACAAACATAGTCCTGTATGCAGTTATGCTCAGACACACACTGAGACATATACCCACCCACATACATACCAGTCAAAGACACAGAGGAAGACACATATGCATACACAGAGAGATTTGGGAACATAAGGCTGCAAAGCTATGGAGACATATGCATTCACAGGTGTACGCAGACAGACATATCCATAAATACACAGAGATATATAAACATATGCATACTCAACATGCAAATTCATACTGACTCACAGATTTATGCACATTTACATATATAAATTCACACATATACAGGTATATACATGTACACAAACACTGACTCATGTACACACCAAGATATACACGCACACATGTACATGTGCACACACAGAAATACTTTTGTATTCTCCCTGGGCCCCATGTGGAAACACACTCCCAAGAAGTCTGTCTCTCCCCACCACCTCCACCCCCTACAATCCAGGGCTCTCTACCCTCTTGATACCCAGTCTCAGGTCTGAGTTTCGTACTTCATCACCTCTACATCCTTCCTGGAGCCCAGTACCTCATCTGTGACAAAGTTAATAGCAACAACAATAATCTCTCTCAATGTCCCCAGGGTCTGAGAAAGTGGGGGATGGAGAGACACAGAGGCCTGGGGCTGCAGAACTGGGAATGGGAACTACCAGACACCCTGGCTTTGTGCCCAGGGCCCTGCTGGGGAGAAGTCGCTCCCTCCTAAGGATGTGGCCCCTCTACAGAGGTAGGCCAGGAGGAAGGAAGGGGAGGACCACCACCCTCCTGGGAATGGATGGGGAACATGCCTCAGAGGAGGCTGGGGACTCACAGAGGTGGCTGGAAATAAAATTGGGGGCCATTATCAGAACCCAGAAAGGCATAGGGCCAGAGGAGCAGTCTGCCCCAAGACAAGACTGCTTTCTCCCCACTTCCTCGTGTTGTCCCCTAGGTGGGACCTCAGTGTTCCACACCAACTCTTAAAACAGCTCCATCACCTTTATTTTGGAAAGCCACCCCACCCTGCACCGCATACTGAATCCAAACAAAGCAAGAGGACCAGCAAAGCACCCCACACCAACTGAGCTCCCATCCCCCACTCCCCCAGTCCTTACCCATACTCCCAACCCCTCACCTCCACCACACCCATCCCTACTCCTATCCCCCATCTCCCACCCCTAACCCTAATCCCAACCCCTCACCTGCACCACACCCATCCCTACTTCCATCCCACCTCCCACCCCCACCCCTACTCCCAATCCCTCACGTCCCCACTCCCACCCCTACTCCCATCCCCCCACCTCCCACCCCCACCCCTACTTCCAACCCCTCACCTGCACCACACCATCCCTACACCCATCCCCCCACCCCTACTCCCATCCCCCCAGCTCCCACTCCCACCCCTACTCCCAACCCCCCACCTCCCACCCACACCCCTACTCCCATCCCCCCACCTCCCCACTCCCACCCCTACTCCCATCCCCACCACCATCTCTGCCACCCCTACTCCCAACCCCTCACCTCCACCACACCCATCTCTACTCCCATCCCCCCACCTCCCACCCCCACCTCTACTCCCAACCCCTCACCTCCACCAACCCTACCCCTACTCCCATCCCCCCACCTCCCACCCCCACCCCTACTCCCATTCCCCCACCTCCCACTCCCACCCCTACTCCCAGTCCCCCACCTCCCACCCTCATCCCTACTCCCATCCCCCCACTTCCCACCCCACCCCTACTCCCAACCCCTCACCTGCACCACACCCATCCCTACTCCCATCCCCCCACCTCCCACCCCCACCCCTACTCCTAACCCCTCACCTGCACCACACCCATCCCTACTCCCATCCCCGCACCCTTACTCCCAACCCCTCACCTGCACCACACCCACCCCTACTCCCAACCCCCCACCTCCCACCCCCACCCCTACTCCCATCCCCCCACCTCCCTTTTCCCACCCCTACTCCCATCCCCACCACTATCTCCACCACCTCTACTCCCACCACCCACACCCCTGTCCCCATCCCCCCAACCCTACCCCACGCCCGGGGAGGCCTTCCGGCCGCCCCAGGTCCCGCTCTGCCGCCCAGCGCCGCCGCCAGCCCCCACCGGGCCGCCCTACTCGGCCATCGCTCACTTTCCCGAGAGTGAATGCTTCCAGGATTTTTCCGAACTGGGGTAATCCCCAAAGTGAGCAATAAAGAAACGAGAGTCAGGAAATGCTGTGGGAAGTCTGGATTTATGAGCAGGAGAGGTTGGGGGACGGGAGGGGGCTGCTGGCAGGGTCTCCGTGCCGCTGGCTTAGAAGGAGCAGACGAAGGGCAGTTGCTTGTCGCATTGAGCTCGTCGCCAATAACCTCCTAGCAGCAGAGAGCACAGTGAAGTCCACCGCACTGCGGGGTCTGGCCTGGGCTTCACCTCTTTCCCTCCTCAGGGGCCTCCTATGTCCCCATCTATGGCCATCGTCATCTGCCAGCTGTGTGCTTGCCCCACATCCCTACTGGCTCACATTTGCTGATCTCTTACTGCTAGCTAGGCTGTGTGCTAACTGCATTAGATGGACTTAGGTGGACTATTGCATTTAATCCTTACCATGACTCCAAGAGGTGGGTGCTGTCATCATCCCCATTTCACAGATGAGGAAACGGGGGCTTAGTGGAGATAAACAACGTGCCTGTATCTCAGTTGGCAAGTGGCAGCACTGGGATGTGAACTGCAGCAGTCTTGCTCCAGCACATATGGTCTCAGCCACTATACTAAACTCACATCTGGCACCCATGCTGCTGCCCACGTCTGCTGTTGGAGGCGGGCATCTTGTCTCTCAGCCATCCCTAATTCCCCCATCCTTCCTTTTCTCTCATCCACGCCTTATATCCACTTCCGCTACTCTCATTGGTCATACCTGTTGTTCGAATTTATTGCCCTCATATCAAAGGAGGCAAAGAATTTTCCCACACACACACCATCCAGCCCACCCCCCTGTCTCCAGAACTCCTATCACCTGGTTTTGCTTTGAGGATTCCCTATGTCTCAGCCCTCCTTACACACAGGACTTTTGTTCTTCAGTCAGCGGGAGGGTCTGAGTTTGGGGAGGTGTGTTCAGGCAGCTCAAAGGGGTAGTATTAAGAATCCACTTTACTATCCCTTCTCCCTGCCCTGGTGCCCTTCCCCCTCACCTTTGGTGCATAGGGCCACACAGGAGCCTTGCCCATTCCCAGGTTGCCCTGGGGACCAGTAAGCAAAATTCCAGTGGCTCCCATCAGTCCAGCAAAACCGCTTCCACAGGAACTAGAGAAGTGACAGTCTAGGTCAGAGGGCAGAAGTTCAGATCCAGGACCTCATGGAATACCCCCTGTTGACTTCTCTCACTGCCTACCTGGCCAGGAGCCAGACACCCTAGAGAGCCATTCCTAAGAGTTTCCAGGCAATGACAGGAAGAGCAACCATCTCTCTCAGCCATCACACAGAGCAGGCTTCTCAAACTTTACTGTGCGTACGTTATCTCCTGGGGATCTTGTTAAAATGGAGGTTCTGATTCAAGAGGTCTGCGGTGGGGTCCAAGATTCTGCAGTTCTAACAAGCTCCCAGGGGATGGTGGTACTGCTGATCTATGGACCATACTGCTGATCTATGGACCATACCAAATATAATGCCACTTATTCACCCACAATTCCAGAACCACCCTGAGAGAAGAAGGTCCCCATTTCAGGGATTGAAAAAAAACCAAGACTCCAAGAAACCTATTTAGCTAGCTTTCTAAGTGACTAAGCTGGGCCTGGACTCTGTCTCATGACTCCAGTGGTATGCTGGTAAATGTTTATACCAGCTCTTGGGGTGGGTGGGAGGATGGGGAGTAGAAAGGAGCCCTGATGTGTAGCAATTGCCTATTTCCTTTGTGTAAATACTCCCACCATGGCTGATGTCAAGCTGCAAGCATGTAGTCACTGAGCATGGAGTTGGTAAGAGATGTGCACCATCAGTTCTCCTGAGCCAGTACAAGCCATCTCCAGCACATCATTGCCTGCCACATTAAGGAAACCTTAGCTGCTGGCCTGAGGCTTGGCACCATCAGATGCTACTTTAACACATTCAGAAAGAACTTACTGCACCCAAGATTTGGCCCCTGACTTACCCAGCCCCTGAGGTTGCCTCCAATCCAGACCTGGGCTTGGTTGACTGTGCTAGTGCAGCACTGAATGCGATAGTTGAAGTTGAAGTCATGGATAGAGACAAGGTTGCCTCCGTAGCATCTGCTGCAGACATTCTGCAGACGGAAACAAAGTAGAGAATTCCCTCTCATTTATTTCAAGTTTCTGAGTCTCCAGGCAAGAGCCCAGCATCCCTTTTCAGGTTAAAAATAAACCTACTTGCCTCCCTTAATCCTATCTTTTGCTTCTTAATTAGCTGTCAGGACAATCCTACAGGAAATGATAATACTCATAATAATTATAACCACCACTTATTGAGAGTTTATTACAGCCCAGTGACTATTCCAAACACTTTTCATGTATTATCTCATTTAATGCTCACTACAACTCTAAGAAGTTGGTGCTATATATCTTCGTTTTACAAATGAAGGTGCTAAAGCTCTGAAAGGCAAAGCAACTTGCCCAGGTAACACAGCTAATAAAAGGCAGAACCAGAATTTAACACAGGCGTTTCTAACACCAAAGCCTTTTGTTTAAATCGGTGGTTCTCCCCAGACCAACAATATCATCATCACCTGGGGATTTGTTGTAAATGCAAACTCTCAGGCTTCACCTCAGCCCTCCTAAATCAGAAGTTGTGCAGGTGAGGCCCAGAAAGCTGTGTTTTAACAACTCCAGGTGATTCTGATGCATGCGAGGCTTTGAGAACCACTAGCCTAAAATGAATAGGGAACAGAAGACTGAATGTACTCTCTTTTCCCCCAGGTCCTCCGCAGTAGCCTCCCTACTACTTACCTGAGCTTCTGCAAAAGTTTTAGGAGTCCGCACCAATAGGTAGCGGCAGGTCTTGCACCTTGGACTTCCCTGCACTTCAACAATGTCTTCTTCCCTGGGGCACTGGAAGTCCTTGTCTAAGGCAGCTGGGTCCGACTCCATGGCTTCCTCATCCTCAAAGTTGTCTTGACAGGCAGAAGACTTGACCTCCTCTTCCTCTGCCTGAATCACCTCCTTGGTCAGAGCCAAGTCTCTCTCCTGCTCCTTTGAACTATCCAGATCCTGGCCTAGGTCTGCCTGTGTCTCTAGGCTCTCCAGATGGGGGGCATCATTCTCTGGGAAGAAGAGGTAACCTGCCATCAGGTCAAGAGCTTCCTAGTTCCAGCACCGTGGACAGCTCCAGCAACCTCGCTGGAGCTTTCCTAGGAATTCCACCTGAAGACAAGACTGAAGGATTTCCTTGGTGTTAGGTAAGGAGAGATCTCTCGGGTCACACCCACAAATGGACAAGAACCTGACTTCTGGCCGACACCACGAGTGTGTGTTTTGAAGGTGGGAGAAAGCACGTGTGAGAAGCCTGGGGCAGTCACCAGCCCTTCATCTTAACAGGTGGGTGGTTTTTCCTTCTGAAAGTCCAGGTTACAGTTGGCCGGGTGCGGTGGCTCACGCCTGTAATCCCAGCACTTTGGGAGGCCGAGGCGGGCGAATCACAAGGTTAGGAGTTTGAGACCAGCCTGGCAAATATGGTGGAACCCCGTCTCTACTAAAAATACAAAGATTAGCCAGGCGTGGTGGCATGTGCCTGTAGTCCCAGCTACTCAGGAGGCTGAGGCAGAAGAATTGCTTGAACCCGGGAGGCGGAGTTTGTGGGGAGCCGAGATCGCGCCACTGCACTCCAGCCTGGGCAACAGAGTGAGACTCCGTCTCAAAACAAAACAAAAAACAAAAAAACAAAAACAACAACAACAACAAAAATCAAACAAAAAAGAGAAAGTTCCAGGTTACAGTTCTGAGTCCAAGTGATATCTTACCGGAGATGAGCTGTATCAGCTAAAGAGGGAAGGCTGTGGTCCTGGCCTCATGAGTGCAAATAAAAGCGGGGGGAGGGGAGTGTAGGAAAAAGGAAAAAAGAGAAAGACGCATGAGGAGGGAAGGGAGAGACTTACCCAGATGAAGAGCAGAAACTGTTCCCAGCAGGAGAAAGGGCAGGAGCAAGAGGCGTTGCATATCTACTGTCTTTTAGCGAGGACACTACTCCACCTTCCTTCTTGGGGCTGTCTTTGTGTGTCTAGTATAGCCCCTGGCACATAGTATAGAGGGAATGTTTGTTTAATTGTTTGATTAAAGAGCAAACAAGATTGCTTTCTCCTCTTGCCATGAACAGACCCTGAGCTGGAGAGTCTAGAAAAGGAATGGTGGGAGGGATAACTCAGGTACCAAATTTCATTTGTCTTCCAGTCTCCATTGCTGCTCTCCAGTATCACCCTTAGCCCAGACTCCTGCCCCTGCGGGGACAGGTCTGCTTAGCTAAGATGTTCCTAAGGACAGGCCTCCTACGTGTTTGCCCTATGAGGTGCTGCTTCTTCCCAGGGCCTACACTGGTCCTGCCTGGGCAGCCAGAAAAGAACTCACCTTCCAAGAGTCTGAGACCTCCACTCTCAGTGCCTCTGGCTTCAGGGGCCAGAAGCAGCCTTTATACTGGGTTTTTGGGGAAGTGGGAAGAGGCCAGAATGATTGCTCCAGGACAGAGTGGGGGACAAAGGAGCTGATAATGAAGTTTGCTCAGTCTTCTCAACCCTGTGCCCTGCTCTCTGCTGGGACTGCAGGGACCTGCCTCCTGGGGCCTACTGCCTTGTTTGGGTACCCCACACCCTGGTTTGCTTCAGAAGGCCCTAGATGTTATGTCCATTGTCCAGGCATAATTATTATTTATGCCCCCTAAAATGCCCCAGTCTAAACAACATGCCTTAACTCCAGGAGTAGCCTCCTGCTGGTGGAATCCCAGGGAGTGAAGTGGAGATCCCAGGGAGCTGGTGGGAGACAATGGGGGGAAGAAATAAGAGGGGAAAGGGAAGTTCAGTGCTCCCAAGCTCTCACCCATCCTAGGGGCATTGTGTGCAACACACCCATCACCCTCATCTCCACATCATCTCCACCAGGCACCATCCCTACTTCACAGAGGCAAAATGTGAGATTCAGAGAAAGAGAGAAGGCAACTTGCCAAGGTTCCATGGGAAGTGGAAGAACTGGAATTTCTAAGTCTTTTTGACTCCAAAACCTTCTCTCTTTCTTTCCTCTCTCTCTTTTTTCTCTCCCTTCCTCTTTCTCATCTTTTTTTTTTTCTTTTTGAGACAGAGTCTTGCTCTGTCGCCCAGGCTGGAGTGCAATGGCAAGATTTTGGCTCACTGCAAGCTCCACCTCCCGGGTTCAAGCGCTTCTCCTGCCTCAGCCTCCCAAGTAGCTGGCTAATTTTTTGTATTTTTAGTAGAGATGGGGTTTCACTATGTTGGCCAGGCTGGTCTTGAACTCCTAACCTCGTGATCCACCCACTTCGGCCTCCCAAAATGCTGGGATTACAGGCATGAGCCACTGTGTCTGTCCTCATCTTTTTTTTTTTTTTTAAGAGACAAAATCTTGCTCTGTCACCCAGGCTGGAGTGCAGTGCTGCGATGATAGTTCACTGTAACCCTGAATTCCTGGGCTCAAGTAATCCTCCTGCCACAGCCTCCTGAGTCACAGGGATTACAGGCACAAGCTTTCTCATCTTTAATGTGTGAAAAATCTACATCCTTTCTTCTGTGCTGTGGATTTAGATCAAGGTTCCTCAACTTTGTGCTATTAATATGTGAGGTCAAATAACTCTTTATTGTGGAGGGGCTGTCCTGGGCGTTGTAGAAAGTTTAATGGTCCCTCTGGTCTCTACTCACCAGATGTCAGTAGCACCTCTCCCCACCCCCGCAGATGATCAAAAATGTCTCCACATGTTTCCAAATGTCCTCTGGGGAGAAAAATGGCCCCAGTTGAGGATCTCTGATCTAGAATATGCCACCTTGCCCAACCTCAAGGCATAGCTTCAGGGCTGGCAAACAGGCAGCATGAAAAGCTCCACACAGAGTCTCTCCAGCACTCTGTAGATCATCCTCTCCACCCAACACTCCCCTCCTCACCTCCCATCTCCCACCAGTCTTCTGTCACCCCAGGGTCTGGACTAGAATCAGGCAGGGGAGGCTCTCAACTCAGACACACTAAGAAATTAAGGAGACACTAAGAAATTCACTATTCAAGATAAATAACATTTTAATGCAACATTTCTTAAAAATTGAAATTAATGCAAAACAAAACATCAAAATTTTAACTGACCAAGCTCTAGACAAATTTGCTGCACGTTAAAGAGAGGCCAGCATGTCTCAAGCCTTGAATTTGCCAGATGTCTCTGCCAAGAGCTAGTGGACTTGTCAGGGTGAACTCAGAGGCATCCTTGTGGGATGCTTCTCAGAACTATGCCTGGCACATGAGTGGAGGGTGACCCTTGTCAATTAAAATGTGCAGATTGGTAGGACCGGGCACGGTGGCTCATGCCTGTAATTCCAGCACTTTGGGAGGCATGTGCAGGTGGATCACCTGAGGTCAGGTATTTGAGACCAGCCTGCCCAACACAGTGAAACCCTGTCTCTACTAAAAATACAAAAATTAGCCGGGCGTGGTGGTGGGCACCTGTAATCCCAGCTACTCAGGAGACTGAGGTGGAAGAATAACTTGAACCCGGGAGGCAGATGCTGCTGTGAGCAGAGATCATGCCACTGCACTCCAGCCTGGGCGACGGAGCAAGACTCTGTCTCAAAAAAAAAAAAAAGTACAGATTTATTCCCCATATTCCACCCCAGCCCTCCATGGCTCAGGGAGCAGGGACAGGCAGCCCAGAGGGTGAGAAGACCTAAATTCCTTCCTCTCCTCTGCTCTCCCAAGAGACCCACAAATGGAGAAGTAACTGAGAGGCCATTTCTGAGTCTGATTGCAGAGTAACGGCCTTGATCACTATCTCCGTAGCCCAACGGACCAAACCCTCCACTTATCTACTTGACTGTAGGAGGACCGGCCAGGTCCAGGACCTAAAAACCTGGTCACTGGATTTCAAGCTTGAGACCTCCCTAGTGGTGGAGGGTGGAGGCATAGACCCCCATTTGCCATTATTCTTCCTCATTCATTGGCCCAAGCCAGGGGTACCATTTCACTTGGTGGCTGGGATGACCAATAAGGTTGGCTACTCTCAGGAACCAATACTACCATGAGCCTCACACTCACTCATTGTTTCTTTTTCTTTTCTTTTCTTTTCTTTTTTTTTTTTTTTTTTTTTTTTGAGACAGAATCTTGCTCCGTCACCTAGGCTGGAGTGCAATGGCATGATCTCAGCTCACTACAACCTCCGCCTCCCAGGTTCAAGCAATTCTCCGGCCTCAGCCTCCCGAGTAGCTGGGATTAGAGGCACCTGCAATCATGCCCAGATAATTTTTTTATTTTTGTAGAGACGGGGTTTCACTATGTTGGCCAGGCTGGTCTTGAACTCCTGACCTCAGGTGATCTACCCGCCTTGGCCTCCCAAAGTGCTGGGACTACAGGTGGGAGCCACCATGCCCGGCCTTGTTGTTTCATTTTACAGATGGAGAAATGACATCTCAGAGACTTTAAACAAGTTGCCCAAGGTCACACAGCAAGTAGAGACAGGCCTGAACCGTAGGCTCCCAGCTCCTTATCCACCGGATAGCTGTGTTTCTCTAGCCTCCTCTCATCAACCTCCCTCCTGAACAGACCATTCCCTCTTTCAAGTCGATCCTGTTTTCACTGTATATAAACCCTGGGCAAAGATATTCCAATGACCTCAGTGACCTTTTCTGTCTGATTTAAAACAAGAAAAAACATTTTTGAAGGTCTTCCATGGACCAGACACTATGCTTCATTAAGGTTTTTACATCTGTTACTTAACAACAGCTTAATCCTTAAAAGTCATCCTACAAATTGGGTATTGCCATCTCTAGTCTATATAGGTACTACAAAAGCCCAGAGAAGTCAAATGACTTATCCAAGTTTGCACAACTAGTAACAAATGATACATCAGATCCTAGTCTGTCTGACTCCCAAATCTTTGCTTTCTTTGACACACCCAGATGTGTTACCCCCAGATGATCTAGCCAATGATGACAACATTGCTTTCAGCATCCAAGGAACCCCAAGCCTCTGGCTTAATGTTTGCATTTGTGTTCATAGGGGTTTCAAACTCCGCCTCTTGTTCCAAGATTCAGTCCATCCCCTCATTATGCAGACGGTAGGCCTTGCCATCTTGAGAGGCAGTGTAGGGTGATGTATAATGAAATCACAAGTTCCAGGGTCAGCCCCTCTCTGCCTCAGCTTTCTCATCTGTAAACTAAGGCTAATGACAAGACTTACCTCTAATGAGATCAGCTTAAGCAAAGCTCTCAGGACTATGCCTGGCACATGGGTTGAGTGAGGGTGGCCCTTGTCTATGAAAAAGCAATGAGTGCACTGTTGATTGAGCCCCTACTCTGTGCCCTGCACAGTGTAAGGAACTCCAAGGATTCAATGATAAAGAATCATAGATAAGCAGTTTCACAGAGCTTAGTTAGTATCTTACTGGAGAGGAAAATGCACACACAAACCCATATTTTGGAATATTAGCCCAGTCCCCTTATTTCATGATTTTTACTTTTTAAGAAAAAGAAAAAATCTCTTTCTTTCTTTTGAGACGGAGTTTCGCTCTTGTTGCCCAGGCTGGAGTGCAATGGCACGATCTCGGCTCACTACAACCTTCGCCTCCCAGGTTCAAGCGATTCTCCAGCCTCAACCTCCTGAGTAGCTGGGATTACAGGCATGTGCCACCACACCCGGCTAATTTTTTTGTATTTTTAGTAGAGACGAGGTTTCTCCATGTTGGTCAGGCAGGTCTCAAACTCCCTACCTCAGGTGATCTGCCTGTCTCGGCCTCCCAAAGTGCTGGGATTACAGACATGAGCCACCGTGCCTGGCCAAGAAAAATTTTTCAATGAATGTACAATGTGCTCCTATAAAGCACACTATAGAGTGGACTGCTCAGGGAAACTTCACAGTGAATGCACCAATGTAAACATGCCTAGGTCGAGATACAGGATGGGACTAGGAGCCCTGCAGCTTCCTTTGTGCCCCTTCTTGATATTACTCCCCCAAAGAAGATCTCTGTGGACTGGAAGTCAAACTTCTGTCAAAGCACACACCCACAGCGGCAGAGATTTATGAGGAACAAGACAAAGTTCACCTAACATTTAGCACAGTACCTGACACCTAGTAAATGCTTAATAAATGGGAAATATTATTACCCTTTGTTGTTAATATTGAAATAAGGGAAGCAATGCCTTTCCACACCAGAATATAAAGTCCAAGAGGGCAAGTAGTGAAAGTTCCACCTCAGCTGCATCCTCACAGCACTCACCACAGGGATGAACCCATAGTCCACCATCTTTGAAATCAACAGATTCTTGTGGAACAATAGTTGAAATGAACCTGAGTTTGATTTCTGTCTCTTTCTCAACTTACTATGTGACCTTAGAGAATTAGCATCCCTTCTCTATACCACACTCCAAAAAAATAGAGTTCTTGTTTCACCCCTCTCTGAGCCCCCAATCCCATATGAAGATCTATGAATTGGAGGAATGCTGGAGAAAAAAATGGCTTTAGAACATTGAATTATTTTCTTCTGCTGACCTCCCTAGTACAGAAGGGGTTGAGAATGCCTTCCTCCCTCCCCTCTGATTAAAGCTCCCTCACCTCCAGCTGGGCTGGTGTCCTGTGTCCCAAGATGAACCCAAGAGTGAGACAGTCTGGCTTTCCTCCCCCTGTGCTTCATCCCCGTGTGACCATAAGGGGAGAGTAGCCAGCTGTAAAAGCACAAGGGTTAAAGTAACATGCTTTGGAGCAGAGTTGAATTTCAATATGAGTTGCATTTAGAGGTTCAGTCTTGGGCAAGTCTTTTGACAGGTCCTAACTTCTCTGAGCCTGGTTCTGTAAAATAGGGCTCATAATTATTGATCACATGAGGTCATCTAGGCAAGGTGCCTGCCACAGCAGGGGGTATGTTGTGGGTGCTCAATAAGCGGTAACAACTAGTAGATGTTTTTGTGCCTATGTTACAAATAACCATATATCCCAAGTGCCAGAGGACTATGTCTTGTATTCCCAGGCCTCATTCAGAGTCTGACGCATGGCAAGCTGTCTTATATCAGGTTTCCCCAGAAGGAGATCCTGAGAGAGGGAGTTGCGTACAAGTGTTTATTTGGGAGTTGCAGAGAGTAGGAAGGAGCAGAGAATGCAGCTGAGGAAGGGAAGGCAGCCCATAAAAATGCATGGAATAAGGCCAACTACCACAGCAGGCCACTGGGAAATGGTGCCCAATACATGTTAGATTTATTCCACTTGAGGGGCCGGGGATTGCGGTACTTATACATTCATTCCTGAATGTTGTGGACTGTTCCCAGGGACATGTTAACTTCCTTACATATAAAACCAACCACAGTTCTGGGGTTGGAGAGAGAGAGAGAAAAGGCCTTTGGTTACAGAGATGCAAACTGGGCCATTGGGAGTCTACCTACAACCTTGAAAGGTCCTGGCAGCACCTATGCAGGTGCCCAGTAATCAGGTGTTCTATGAAGAGAACTAGCTGAGCCCATTCCTCCATCTCCAAAAGGCTCCATAGACCCAACTCCACCCTCCATCCTCCTCCTCAAGTAGTGGTAGCTTCTGACACTTCTATGAAAGTTGTGGTGTGGGGAGAGATGATAAGGAAGAAGTTTCAATGAGGGCTAAGCAGAGTGGATCAGCGATCAGAGGAGAAAATAAATCCGTTTCAGTAAAACCCATTTTATTGCAGGGAGGTGGAGGGAGGGACGGCAAGCAGAGGAGGGGAGGCAGCTGCCCAGGAGAGGGCAGCTCTGAACTGCTGGCTGGGACCAGCTCAGTAGGAACAGATGAAAGGAAGTCTTCTGAGGCAGTGGGCTCGACGCCAGTGGCCTCCTGTGAAGGCAGAACAGAAAGGGACTTTCAGCCTCTTGTCCATCCCAACTCAACCCACAGGAGGGCCTCTTTTCCCACCCACACACTGCTGTGGAGTCAGAGTATATAAAAGACCCAGGAAACCTCTCCCACAAAGGGTCAGGCTCTTTGTAGCATCTCCTCCTTGGGGCACTTCCCATCTCCCAGACCTTTCCATCGTTCATCCCCAGCCCCACCTCACCTCGGGTACACAGGGCCACGCAGTGACCACCGCGGGACCAGAGCTGGTGAGCAGCCCAGTACGCAAAGTTCCAGCGGCTGCCGTCAACCCACTGAAAGTGTCTGCAGCGACCCTGGAGAAAGGAAGAGGGGAAGAAGGGATGGGGCAGAGGGAAGGCAGAGAAGCAGACCTGGCCCCGTATCTGCCAGCTCTTTCTGCTGCCCACCGGGCAATGGGCCCTTCCCTGCTGGACCATGATGGGAACAGTCCTGGTCATCTGAAATGCTGATCCACGGCAATTATCACCATCAGAGTCTATGCATCCCAGTGACAGGCTTGTCCTTCAGCCCTAACAAAAGGTAGAACAGGGGTTGCCAACTCATCCTAGAGATGAGGAAACAAACTCATGGTCTTGTTTTAATTTTTTTTAATTTTATTTATTTATTTATTTATTTTTGAAGCGGAGTTTCGCTCTTGTTGCCCAGGCTGGAGTGCAATGGCTCCATCTCGGCTCACCGCAACCTCCGTCTCCCAGGTTCCAGTGACTCTCCTGCCTCAGCCTCCCAAGTAGCTAGGATTACAGGCATGCACCACCATGCCCAGCTAACTTAAGTTACATAGATAATGAGAGATGGAAAGGAACTTGGACCCAAACCTCCTGATTCTAAATCCTTAGCTCTTCCCTGAATGCCCAGGCAGCCCCCTCAGTGTTGTCTGTGGGTGTCCATCTATCCCTGGTTCTTCTGGAGATTATACAGGAGAAAAACAGACAAATCTGATGCAAGCTGAGTGCTGGCTGAGATCAGCAGGTGCACCCCATTTAGTGTTCACACTTCTCTTACTGAGCCTGTGATCCTGCCTCCAATCCAGACTTGACCCTGGTTGAGCGCGCTGACAGAACACTGGATTCGATAATTAATATTGAAGTTGTGGATGGAAACCAGGTTGCCCCTGTAGCACCTCCGGCAAGTAAACTACAGGGCAGGATAAAAGACAAAGAATGGAGCATCCTTCCTACATGAATTCACATGGGTCTTGAGTTCCCACAATTCATTCCCTCCCTCCCCTGCCACAACCATTTGAAGGTTGGAGACCAAAATGCAACTTCTGTTTGTAGGTGGCCCTCCCCTCTTACCCCAACACCTCTGTGAGGCTCAGGTTCTACTGCCACCCCCAGGGCCCTCAATGGGAAAAAGAGCCAGTGATAGCAATGCTGGGGGCATATCCCACACCCGTTCCATGCTCCCACCTCAGCCTCAGCTATAGGCCACTCACCCAAGCTTGATTAAACGTCTGAAGACTTCTCACCAGGAGGTAGCGGCAGGTCTGGCACCCAGGGATGCCCACCACTTTTACTGTGTCCTCTTCCTCAGGACACGTAAGGTTTTTGTCCACCATATCTGGCACTGAGATAGACTCAACAGCCCCATCTTTCTTGGAGGCATCTTCACTTCCAGAGCCCCACTCCTCCTCTTCCTCCAGCTCCCTGCAAGGGGTCTCCTCCATCTCCTGCTCTGGTGTCTCCTCATCCTCAGGCAGCGTCGTAGCACCCAAAGGGGTCTCAAAGGTGGAAGTCTCAGACCCTGGCAGGGAGGATAGCTAAGTGTCCTTCCTTCGCATCTCCCCTTGTTCCTCCCCAGAAACACAGACAGCTCACACCTTGCCCTGGGCATCAGAGTGCTCAACTCTGCCTGGGAAGGGGAACCTGGAACCCAGTCTCTATGAGGGGAACCCAAGCTGCCTGACAAGGTCAAGGTGGTTAAGAGCATGGACTTAGAGTCGGGCAGTCATGGGCTTGGGTACTGGTTCCATCATCTACCAGCTGTATTTCTTTGTCTGTGAAATGGGTATACAATACCACCTACTTCATGGCGATGCTAAGAGAGTTAAAGGAGAGAAGGCATGGAAAGTGCTGTGCACTCAGTAAGCTCAAAGTAAGCATAATGGAGAAAGGACAAAATTGGGAATGTCACAGTAGAACCAAGACCACAGACATAACAGACGCCTTGGGAAATCCTTTCAACTCCTGGCCATAGAGTCCCCATCCCTTTAAGCACACAGAAATTCAGAAATAGAAGACGATCAAAGAAGGGGGTGGGTGTGTAACTCTGACCCCATCTACCATAGAAAGGGAAAAAACAGAGAAAGAAAGACTGAAGGCAAAAAACACTTACTTAGATGAAGAGCAGAAACTGCCCCAAATAGAAGAGCCAGAAGTAGGGGGAGTTTCATCTTGGCTTTATCCTGCAATGGAGAACACAGTTTGTCATTGACACACACAGACACACATGCACACACATCACAATCACACCATTAGGGGACCGTGGGAGTGAGGTGGAGAAAAAGAAGGCCTGAATAGAAATCAGGATGGGCCAGAAAAGCTCATGCCAAGCCCAGGTCCTGATGCTCCAGGATCCAGGACGCAAGGACCTCTTTCTAAACAGAACGCAGCAAACCCTGAGGGGTGGCTGAGGCTGGCTTTCCTTCAGGCCCGGAAGTAAAGAAGGGACTATTACGCTTATTTGTTTGTACTTAATGGGTCCCTCAGAGTCTATGACATAAAAAAGGCAGGAGAAGCAATGATTATTGGCTTTCCTAGGAACACATAGGACTTAGAAGGTATGTCCCCTCCTCAGAGTTCAAGAAGCCACCCACACCCTCCTCCATGTCTCCACCATCTCCTTTCCCCAGCCAAGGAGCACTTTCACATCCCGCAGAAGGAATGTGCAAGGCAGAGGATGAAGGCTGCCCCTGCTGACATCCTCATAACCTGAAAGCCACAGGTAGACCCCTGCCAGCCCTCCAGAAACTGTCAGCCACAGCCAGGGACCTCCTGGGAGAATAAACTGTCACCAGCTCCACCACAGCAGAGAAAGCACTCACCCACCCAGAGACCTTCCTGGGTCTTTAGATCTTCCCAAAGCCCAGGTCCTTCTTTGCTTCCTCTCACAAAGACTTCTTATATAGAGGCCTTGGAGGAACTTCCCCCAGGGAGAGAGAGTTTGCCTCTGTCAGAGGGAGATAGCAAGGCTGATAAGGACCATTTCATCACTTCCCTGGGGAGCCCACTCATTCATTCAGTGAAGATTTCTCTCCCGATACCCACTTCAGGAACCCAGGGGCCATCTGGAACAGCTCTGGGCAATGGTTCTTATCCTGGGCTACACTTCAGAATCGCCTTGGGTGCTTTTCCAAAATACATATCTCCCCTGCTTTACTGGTGTTTTGAATTGCCACAAACGTTTTGAGAACAAATCTGTCCATACCTATTAAAATAAAAAAATGCACATTTGATCAGTTTCACTCTTTTGAGACTATCCTTTAGGCATAAATGAGCCTATAAGTAATAAAACTTTTACAGAGTTATGTTATTGCTTGACTATTTGTAGAAATGAAAACAATCTTGATATCCATCAATCGGACACTGAGTAAAATGTGTCCTCTCTATTCTACAGAATGTTATATGGCTATGAAAAGAAGAGCTGGACCTGTATCTATAAACCTGAAGAGATGTTTCTGTGACATGAAGTGAAAAAAGGCAAGATACTGAGGAAAGTATTTAGTATGTGAATAGTTTTACAAGGAAAAAAAAAAACCCCGCATAGGTGCTTATCTGTGAGCATCCTTATGTGACCATTGATGGAGGGAATGCTAAAAGGAATCACACCAAATAGTTGACCTTGTTGCCTCCAGAAGCAGGGGAGGAGAGGGAAGAAAGCAGGAGACAGATTGTTGTTTATCTTCTTTTTATAACTTTGCATTTCTTCAGTGGTTATGGTAAATGCGTGCTGAATCTGTAATTTTGAGGCTGCCTTATTAAAGATTTTTAAAAATATGCAGATGCCCTGTCCAGAAACTTCTGCTTGGCTAATAGGTCTAGCGTGAAGGTCAGATGTCTGCATTTTTTTAAAAGCTTCCCAGCTGACTGTGATGGAAGATGGGTCTAGGAGTCACTGTCCTGAGGATCTTCAAGTACAGGAAATGTTCACGTATGTCTAACTTCTTTCCTTCTGAATCAGACCACTCAGTTGGCCAACCTACCAGCCTTCATTATGGTAACATTTACTGAACATTTTTAAATGCCATGCATGGCAAGTGGCTGGATGCAGTGGCTCATGCCTGTGATCCCAGCACTTTGGGAGGCTGAGGTGGGTCGATCTTTTGAGGTCAGGAGGTTGAGACCAGCCTGGCCAACATTGCAAAGCCTTGTCTCTACTAAAAATACAAAAATTAGTCAGGCATAGGGGTGGCTGCCTGTAATCCCAGCTACTTGGGAGTCTGAGGCAGGAGAATCACTTGAACCCAGGAAGCAGAGGTCGCAGTGAGCTGAGATTGCACCACTGCACTCCAGCTTGGGCGAGAGAGTGAGACTCCGTTTCAATCAATCATCAATCAACAAAATACTGTTCATGGCAAGTATTACCTCATTTAACCTGATTTTAAAAACCTAGTGAGGTAGGTGGTTGATACCCCATTTTCCAAGTGAGACAACCCAGGCTCTGTGTGGCTCCTGATCTCCCCGCAACACTGCCCTTATTGGATCGATGCCCTGTATACACCCTCTTGTAGCTCCAGGGGCTTGTCCTTTTCACAGTTAGTCATTTTACTTTTCTTGTGAGATTGCTTGGTTAACGGATTAACATCTGTCTTCCTTCGTGATGGTGAAGGCTGCATCTCTTTACTCACCATTGTATCCTTGGTGCTTAGTACAGTGCCCGGCACATAGTAGGTACTCAATAAATATACATTGAAGTAATTAATGGTTAAGTAATGTACTCACGTAAATAACAGGGTTAGAATTCAAATCCAGTTCTTTCTGGCACCAAACTTCTCTCCCCTCCCATATGCCTGCTTGTGTGTCAAAAATGATGCTATCCAGGTGGAGATAAAATCAGAGTGAAGCATAGATCCTGTATTCAATTAGCTTACAACCTAATTTGTAAGATGAGTAAATTGAGGTCAAACAAAAGGACAAGGGTTAAGACCAAGCTAGGAAACATCCTCTGCTAATTCAGAAGGAAGTCCATCCATAGTAAAACAGAGCAGAAAAGGCTCCATGAACCAAGGAGCTGATTCCTACCTGGATGGAAAGGTGCAACTAGAAGGGAAGGAAACAGGCATTTCAAGTAGAAGGAACAGCTTGAGCAAAGGTGTGGAGGTTGGACAACCTTGGTATATGCACAGGACACTGTAATTTCCTTCATAACTAAAGTTAACAGTACACACATTGGGAAGGAATGAGAAAAACGAGGAAGGATGCATTTCATCTTGAGCCAAGGATGGAGATAACCCTCCCCTGTCTCCATTGATTTAAAAAGACAGAAGCAGGAATCAAAGGAATACTCAACAAGAGCCTAGTCAGGAGCTTTGAGCTGGGCTCTGTGCACTCCCATCTGCAAGCCCTCCCCACAGGACCTCTTTGGCTGTTGGACAGAGGATTACTGTCATAAGGTGATGAGAGGGAGCCCATTCTTGGAAACCAGTTGACTGTTCAGGGACCCTCACTCCTAGGGAAGTCTCTCTTTTAGGTCATACAATCCAGGATCTGAAATCCACAGCTTAGCAACCCTGAAAATTTCATCAACATTCACTGGAAGTATACAGCAGTGTCTGAGAGGGTGGCTTCTGGAGTCAGACAGTCCAAGTCAGACTCAAATTGACTGGGTCTAGCACTTAATAGCTGCGTGTCGTGTCCTGGGCAAGTTCCTTAAACTTTCTGTACCTCATATCATCATTTATGAAGTAGAGATGACAATACCTACCTCACTGGGTAGTGTGAGAAATGAATGAGATAATTCACATGTAGCATGCATGCTGTGAGCTGCCCAGTCACCTCACCCCTTCCTGTGGTTTCTTGGATTCCATTTCCTATGGATCTTGGTGGAGGACAGGCCTCTCATTTTTGAAGACAAAAGTTCCTAATAGATTTTCAGCTTCCTTTGCAGCTAACGCATATGACTGGGCTCTATCAAAGAGAAGAAGCATCTATTCAAGATTTTGAATCTGGAGCTAGTGACCAAAAAGATGGAGGCCAAGAAGGCCTCTCTCTGGCGGTGGCGTTGACAAGATTGAGTTCCTGGAGTTGCAGTACCCACAGAGGCACTGCAGGATACACTGATCCAGGGTCTGAGCCCTATAACATCCTGGGTGCCAGACACAAGGTCTAGGTCTCAGCAGCAGTGGGATCCTCCCTAGACCTGTTCTGCAGCCTGACTTTGGCTCCATGTCTGGTTTTCCGGCCCTTCCTGCAATTTCATGAGCTACTCCGTTTCCTTTCAGTCCTGGATTTTTCTACTTAGATCAGCCAAGGAGAGTTTCTGCTGCCTGCCATTAAGAGCCCTGACTGATGCAGCATTTAGCACAGAAACTGGTATTTAGTAATTGCTTAGTAAATGAATGCTACCCAGGGTCTTTGAGTGTGACCAGCATTAATCAAACTTTCAAGAGACTGATGTCTACTTTTGGTGCCAATGACATAAATGAGGTTGAACGGTACTCACAAGGGGCCCACTTGCCCAGGCTCTCTGATAAGCACATTCTTTCCCTGCATCACAACTGTGGTGTGCTCAGGACTTGAATTTCAAATGGGAGCAAAGAGCTGGAGGCCTTGGGGTCCAGTGCCTTTGAGCAAGAGAACGATACCCATCATCTCTGTTTAATCCTCAGCCCTGCCTCCTTCCCCAAGAAATGTTGACTCAACACTGCAGGATCCTGAATCTTAGGCATCCTCCTTTCTAGCCCTAAAGTTACTACAGAGCTTGGAGGTTCCTAAACAGACTCAGTCAATCCTCTCCATACCAGCACTTCCAAAGGGGACCTGACAGATCACCTCTGCATTTAATCTTTTCTGATCTAATTCTCGGGGGCTCATCCCAACTTTAGGCTTGTGGGAGAGTGTGCTGTAGCTCCTGGTACAAGCTGTCCAGGGTCAGACCTGGTACTGAGGGGTCTGCTTTTCTACAAGGGTGGGCTGTTGCAACAGGAGAAAAACATGTGTGCACCAGGCAGAGCAGAGATCACCTTGGAGATGGTGTCAATACCAAGGAGCTCTTGGGATGCCCCTCCCATGCCCAACCCCCAACACATGGCAGCTTAAAGACTAAAAAAACCACCACAGCTCCAGATAAGCAGCTCACACTATTCAGCCCTCACCTCCACCTGCATCCCTCCCCACACCCTGCAGCAGAGCTTTTCGACCTGGAAACTATGAATAGGCTTCAAGGGACCATGAACCCTGCAATTATAGAAAACATATGGTGTGATGTTTCTAGGGTGAAGGTCCAAACCCTCCATGAGATTCTTTGATGACTTCCCAAAAGGCAAGAGAACCTCTAACTTTACTGAGTGATTTTTTTCTGGAAGAACCAAGAATGACATTCCACTGTTCTTCACCAATAAAGTCCTGCTTGGCCCTTTTGACAGGCAGAATTCAGTTGTCCCCTGGTGCACTGTGCATAATCCCTGGGACTGTAAATATGATGGATTTTACTCCTGTGGTTGTGTGATGTTACATGCCACAGTTGACTTTAAGGAAAAGGAACTGCCCTCTATGGGTATGATCTAATCAGGTGATCCCATAAAAGAGACAGGGCTCTCTTCCTGAAGTCAGAGAGTCCAACCATGTGGGTGATTCAATCCAAAGGAAATTCTCCATCACTGGCTTCAAGGATGGAAAAGACCACGCACGTGGCAAGCAATGTGGGCAGCCTCGAGGACCTGAGAGCAGCCCTCATCTGACAGTCAGCAAGAAAACAGGACCTCAGCCCTGCAACTCCAGAGAACAGAATTCTGCCACAACCACGTGAGCCTGGAAGAGAACCCTAAACTCCAGATGAGCACACAGCCCAGACAACATCTTGATTTTAGCCTTGTGAGACCCTGAGCAGAAAACCTAGCCATGCTGGGCCCACACTGCTGATGAACTCACGATGAGCTAATAAACATGAGTTGTTTGAAGCTGCTAAATTTGAGGCAATTTGTTATGCAGAATAGAAGACTAATACAGCCCTCAAGGCCCATCTCCCTCCCACGGTGAAATTTACAGTGGGTGTAGGGATTGGCAGAGAAGGGTCCCACAGGAACGGGCTGAGGAGCTGCTGGAAAATAACCCAGGTACAGCAGAGCGGTAAGATGGACACTGAGAAAGGGAGGTTTGATTCAGGCCAGAGATCCCACCATTCTCTCCCTCAGACCATAGGAAGCCAGGTGGCCCTTCCAGTTACATGTTCTGCTCCAGGATTCTCTCCCCACCCTCAGAAAAGTGACAGACTCCAGGGACCTGATCTCTGGGGCTGATCAACTGCTTGTTAACTGGGCTTGGCCAACATCCCCATGGGGCAGATAAAAGCTGGTGAAAGAGCTAACGCCACTGCAGGGGTGAATGGCTCGGGAGATATGGACTGGGCTGTTGTTCTGTGAAATCGGCCTGGACAACAGTTCCCCATTTGGATGCCCCAACAATTGACATAGACCAAGACGATTGGCATGTGAGATCTGGAAGGCCCCTTAGAAACGAACCAGCACAGTCCCCACGTCTCAGATGGGTTCTTCCCGCTTCCTCAGGAAGTGACATTATCCTCTTTCCCCTCCAGGAACCTCTGCTCCCAGAGACCATGAACACTCAGTGAGCTTAGAAGGAATATGTCTTTGCAGTAATTGCCTCCCCTGCCCCATCTTCTACCTTCCCCAGTCCGTCTACTTCTCCCTAACTCTGCTGCCACCTCACTAGCCCCTGCGACCATATTTGATAACATGTATCACAGGCCATTGTCCCCATGCTTCCCATTCAAAGTCTTCCCACATAGTAGCAATTAACCCAAACCCATTACCACCATCTGCAAAGTCTTTCATGATCAGGCTCTTGTCTACAAGCTCAAACTCACTGGCATGACAAGTGACCCTTGTCATCCTGGTCCCAGCTCCACTGGCCAAGCTAAAGCATTTGTACTGGTTAAAAGGCCACCTCCTCAGACAAGCCTTCTCCGAGAACTCTTTCTAAAAGAAGCCCACCCACCCCACTCTCCTATTTGGTACTTTTGTTACACATCATCACATTTATTTCCACAAGAACATTTACCAAAATGATATAATCTTGCTTTCTTACTGGTTTCTTGTTTATTATCTCTCTCCTTCAGAAAGCAAACTTCATGACAACAGGGACCTTGTCTGTCTTGTTCACTGCCTATAACTCTGCCCAGGTCATAGAAGGAGTTTTTCCATTACATAATGAATTAATTAATCAATTGACTAATCAACTTGAACTTTACCCCCTGGAGAAAGTTTAGCTGAGTTTAGATCAGAGCACACATGCATTTATTTCAATTCTACAGGTATTTTCTGAGCCTCATCCACCATGGACACAAGCCTCTACCAGGCTCTGGATCATCGATTCATTCATTCATTTATTCAATAAATACTTAAAGAGAATCTCTAGTTGCAGGGAGGTTTAAGGTAGCTGATAAATAAGGCAAACAGAATGAGCATATTAGTAAAACAAGGCAATATATTGAGGAGATACTCAGAAGTGTAGAACTAACATGAATGGAAGAGACACACATTTTCAGTGTTGTCAGGATCACTTAAAGTGTGACGGCAGGCAGAGAAGGCTTGCTTGAGGAGGTAGCGCTTAGCCTGGGCTCAACAGACTGACAGATAGGATAGGATAAGCAGAGGAGAAGTGGGATGGCATTTCTAGGGGCCAACCATCTCCTGATAGTGCTGGAATTTGAGCCAGGATATGGATGATTTTGTGTTTCTTGGAGGTTAAGTCAATGAGTGAGCTGGCTTCTCTGCTTTGCACCAAAGCCAAGCTCCTCCAGCAAGTGGTGTAGACTCGCTGGCCACTTCCTCAACACCCTCTTCCTCCTCTTACCATAGCAGTCTTGTTTCTGTTATCCCTATTGCTCCACCAAAACTGCTTTTACCCAGGTGCCCACTGACTACCCCATTGCCAAACCCAACAGACATTCTTCAGTTCTTATCCTACTTGACCTCTGCAGTAGTGATACCTCTTCACTTCCCCCTTCTTAAGAACTGCTTCCCTTCTCAGTAGCCTTTGTGGCCATTCCATCCCAATTTCTGTTGGCAGGCTCCTCTTATTCTTCCAGATGGTTAAATATTGGGGATCACCTGGCTTCTTGGTGCACGTCTCTCCTAACTCTGCACACCCACCACGGGTTATGTCATCTACTCTTGTGGCTCAAGCTACCAAATATATACGCAGATCATTCCCAAGTCTTCATCTCCAGCCCCAGGCCTGTTTCTGAGCTGCAGACTCACACATATGGTCACCCAAGATGCTTCTCCACTAGGATGTCCCATGGGCATTGTGAGTCCAACACATCTCAGACTGAACTCAACACACACACACACACATATGCACAAACCTGCTTCACTTTTTGTGGTCACTTTGTCAGGAGAAACCATCACCTTCCAACTAGACCTGCAAGGCAGGACTCTGGTCATCCTTCACCCCTCCTGCCCATCATCCACACATTAGTTAGTTATAGTGCTTTCTTCACCATCTCATCCAGCCACCCATTCCCATTGCCTCTGCCACTTTCCTAGTCACCTGCTGACCGTTTTTCACCTGGATCATTTCAGTGGCTCCCAAATTACTTTCCCTGCCTCCAGTCTTACCACCCTCTTCCACCTCTGATGCACTGTCTACAAGCAGCCAAAATGAGCTTTCTAAAACCCAGAGCTAATCACGCCAGCACTTTCCAATTACTCCTTCTTGCTCTCAGGCACAGTCTCCTTATGTTTTAGCGCCTACTTACCTAAACCTCTCAACACTGTGGACATTTTTGACTGGATACTTTTTTGTTACAGAGGCCTGTCCTGTGCATTGTTAGATGTTTAGCAGCCTCTCTAGCCTCTACCAAAAAGATACTAGTAGTACCTTCTCGGCTGGGCTGTGACAATCAAAAAATGTCTGCAGACATTACCAAATGTCCCCTCTGAGGCAAAACTATGCTCAGTTGAGAACCACTTCTTGACAACCTCAATTCTCCCCCTCACCACACACACACAGTGCTCCAATCATATTGAACACCCTGCTATTTTCCTAACATGCCATGATCACCCATATTTTGTCACATGTCATTTCATCTGCCCAGAATGCCCTTTCCTCCCTAACCACTGCACTCTTTCCTTTTCTTCATCGAAGTTTCAGCCAAGGATCACCTCTTCCAAGAAGCCTGCCTTGGCTCTCCCAGAGAAAGGTAGCAAGGACACTAATCAGGGCTTCTCTCTAGTCCAGCCCCCTTCCCACCTCATTGTAGCAATCTTCTTGCTGTTTCCCCAGTAGAGCCAGAGCCTTGCTTCCTTCACCTGTGCCTCTCTGGTCCTGCACAGTTCTGGAAACACAGTACAGGCTCAATTCATGTTTGCTGTGTAAGTGAATAAATGAAGAAAAGCAATTTTTGTTTAAGCTTGAAAGATTGAGTTGAGCTCCCTGAAATGAGATCTTAGGCAGAAATTTTAATAACGATAACAACAGCAGCAACTAATATTTAGGAAATGATTCTAGGTGCTAAGTATGTTAAGTGCTCCATATTATTCAACCTTCTAAACAACTCTAGGACACAAGTGCCATTAAACTACCTAAATTACAGACAAAAGGCTGATCCTGGGAATGGTTAAGTCATTTGCCAGGTAAGTGTCAGAGCCAGGATCCGAATGGAGCGGCTGCACTCTTGTCCATGACTCACTTCCCCTGTGGTGGGGAATAACTAGCACAAAGCCATTTACATACGTTGTTTAATGTAACTTACCCTGTAAGTTGCATGGGGCAGGTGATGATTTGGAAAGCACAAAGAATGTGGTCCTCGGATGTTAAAAGACCCTGGTTAAAAAAAAAATTAAAAAATTAAAAAAATAAAAGACCCTGGTTCCATTCTTGGCTCTGCTGCCCATAAGCTGGACCTCCTTGGCAGTTCCCTCATCCCCCCAGTCTCCTGTTGCTCATCTGTGAGTTGTTAAGGATGACCACCTCGCAGATGTTGCAGGGCTTGAGGAGGACCAATTGAAATGTGGTGGTACAATAATCTACTAAGTGCCTGAAACATGGTGCCCCCAACAAACAAACAACAATGCTGAATATTGTCCTATGTTAGGGATAGAAAAAGCAAGGCTTGGAAAACTTAAGTGATAGTCCAAATTTTGCATGCCAGCAAACGGTGGAGCTTGGAAAAGAACTCGAAGTCTTCCGTTGGCCATGAGGAGAGATTTTCTGAGCCTCTTCTGCATAAATGCTCATTACCATGTGAGACACATCACAGTCCTCACCATCAGGGAACTAGAAGCTCAGAGCTGGGATTGTAGGTTGAATCTCTCTCTCTCTCTCTCTCTCTCTCTCTCTCTCTCTCTCTCTCCTCTCTCTCTCATGTCCAGTATTTACTGAGCCTCCATTCTGTGCTAAGTAGGGTACAAAGTTCTCAGGATACAGTAGGCAATACAAAATATACAGTTACTGCCTGCGTGGAGTTCCCAAATGAAAGCCTAATGGAAGACACAACTGAATATTTTTAAAATCCTATGATGGTACATTAAACTGCAACTGTGACAAGCTCTATGCCAGAGAGGTACCTGGTGCTATGAAAACCAGTACTAGGTAACAGTACAGAAAGGAAGGGATATCTGAGCTGAGAACTGAGGGAACTATAGGAGTTAGCTATAGGTTGGGTAGGACACATTCCACAGAAACACAATAAAACTGTTTCACAGCCAGGTGCGGTGGCTCATTCCAGTAATCCCAGCACTTTGGGAGTCTGAGGTGGGCAGATCACAAGGTCAGGAGTTTGAGACCAGTCTGGCCAATATGGTGAAACCCCGTCTCTACTAAAAATACCAAAAAAAATTAGCTGGCGTGGTGGCACATGCCTGTAATCCCAGCTACTCGGGAGGTTGAGACAGGAGAATTGCTTGAAGGCAGAAGTTGCGGTGAGCCGAGATCGTGCCACTGCACTCCAGCCTGGGTGACAGAGCGAGACTCTGTCTCAAAACAAACAAACAAACAAAAAAACCGTTTCACTGTCATGTAACGTACTTGACCTGTAATGTGATTTTGCATATGTAATAAAAATTAGTAGCTGCCATTAATGAAGGACCTACTATGTGCCAGGGCCGAGCACTTTTCACGTAGAGCCTTACTTATCCTTATTACTCTCTGAGGTAGGCATTATAGGTAGCAAACAAAGGCACTAAGATGCTTCATGACTCCTACAAGGACACCCAATCTAAGAACGTGATAACAGGACCCAGATCTGTCTGCCTGCACTCTTCCCCAGCCCAGGCCTCTGAAAGGAATTCATAGCCCTGCCCCTGGTAATTGACATTTCTGTGCGCTTGGATTCTCTCCATTGACTGCTGGGGAGAAAAAAGTATTGCAAAAATTGAATATGAAAATTGATATTTTTCATTGACTTTGGCTTAAGATTTGGGGTAATTCGAAAGTCTTTTTTTTTTTTTTTTTTTTTTTGCCTTTGAAGTTTTCCCATTCCAAGTAATAAAGAACTTGTGTTGTTTTGTTAGGTGGAGACAAGCTAAAGCGAGTGCTTGCAGGGAGGTTTTCTATCCTGAACTATAATAGTGGCATTCCAGACTCCACAAGGTGTGAAGTGTGGTGCACGCTCTGAAGGGCACACAGATGTTACTAATAACACCTGCAGCCACACACAGCACATCTGCTACAAGCCAGGTGGTTTATATTGATCACTCACTACATGCCAGGTCCCCTTTGAAGTGCTTGACGTTCATCCAGCCACTCAATCCTTACAACTCTATAAAGTATTCCTATTGTTACTCCATTTTACAGATGAAGCAGCGGAGGTACCAGGAATCTAAGTGCCAGAGCTTGTGTGGGGAGGAACTGGAAGTTGGTCTTGGACAGTCCATCTCCAGAGCCCAAGCTGCTGCTACCTTTTATTCCCAAGGTTACTCTCTAGTCCTTGCAACAAACCGCCGTGGTACCTATTTCCATTACAGGTGAGGAAACTGAGGTTCAGGGTGGTTAAGGTCACACAGCTGATCAGTGCCTGCAAAGCCCAGAGCTTTCCCACACACCCTACTGCTCTAGCCAGCCTGCAGGCCTGGGAGGTGACACTGGACCCAGGAAAGAATATGCTGAGGGGCCTGTGAGCAGATGTTTGGGATTAGAACATAAAAACTCGAAATTGGGCCGGCGGCGGTGGCTCACGCCTGTAATCCCAGTATTTTGGGAGGCCGAGGTGGGAGGATCACGAGGTCAAGAGATCAAGACCATCCTGTCCAACATGGTGAAACACAGTCTCTATTAAAAATACAAAAATTAGCCGGGTGTGGTGGTGCACACCTGTAGTCCCAGCTACTCAGGAGGCTGAGACAGGAGAATCGCTTGAACCGGGAGGCGAAGGTTGCAGTGAGCTGAGATCGTGCCACTGCACTCCAGCCTGGCGACACAGAGAGACTCTGTCTCAAAAAAAAAAAAAAACAAAACAAACAAACAAACAAACAAAACACCTCAAAATCCCTGGAGGGTCTGGTGTGAACACAAGCCATGGTCCTGGGTTTAAGATACACTCAGACATTGTCCTGTCTGTGAACTCCTTATCACCAGAGGACTGGATCTTATGCCTGGAAGCCTGGATGGAAAATGTTCTTCCCAAAGAATGTCAGAGGAATGACTCACTGCTGTGCCCATGTCACACCTGAAGCATTTGAGAGTCATCTATCCCCTGAGGGGCTGGCAGGAAAAAGGGCTCCTAGACATAACCACTGGGACCATCACTCCAAGCTTTGAATTTGGGGAGGACTGCTTGAGCCTGGGAGGTCGAGGCTGCAGTGAGCCATGATCTTGCCACTACACTCCAGCCTGGGTGACAGAGTGAGACCCTATCTGAAACAAACAAACAAACAAACAAAACCACGTGGCAGGAGGAAGGCTCTCAGGGCAGAAAGATGAGAGCTGTGCCTGTGGGTTGTTTCTCCTGCTTACTCCCTCTCGCCCATTTTCCCTAGAAATCATCTCTGATTCTCACAGAATAGAAGTGTTCTTAGCAGCACCTGGGCAGGACCTGCCAGCACCTTCAGCTAAAGCACAGTTAGCACCAGATTATGGATAGTGATTAGCGGGTATGAGATCATTCTCTGGAATATCCCAAGGTGCTCTTTTGTGATAAGCCCACTTGACAACAGCTCGCCTTCTGAGTGTTTTTATTATTTGCACTCTCCAGTCTGCTGACCAAGGCTGCCCTCTGGCTCACCGTCATCTAGGACCCCCACACAGGCAAGGAAGGGGAAAGGGAGTAGGGGGTGGATGGGGATAAACAAGGCGTGGCAGAACCACGAGATGGGGTTGTGAGCAGCCATTTAAAATCATGTTTTTGGCTACTATTTGATTACATAAGGAAAAGCTTATGAGATCATTTAAATTATCACATACATCCAGTCAAATGACAGGAGGGAACATACCAACATGTTAACCATGATTATCTCTGAGTGGTCCAATTAATGGTGATGCGTCTTTTTCATGTCCCTCTTTATTTTCTCATCTGTTTTAAATGATATCTTTCTTACAAGAGAATAAATGCAGGCTGGGCATGGTGGCTCATGCCTGAAATCTTGGCACTTTTGGAGGCTGAGGCAGGAGGATTGCTTAAGGCCAGGAGTTCAAGGCTGCATTTAGGTATGATGATGCTGCATTCAACCTGAGCAATAGAGCAAGACCCCACCTCAAAAAAAAAAGAAGAAGAAGAAGAAAGAAGAAGAAAGAAGAAGAAGAGGAAGAAGAAGAAGAAGAAGAAGAAGAAGAAGAAGAAGAAGAAGAAGAAGAAGAAGAAGAAGAAGAAGAAGAAGAAGAAAGAAGAAATGTAAAGTAAAGGTAATGTCTAAATGAATGTGACCTTGGGAGCCAGACAGACCTGGTTTAAATACCAGCCCCACAATGTGCTAATGGGTGAACCTGACTTTCTTCATCTATGAAATGGGGCTGATCATATGCACTTCCCTGGGCTGAATAGGCTTAAAAGGGATCATCACACAATTCCTATTTCATGCTGTTGGCTGTCCCTTACACGGCATGTGTTCTCCCCCTGATGGAAGGGCCCAGCTTGGCACTGTGGGGGTGTGATGGGGGCCAATTCACCTCCAGTTCCTCTCTACTGAGGCTAGTTACAGGAAAGAAGAGTTGCATTGGAAGCCCGTTGCTGATTGAAATCAAAACTTGTGAAAGCTCTGAGTTGCTTGCTTCCTCATTGGTTCCACTTGAGGAAGAAGTTGCAGGAGGCACCAGGTACAGTGGCTCACACCCATAATCCCAACACTTTGGGAGGCCAAGGTGGGAGGATCACTTGAGTCCAGGTGTTTGACACCAGCCTGAGCAACAGAGTGAGACTCCCCAATCTCTATAAATAAATAAATAAATAAATAAATAAATAAATAAATAAAAGATTAGCCAGATGTGGTGGCATGCGCCTGTAGTCCCAGCTACTCAGGAGCTCAAGCAGGAGGATTGCTTGAGCCTGGCAGGTTGAGGCCGCAGTGAGCTGAGATCACACCACTGCACTCCAGCCAGGGTAACAGAGTGAGAACCTGTTTCAAAATAAATAAATAAATAAAGTTGCAGGAGGAAGGCTCTCAGGGCAGAACAATGAGAGTTGCGCATGTGGTCACTTCTCCCACTTACTCTCCTCTCGCCCGTCTTCCCCAGAAATCATTTCTGATTCTCACAGAAGTCTACTGTACACTTCCTGGGGAATCCAGGCATCTTTTCTTCCTTTAAATAACAGTTTTATTGAGGTATAATTAACATACCATAAGTCCACCCATTTTCATCACCCCAAAAGAAACCCCTTCCCCATTAGCCATCACTACCCATGGCCTCCACACCCAGGCCTACCCAATCATGAATCTACTTTCTGCCTCTACAGATTGGCCTATTCTGGAAATTTCTTTTTTTCTTTTTTCTTTTTTTTTTTTGAGACGGAACCTCACTGTCTCATCCAGGCTGGAGTGCAGTGGCACGATCTTGGCTCACTGCAACCTCCACCTCCCAGGCTCAACCAATTCTTGTGCCTCAGCCAACCAAGTAGCTGGGATTACAGGTGCATGCCACTACACTCGGCTAATTTTTAGTAGAGACGGGGTTTCGCCATGTTGGCCAGGCTGGTCACGAACTCCTGGCCTCAAGTGATCTGCCCACCTTGGCATCCCAAAGTGCTGGGATTACAGGCATGAGCCACTGCACCCTGGCCCGATATTTCATATTTAAATGGAATCATTAGCAGTTTCTTGTGTCTGGCTTCTTTCACTTAGTCTAATGTTTTCAAGATTCATCCATGTTGTAGCATGTGTCAGTACTTTTTTTGATTGCCAAATAATATCCCAAATATGGTATATTTCCTTTGTCCGTTCACCAACTGATGGACATTAGGCATCTTTTTTTGGCTTTAATATATCATCTGTAATGCTAGCTGTGATCTGTTCAACCCACCACATGCCAAGCGCTCGACCTAATTTGTAATCCTTACAACAGCCCAGAGAGGCATGTCTATTTCTCCCACCATACTGACAAAGAAGTGGTCCATCCAAAGTCACAGAGCTGACAAAGTAAGTGACAGAGCTGAGATTTCCAGAAGGGTTTTTTTCCACTGCACCACACTGCACCTCCCCCACCCCCATGTGTTTTTCTGGCTCCTTCTAATTGGTTCTGAGGCCAAAACAAGAATCCACTCATTCAACGATCATTCATTCAACAAGAATTAGCTGGTACCATGTGGATGGTAAGCACGGATTAATTAGAGCCAGGCAAGAACAGACCTTGCCTCCTGGAGTATGCTGCCCAGGCAAGGGGTGGGAGGGTCATGATGTGGAGGCAAATGCCAATCACCAGGAAGGGTGTGACCAAGTGCCAGGGACTCAGACATGCTGGAAAGTCTGAGTAATGATTTTTGGAGAAGATGACATTTTGAGCAGGATCCCAGCAGACCAGATGGATTTCACAAGCTGAGGCAGGGTGAGCCACCCACGCAGAGGAACTGGTGCACACACAGACCCAGAGACTGGGAATCTTGGTCCACAGGGATGGGCTCTGCCCCGCTGTTGGTAGGAGGTAAAGAGGGAAGGGGATAGGTTGAGATCACACTAGTGACAGCCTTGAATGCCAGGCTAGCATCTGGGTTTTTGTCCTGTGGACAGTGGGGAGCTGCTGAAAGCTTTTGAGCAGGGTAACAAGACCAAATCCATCCATTAGATTTAGACGCTGCTCATAGACACCACTAGAACTTTGGTGTCCGCCCTCAGACCCAGGCTCCTGGGCCCCTGGAAATTACACCCCGACGTCCACAGGAAGAAGGAAGAGCTGGGTTTCAGACCCTTCTGCATCTTTATAGCCCCAGCACCCAGGACAGGGCCTGACACGTGGCAGGTGCTCAATAAACATTTGTTGAATGAATGGATGGATGAACCTGCCTGCCAGCCCCCTGCCTTCCACCCCCATCCCCCTGCCTCCCACCCCCATCCCCCTGCCTCCCACTGTTCTTTCCTAGTCCCTCTCCTAGCAAGGTGGGAATGAGACAGCGGGTGTGCCCCAGATTCTCCCATCCCACCCACCTGCCATCTCTCCTCCTGCACCCTCAACTTCTCCCTCCTTGCCCCCGTCCTCCCCAAGGGTCATGAGTAAACACAGGAGCAAACCCTCATGTGCTCCTACCATGTGCTAGGCAGTTGCAATGACTTTACATTCTCACAATCGCCATCAGAGACAGAAATGATTAACTGCACTTTGCAGGTGGGGAACTAGTGACTCAGAGTGGTTAAGGGGCTTGCCCAGCTGCTGAGGGGCAGAATTGAAACTCAAACTAGAAATTTCTGATTCCATCCAGCGCTTCTAGCTGGGGGTGTGTAGTGAGGAGTAGGGTTCTGCTAAAGTTAGTTAAGGATGTGGAGAGGAAGAGGAAGCAGAGGGGTTCCTGGGGAAGTCTCTGGGCCCACATCCCAGGACCAGCGGGGTGAATCATAGTCAGGGTTCCTGCCCCACCTCTGGGTCCAGCTGCCACACTAGATGTGTAGCCAGATTCCCTACCCTCTTCTCATGCCAGGGTAGGGCCTCCTCAGAAACATACACATACACACAAACACACACACACACACACACACACACACACACAGCCCAGGCCCAAAGCCTAGAGAGATGGAAACAGTAGTTGCCTTAGACACAGAAGCTTTATTTTTCTATAAAATTATTCCCGAGAGAAATTTTCTTTTAAATGCCCAAAGTAAATAACTTATATCCCTTCTTGAAAACATCCCCAAAGATGGTCTGTCAGAAATCCTTCGGTCAAGCAGGTCAGCTGGCTCCCATGGCCCTTGGGGTGGCCTGACTCTGTCACTATTCCTAAAACCTTCTAGGACATCTGCTCCAGGAAGAACTTTCAACACCAAAATTCATCTCAATTTTACAGATGGGAAAAGTGATTCTGAGACCAGATCAGGGTCAGGCCAAGGTCATCCAGCATCAGTGGCTGGGCTGAGACTGGGCCCAGAGAACCCTGTCTGCTCCTCTTTTTCCCAGAGCTGTGAGTTCTCTAGCCAAGGCTGCACTCTTGAGGGAGAGCCAGGAAGCATAGCTGAGGCCATGACAACCTCACTCTTCACCTGAAAATTTAACCCGTGGCAGAGGATCCAGGCACATATAGGCTTCAGAGCCAAACAGGCCTAAAGAAATAGTTGACACACTTCCTCCCCCAGGTCATCTCCCCTGGAGTCAAGGGTCTGCCAAGGCTAAGTGCAAGGAGACACTCCTGTTTTGAAATAAAGAAGTTCCACATGCCTTTGCTTTGAGTCTGTGTGATATCAATCTGCTTGGCAACTGAGATTCTTTTCTTGCTGCTCAGACGTCCTTGTGTGTCTTTATTTTGTGTCTGTGTGTGTGTGTGTGTTTTGCTGGGATAGGCAAAGTCTTTTGGGACATGAGGTCCTCAAAGGTGGTGGAAGATGAACAAAACCATCCTCAGGGCTGAAAAGTGAGGGCTTCTGAACTATGCAATTGCAGAGGGACTTTCTTTCCAAGTACGGCATTCTCGATATACCAGAAAGGGGTGGAAGAATGTCAGAAGAATGGCAAGCATGAACATCACATTCACCTGCAGGGAGAGCAGAAGTGAGGTGAAATCCAGGAATTCTGAACAACAGAACTGTTGCTCAATGAAGCAAGCACTGGTCCATTCCATGACCAATGAAGGGACCAGAAGTCTACCGAGTTTATATTCTACTTTTCACCCAGACACTATGGTGCCCTGGAGGAAGGACTTTCAGTTACTTTTCATTCTGCACTATCGGGTGGGGTAGAGGAGGAATATCAAGCCCATTTCACAGATAAAGAAACAGAGGCCTAGCGAGCATTCAATGACATGTTCAAGGTCACATGGGAAGCTGGTAGAGGCACCAGCTAGAATACACAGCTGATTACTAGGTCACCTGATGTCACAATCAAGTCATTCGCCTCAGATTTCAAGTTTACTCTTTTGGCCATGCACAGTGGTTCACGCCTGTAATCACAGCACTTTGGAAGGCAGAGGCGGGTGGATCGCTTGAGGCCAGGAATTCAAAACCAGCCCAGGCAACATAGCGAAACCCCAGTGTCTATCAAAAAAATAAAATAAAATAAGCTTGGCATGGTGGCACATGCCTGTAGTGTCAGCTACTCAGGAGGCTGAGATGAGAGGATCGCTTAAGTCCAGGAGATCGAGGCTGCAGTGAGCCGAGATTGTGCCACTGCACTCCAGCCTGGGTGACAAAGCAAGATCGTGTCTCCAAAACAAAAACAAAAAACATTTAGTCTTTCTTTTCTCCAAGTGATGGATTTAAACTCCTACTCTAAGATTTGCTGCTTTAAAAATAAAAAATGAGGCAAATAGAGCTGTACAGTGGTCAAAACACAGAATTCAAAGTTGACTTTTGCTCCTTAGCTGGTGCCTCTGAACACATAAGTAACCTCTTTGAGCCTCAGTTTCTGCAAAGAGCAGGAGACTCATGCCCACCTCCTAGAGCAGGACCTCAGAGCATCCCTCCAGGTGTAAGGACACAGAGGTGAAAGCACAGAGCTCCTGTCCCTGGGGCCAACTGTGGAAACTCTGCGTGGGCCTAGGGCAGAGGCCAGGGTGGGCCTGCACTCACCACACCTTTGAGGTCTCAGGATTTTGCTTGAAGTTTCGTGAGAATTCCCCACCCTACTCCAGAATGTCTGTTTCCCCACACACACTAATACTTTTGCCCCAAATACTTGAATAACACAGACCCTTTGGGAAGCTGCACCATGCTACATACCCAGGCCATCACAGCCAGATTTGGGGCAGCCAAGGCCTAAGGCCCAGGCCTCCTGCCAGGGATCCCCATCCTCCCAGTACTCACGTAAAATGGGTCATTCTGAAGGGAGCCTTTGATGAGGGTGAAGATGGGGAACTGGAGCAGAGACACCACAGCCGACAAGGCCATCACCAGCCCAAAGAGCTTGCCAAAGTGCTCTGAAGGGAAACTGGGGAGAGAAACCAGAGGGGTTCCAGTGAGCTTCAGGGACCCTCCCTCCAAGCAGGAGCCTGGCCTCTGGGGGCTGTCGGCCGCTTGTCCCCAGCTCCCCTGTCCTAGGCCTGCCCTCCAGCCACACCTGTCTGGCCTTTCCCTCTTCAGCTCTGCTCAGACATTTGACCCACAGAACCCAGAGAAGGCACATGCGGGGCCCTGGACAAACAGACAGGACCTTCCTGCAGGCTGCACCAGGGAAGAAAAGACAGGCATGTAAATGGATGGCATGCCAGACAATGCACGCACTAGCAAAGGAAGTAAGACTAGAGTACTAAGGGCACAAAGAAGGGAAGACACTTTTCCATCTCTTCCCTGGAGAACTGAAACAGAAGTGGGCCTCAGAGGATGAATATGAGTTCACCAGGTAGAAAACAGTGGGAGAGGGCACCGCAGATGTAAAGGCTCAAGTGCATGAATGTTCTATCCTTCCCACCACCTCTGGTCTCACCCCCTCCACACCTGCCCCCAAACCCAGTCTCCCGCACCTGACTGCCTCCAGGCCCCGCCTTGCATCCCAATTTCTTTACCTCCAGCTTCTCTTTGCCCCAGTGTGTCCGTCTCCACAGAGCCCGCCCCAAGGCCACTTACGCAAGGGTGAGGAAGGCCGCGTTGCTCCCATAGAGGAAGGAGCGGCTGATCACTTGCAGGATGAAGGTGAGGTACTGGAGAGGGAGGACGGGGACTGAGGCACAGAGGGCGAAGCCCAGGCACAGCAGGGATGTCAGGGCCAGCGAAGGCACCGTCGAGCAGAGGGCCACCGCCAAAGTGGAGGAACCTGGGCGAACAGAGAGGAAAAAGAAGCTCTCTGTAGGCCAACCCAACAGAAGTCAGCAAAGAGCCAAGGAAGATTGGAAAAAGGGGAGGAGCCACTATCCATCCACTGTCCCAACAGAAACCTGGGAGTCATCCTCGAATCCTTTCCCCACATGCCCCACCTCAAATTCATCAATAATGCTGATCATTCACCTCCTACATATCATTCAAATGTGCCCACTTCTCTCCAACCCCACTGACTCATCCTAGCTTTAAACCACCATTAACTCAGTCATGGATTACTGCAATGCCCTCCTGACAGGCTACACATCTGCCCCTCCCCGCCCTGAACATGTAGCCAGATCGTCTTTGTAACACTACTGGTAATAGCAAAAGACTGGAAACAATCCAAATAGTCATCAGTACAGGAATGCTGTGGCAACTACGCTGCAGCCATGTAATGGAGACCCAGGCAGTGGTTAAAAGGCATGAGAGGTCCCTGCTACAGAGCACCCTCAGGATAGAGTTACATCAAAAAAAAAACTCTGCAGAATAGTGTATACAGTATACTACCTTTTATCTAAAAGAGAGGGAAATGTATTGATATGGTTTGGCTGTGTCCCCACCCAAATCTCACGTTGAATTCTATCTCCCAGAATTCCCACGTATTGTGGGTGGGACCCAGTGGGGGAGGGTAACTGAATCATGGGGGCCAGTCTTTCCCACGCTATTCTTGTGATAGTGAATAAATCTCACGAGATCTGATGGGTTTATCAGGGGTTTCCACTTTTGATTCTTCCTCATTTTTCTCTTGCCAACACCATGTAAGAAGTGCCTTTCACCTCCTGCCATGATTCTGAGGCCTCCCCAGCCATGTGGAACTGTAAGTCCAATTAAACCTCTTTTTCTTCCCAGTCTCAGATAGGTCTTTATCAGCAGCATGAAAACCGACTAATTCATGTATATACACCTACACAATGTTTATATTTAAAAAAATAAAAATGGTTACCTAAAGAAGAGGAAAAGGGGTACAAGAAACAGAGAGGGAAAGTAAACTTCTTTGAATATATCTTGTTTCACAGTTTTACCTTTGGGAAAATGTAAATGTCTGATATGTAAATGTTTTACAAATAAAATAAAATAATAATAGGAAGAAAACAAGTAAAACAATCTTTAAAAATCAGAAACAAAATAAAATGAAACCAATGAACATAACTCTATACCAAATTAGTGACCCTTAAAATCAGTAATTTGGCCCAGTGTGGTGGCTCACACCTACAATCCCAACACTTTGGGAGGCCAGGGCAAGAGGATTGCTTGAGCCCAGGAGTTAGACATCAGCCTGGGCAACAAAGACCCTTCCCCTACAAAAAAAAAAAAAAAATTATTTTAAATTAGCCAGACATGGTAGTGCCTGCCTGTAGTCCAAGCTACTTGGGAGGCTGAAGGGAGAGGATCGCTTGAGCCCAGGAGGTTAAGGCTGCAGTAAGCCATGATCGTACCACTGTACTCCAGCTTGGGCAACAGAGTGAGACCTCATCCCTAAAAATAAAAAAGAAAATATGGCAATTTGACTGTACATCTCTAATGGGATATATCCTAAGGATGAGAAAGGAATAAGGAAGGACAGAAAAAAGGAAACAAAGAAGTAGCAACAGTATTTAGCAATTGTATTGTTATCAAGTAACATCAATATTGGTAAAACCAGTAATTATATTTAAAATACTATATATGTGTATGTACATTTATATATGCATATGTTAGGAACCAAGATTATCAGAGGAAGAGAAAGGGCTACAAATGTAAAATCAAGGAAATAAAAATTTGAATAAAAATATCAGTATTATTTATGATATTTTTCTTATAAAAAATTATATATATGTTAACTCTATCCAAAACCCAAAAGCAGTGACAACCCAGGAGCAATAAGAAACCTCAGCATCCAGACTGTAGTCTCTACCATTTCCAATTAAAGAAACCCAGGGCTAGTTGGGAAAAATGACAATTTCATGTCTAGGGCAAGAAACACACCTAGTGAAATGGACCTGAACATTTAATTGTGTTAGAAAGTAAGGAAACTCTCTAGAAATAATGTGATTTCATCTAAAAGACACAGATTCTGGGTTGGTAAAGTTTTCAATGGCCAAAGGTGAGACAATTTGAGCATCAAGAAGAATCATGACAGAACAGATTAAAACATGTCAAATATATTTTAAAATGAAATATTATAAAATAAACAATTAGTAGCCATCCCTGAAGGTCACTAGGGCACCAACTCAGATTTCAAACTGGTAAATAAATGTGTAAACCAAGCATTTATTTCTGGGTAACAAAATAGTAAGGAATGTTTTTCTTTCTAGAAGAATTCTAGTGATTAAAAGCAGAAGATAGAAATAGAAAATCATCCTTTTGGCCAGGGGCAGTGGCTGTAATCCCAGCATTTTGGGAGGCCGAGGCAGGTGGATCACCGGAGATCAGGAGTTTGAGACCAG
This sequence comes from Pan paniscus, assembly GCF_029289425.2. Lineage (NCBI taxonomy): Eukaryota > Metazoa > Chordata > Mammalia > Primates > Hominidae > Pan > Pan paniscus. Next base: position 58,569,043 of record NC_073258.2, read on the forward strand.
CCTGGCCAACATGGTGAAACCCCATCTCTACTAAAAATACAAAAATTAGCCAGGTAGTGGGCGCCTGTAATGCCAGCTACTCGGGATGCTGAGGCAGGAGAATCGCTTGAACGTGGGAGGCGGAGGTCACGGTAGGCTGAGATTACGCCACTGCACTCCAGCCTAGGCAACACAATGAGACTCTGTCTCAAAAAAAAAAAAAAAGAAAGAAAAGAAAAGCATCCTTTTGCAATCCTAATGAAATAATGGGCCTAGGCATTGATCATTAATGGCTCCTAAAATCACTAAGTATATGGTTGATGGGAAACTTTATAGTGGATGGATCAGACTCGCAATGTCTAAACCAGTTGATCAATCTTAACATCGTAACAAGACAACAGACACCAGGGGCTGCTGACAGGAGAACAGAGGAAACCCATAGCTCTACCGCTGAGTTATCCACGGCAAAAAAAAAAAAAAAAAAAAAAAATTAAACTGCGTTTCCTCCAAGCTTCTAATCCTGCTGTTTACAGGAAATACCCAAGGAAAGGAATACTTTTAAATGACACATTAAAACAACGCCAAATCCAAAATATGGGGAAATGACCCAGTTTCTTCAACAAATAAACAAGAAAAGGTGGGGGGGGGACTGTTCTAGATTTTAAAAGCTATAGAAGACACAGCAACCAAATACACTGCATGGACCAGGCATGGATCCTAATTGGAACAAACCAACTGTAAAAGGATGTATTTGAAATGATTGGAGGAATTTGAACAGTGACTGCACAGTAGATGATATGAAGAAATTATTGTTATTTTTTAGGTGTGATCATGATTTTATGGTGATGTTTAAGTAAAAGAGGCCTTATTTGTTAGAGATACATTTACGGGTATAGAGAAATATTTACGGATGAAATGATACGATGTCTGAGATTTGCTTTGAAAACTCTAGCAGGTGTGGGAGAAGTAGGTGCATGGGTGGAGGAAGGGATAGATGAAATAAGTATGCAAAATGTTAGTCTACTTTTGTCCCTCCTGACCCAGCAGGTTAAAATACCTCAGCATACCTCTACTCCTCCAACCAGGTCCAAGGATCAGGCCAAAACTCCCTGATGTGGTAAACAGCCTGACCCCTTCTTACCTCTCTCTCTCCAGCCACTTCCCTAAGATTCCCCAGTGCTCTGTGCCCTAGCCCGCCCGACTCATCTGCCCAGATTCCTCAATGTTTCACTCTCTCATTCACCATTTTGACCCCACTGTGCTCCTGGGCCACTCTCCAAGGCCCCACCTCTTCATCTCCTCCCTCCTTACTCATCCTTCAGGTCTTGGCTTAGGTGCCATTTCCTCCAGGAAGCCTTCCCTGACACCAATCCCATCCTCACCTAGAACAGATTATGTGCGCTTCTTTGTGCCCCCCATGGCCCCCTGTGGGTTTGCTTCACGGATTATAACTGCCTGACTACCTGCCTTTCTCCACCCTCTAGACTAAGAATACCTTGAGAAAAAGAACACATCTATCTTGTCTGTCATTGAATCCCTGGTGTCTGGCACCATGGCTAACACATAACTATCACTCAGTGACTAGTGTTTTAATGAACGAATGAGTGCAACTAGACAGGGTTAAGAACAAAAGAGAAGACCAGGCATGGTGCTTCACGCCTGTAATCCCAGCACTTTGGGAGGCTGAGGTGGGCAGATCACCTGAGGTCAGGAGTTCAAGACCAGCCTGACGTGGTGAAACCCCATCTCTACTAAAAAGACAAAAATTAGTGGGGGATGGTGGCACATGCCTGTAATCCCAGCTACTTGGGAGGCTGAGGCAGGAGAATCTCTTGAACCCAGGAGGTGCAGGCTGCAATGATCTGAGATCACACCACTGCACTCCAGCCTGGGCAACAGAGTAAGACTCTATCACAAAAAAAAAAAAAAAAAGAGCGAGAGAAGATGTCATGGGGTAAATGAAGACCTCCCTTCCTGGTTCCCTGACCAGCCCCTGCCCTCCCCCGCATCTCACCTGTCTTTCTTGCTTCCTTCTGGTACTTCTGTTTAAGCCGGTCCATGAGCAGGCCATTCCAGGGGGCACACAGCACTCCGAACTGAGTGAAGGCAAAGGCATTTGTGTAGGTGCTGACTGCAGAAGGAAGAGAGAGGTTGGTTGATGAGAAGTTTCCAAAACTCCCTTCCAGGCAGGGACTCTCCCACCTTACCCTTGTCTGCACGTCCCTCCTCCCCACACCATCAGACCCTCCTCTGGTGTGTACAGCCCTGCTGGGAGGCTCTGTGTTCCCAGCTGGGACATGCAGATGGGCTACCTCCCAGCCCTACCACATACCTCGTGCCATGTCCCCACCGGCCATGTTGGTCAGCAAGGAGTTGAGAGTGCCAATGAAGAGGTAGTGCCACAACTGTATCACAGACAGCCACACCAGGTGCCAGGCAAAGCGCCGAGAGAAAGCGTAGCTCCAGAAGGAGCGGAGTTCCTGCTTCTGCCCTGCCCCTGGGGTCTCTAATGGGGAGAGGAGGATCTGGACGTGAATTACGAGGAAAGTGGACAGGTAGGATGGGGAGTGTGGAGGCTTCAATGGAACATTTCAGATCCGGGCCCACCTTCTACCCTTGGCTCCCAGAACTCACCCGGCATGCTCTGCACCTGCCTCGGACTCACACATCCCCACCTCCCTGCTTTGTCATGTTGGCCCTACCACCTTGGATGACCCTCTGTGTTCTTCTCTGTCTATTGAAATCCGATCTGTCTCTCACAGCCTGGTCAATGACACTTCTTGCAGTAATACCTTCCTGATCTTTCTCAGCAAGAAAGGTGAAAGGAACGACAAGGAGAGGAGAAAGTCAGAAGGGAGAGGAGAATGAGTGTGGATACTCTGTTCTAACCTGCTCCTCAGCACCTCCCTTTCTTTTGATACCAGTATCCTGAGTTTCTTTGGGAAATCTTCCTCTACCCTAATCTTCATGGTCCAGATGGGACTGTGAATTCAGTGTTCTCTTCCTCTCTCAAGGTTAACCAATGAGATGGTTCCTCCTAACAAGGCAGACCGGCCATGAGTTTAGATTAGGACGGACTTAATCTAAAATAGGTCCTACACCCTGGCAAGTTCAATGTCCTCCCTTGATTTTGGAAGCTTCCCAGAACCCTATTCTTCTTTCTTTAAAATAAATAAATAAATACATGTTTTGGATCCAATTGTCAGATGGTAAAAATAAAAACAAAAAAACTTATTCTGTATATTTAAGATATACAATATGAGGTCATAGGATACATATAGCTACTAAGATGGTTACTACAGTTAAGCAAATTAACATATCCATCATCTCACATTTCTACCTGTTTTGTGGCAAGAGCAGTTAAAATCTACTTGTTTAGGAAAGTCCCAAACACAATGCAGTTTGATGACCTACAGTCTTCGTGCTGTGCATTAGATCTCTAGGCCTGTTCATCCTGCTCATCTGCTCCTTTTTGTCCTTCGACCTGCATCTCCCATCTCCTCTCCCACCCCGTTCTTATTTCTACTGTAGCTAGCTGCGGTTTGTGATGTGTGTAACCAAAGACGCGGAACAGAGAGGAAGGAAAGGAAGCAGTGATAGAGTTGGGACAATAAGAGAGGGCGGACCCAGGAGACCTGGAGAAATGGGGGCACTGTACCAGACTTAGTGCAATGGCATCACAGAAGAGGGCAGAACCGAGGAGTGGGGGGAAGGGAAGGCAACCCATGGAAGGCGGGCTTCAAGGGGTGGGGAAGTGATAGGATGCGAAATAGAGAAAAGAGGGACAGAAAAGAGACGAAAGCCCTGGACCCTCCATTAAGTGAGAGGGTTGGGAAGATGCCTAAGGCCCTTTTTCTGTCCTGCCTTTCCTGATTCTGGGTCCCTGGGGGAGCTCTGGAGGTGAGGGGCCAGGAAAGGCACAAGGAGAGGCTTGGGTCTGGAGGAGAGATGGGTTAGCCAGCAGGGCTCACCTTCCTTCGCTGAAAGGAACTCCTTTGACTGTAGCTCCCTGTTTTCATGCTCAGCTGTTTTCTTCTCTTCCTTTGTGGTGCCATTCCCAGAGCACAGGCTATGGAAACAAAAGCCCCACCAGCAAGGCCAAGGACTGTGAGCCGAACCTAAGACTCAGACTGGAGGGAATAGTATGGTGAATCCCACATTCCACCGCACTTTGGAATCACCTTTTAGCCACCCTGATGCCCAGGTTGCAGACCAGACCAGTTAAATCAGAATGTCTGGAGGTGAGAGCCAGGCTTCCTTTTCTAAGATCTCTATGTGAATCTAGTGATTCTAATAAGCAGCAAAGTTTAGGAAGCATGAAAAGAGTAGGGCAGGCCCAGGTTCAAATCCCAGCTCTGCCTCTTCCTAGCAACAGAAAGATGGCTCAGACTTAACCCTTCTGAGCCTCATTTTTTGCATTTAGAAAATGGAGATAAGGATATCTCAGAGGATTATTGTGAGGATGAAATCAGAGAGCACATGGGGTCTGACAATTAGTAAGTGAGCAGCAAAGGAAAGCCCTTCCTCTACTCCTTGTGGCAAATGACTGCAAAAATGATCACATTTCTTCACCTCCTCTGTATTTCCCCCAATTTGAATGAGACTGCAGCTCTATTTCCCCATGCCCTGAATCTGGGCCAGCCTTGTGAACTGCTTCAGCCAAAAGAATGCAGCAGAAGTGGTTGTGCCAATTCCAAGCCTAAACCTCAAGAACGCTTGTGCATTTCTGCACTCTTTCAGAACCCTGAAATCACGGTGTGAATGAGCCCACGCTGGCTTGCTGGAGGATGACAGCCACGTGACCCAGGCATCCCTGTCACTCCAAACCTATGTGAGTGAGGCCATCCTAGCATAGCCAGCCCCCGTGTAATCCTCCAAATGATCAGATGCATGAATGAGCCCTGTCAAAATCATCTACATCTGGCCCTGATCAGCGGAACTAGCCAGCTACCCACAGACTTGTGAAAAATAATAAATGCTTAACATTTTAGGCTGCTGAGTTTTGAGACAGTTTGTTATGCAGCAATAGCTAACAGATGCACTGCTCCAGTCCTCCTCCTCTCCTGTGATAGGTTTGCTTTGCCCTGTCCATCCCACCCTAGGGCCAATGAGGGGCTCTGGCCCACAATCACCAGATAGTCCTTACCCATAGCTGTAGTTGGGGGGCAGTGGGTATGGGATGTGTCCCCAGGGCATCAGGAGGAAAGTGCGTGCTACATGCCAGGTACTGCAGACAGAGATGAAGATGAAGGAGGCCCTGAGGCTGATGCCTTTTTCATAAAGAAGCTGCAGAAGGAGAAGGAAAAAGTCAGTGTCACACCCACGTTCACAGCAGCACTATTCACAATAGCCAAAGGATGGAAGCAAACTAAGGGTCCATCAGCAGATGAATAGCTAAACATAATGTGATCTATACACACAATGGAATATTATTCAGCCTTAAAAAAGGAAAGAGGCAACCATGCTGGCTCACACCTACAATCCCAGCACTTTGGGACGCACGAGGATCACCTGAGCCCAGTTCAAGACCAGCCTTGACAACATAGTGAGACCCTCACCCCTTCTCTACAAAATTTTTACTTAATTAGCTGGGTGTGGTGGCATACACCTGTAGTCCCAGCTACTCAGGAGGCTGAGTGGGAGGATTTCTTGAGCCCAGAAGTTTGAGGCTGCAGTGAGCCATGACTGGGCCACTGCATCCCAGCCTGGACAATGAAACATGACCTTGCCTCCAAATAAAAAAAAAAAAAAAAGGAAAGGAAAGAAATTCTGACACATGCTGCAACATGGATGAACTTTAAGAGCACTATGCAGGGCCGAGCTCAGTGGTTCCTGCCTGTAATTCTAGTGCTTTAGAAGACCAAGACAGGAGGATTGCTTGAGTCCAGGAGCTTGAGACCAGCCTGGGAAACAGCAAGACCTCATCTCTACTAAAAATAAATAAATAAATCAGCTGGGCGTGGTGGTGCACGCCTGTAATTCCAGCTACTTGGGAGGCTGAGGTGAGAGGATATGATTACATGATTACATGCCTGTAATCCCAGTACTTTGGGAGGCTGAGGCAAGCAGATCACCTGAGGCCAGGAGTTCCAGACCAGCCTGGCCAACATGGTGAAACCCCGTCTCTACTGAAAATACAAAAATTAGTGGGGCATGGTGGCACGCACCTGTAATCCCAGCTACTCGGGTGGTTGAGGCAGGAGAATCGCTTGAACCCGGGAGGCGGAGGTTGCAGTGAGCCAAGATCCTGCCACCGCACTCCAGCCTGGGCAACAGAGCGAGACTCTGTCTCAAAAAAAAAAAAAAAAAAAAGGTTAAGATAGTAAATTTTATGTTATGTATATTTTATTGCATACAAAAACATCAGCAGAAGAGGCAGGGGCTGGAACCCTGTTTTCTAAGGAGTCCTAGTACAAGCCATCACCTACCATCCTGTAAGCTGATTAGGGACACCTGGTACACACACGCCCCCACCCACCCCAAGACACACCCGGCAGTAGAGGAGTCCTCATATGACCCATCCCACAGCCGGTGGAGCCTCCTTGTGTGGCTCCCTAGAGATTTTCTAGCCCAGTGCCTTTTTTCCCCCAACGACAGCAAAGGCCTTTTGTTCAAAGAAAATTTTACACAAAAATTCATCTTACAAAACACACCAATGGGGAGCTTGCCAGTCATCTCCCTCTTTATTCTCCTTGGTGACTGGTATGACATCAAAGAGAATTCCTAAGTTCCTCAACAGCTCAGTTTGAAAACCACCGATCTAGCCCAACCTCCTCCCATTTTACAGAGAGTGACGTTGAGGTCCAGAGAGGTGCAGTGAATTGCTCAATAAATTGACAGAGTAAGCAGCAGCAAAGTCAGATTAAACTAAGAATTCCTGTTCCTGCTCCCTTTCCCCTTCCAACTCTAGAGAGACAGGAGAGAGGCTGGGCATGGTGGCTCATGCCTGTAATTTCAGCACTTTGGGAGGTCAAGGAAGGCGGATTACTTGAGGTCAAGAGTTCAAGACCAGCCTGGCCAACATGGCGAAACCCCATCTCTACTAAAAATACAAAAATAAGCTGAGTGTGGTGGCACGCCTATAGTCCCAGCTACTCAGGAGGCTGAGGCAGGAGAATTGCTTAAACCCACTAGGCAGAGATTGCAGTGAGCCAAGATCCCACCAATGCACTCCAGCCTGGGAGACAAAGTGAGACTCCAACTCAATAATAAAAAAAAAAAAAAAAAAAAGAGAGAGGAAAGAAAGATGAGGCAGCCATCTGGGTTCTCCAGGGGAAGGAGGGAGAACCCAGAAAGTGACTCTTATGCCAGGAGTAGAAAGGCTTGAGTGCCTCAGGGGCTCAGTCTCTGCATAACCCTCCAAACCTCCAAAGCTTATGGGACTAAGCTAGACTCATGTCTAGGTGGTGACTGCCAGAGATCCTCTTCTCTGCCCCCATAACCTGCAGGCAGTGCCAACTGCCTGTGAGCTAACACTAAGCCCAGAGAGAAGTCCCAGGTTGGATGGCTTGAGATCCACACTCTTCCCTTCCTTTCACTCAGCCATCTGTGGTGTGCTGGCTTTAGTCCTCCAGCTTGCTGCCTCATAATTGAAGCATGGTTGCCACAACTCCAGCTATCACATCCTCACACCGCAACATTCAATGAGGAAGACTTTGTTTTTACTCTGCTTTCACCTTCCGTCAGGAAAGAAAAGTCCCCTTGAATCTTCCACTATATACACTCCCTTTATCTCATTAAAAAGGACTGGATCATATGCTGACCTCCACCTATCACTAGCAACGGGTAAATGGATTGCCATGGTTGGCTTTGATCAATCAGGATTCATCCCCTGGGCTAAGCGGGTCACTGCCCAGATAAAACTGTTCGCAATGAATAAGACAGAATGGTTGTTGATTGACCTCTAATAGCCTTGGCAACAGTTCATCCCCTGATACCCCAACATCAGCCACTGGGACAGCTGGACAAGCCTCTGTGTCTGCCCCTGCTGTACCCACTAGCCACTTGCCACCTTCTTGTCCAAACTAGAAGCTCACAGTAGCAAACGCCCCACTCTAAAGGTCCCCCAGCCTCTACCCAACACTGGCCCAAGCACATTATGACCACTGCCACAAAAGCTTGGGCAAGTCTGAAGAAGGGGCTTAGCGGTTACAAGCTCAGGCTCTAGAACCGACAAGCCTGGGTTCAAGTTCCAGTATCATGGCTACTAGCTGCAGAACCTTCAACAAGCTTTTTAACCTCAGAGACTCAAATGCTTCATCTGTAAAATGGGGGTAACACAGTACCTACCTCACCGAGTTGATGGAGACAAATAATGCAGGTTCACAAGACAAGTGTCTGGCATATACAAGTGCCCAGTGAATGTAGGCTGTTGCTATATTTACCTTAATAATAAGGAAGACTGCCGAGGAAGAGTCAAATGCTCCATTGTACAGAGTGATGATGGTCGAACGGTGTTGGCCAAATAGGTTCCCAATCTGGGGATGATAGGACTAGCCTGGATCACTTATTTATTCATGAAACAGATACTTCCTGAGCACCCAGCATGTGGCAGACCCTCCTTATACCCAAACTCACCCTCCACCGCTAGAGCTCCCACCTCAGCTTGGGCCAACCCCATCTGAGGCAGCCAATTATAGAAAAGGGTCTCTCCTTCCCTCCACCTTCCCTCCACCCTGCCGAGTGCCTGGGATTAGGGAAGGCTCCCACCTGCAGGTTGGTGATGAGAAACAGGATTCCCCCAATGGTGAGCATTGGCATGGCCAGGAAGAGCAGCACGGCTGAGCCTGGACCATCAAAGTCAGAGGTAGGGTGGTGTCATAGTGCAACCCAAACATGGAGCCCCAAACTCTGCTCCCACCTGCTCCAAATTCCCAACAATCCTGGTATCCAGGCCCCAATTCTAGCCAGCGTTCCAGCGTCCTTCAAGGGTTTTTAGGATACTGGCCAAGGCTTCCCCAGATATCTCTGTGGAAGTCTTCTGAGCCACCTTCTTCCCAACCAAAGTTGGTCCTCAGTCTGTGGCAGGCCAGGAAGTCTACAGACAGAGGCAGAGCTCTAAGTGAAGCCACCTCTCTCTTCCCTCAGTAAACCACAAGCTGCCTCTCCCTTTCATCCTTGACACTCCTGGAAAAGAAGACCCTGGACTCAGGTCCCTGGCTCAACCCTCTAGCCCATTCCCTAATTCATGGTATTGGCCTTGAGCTTCAATCATCTGTTTAATGGGAACAACAGTTCCTGCTCTTCCTGTCTCAGGTGCTATGAGAACTGAGTGAGAAAAGGACCATGGTCTTTTCTTTGTTCACTAAACTCTGAGCACTTCTTTGGTGCCAGGCATTGTGCTTGGCACTGGAAATGCAAGATGAATCAGATAGTCTTTGCCATTAAATAGACTGACATGCAAACAAATGGTTATAACAGGTCTGGTAAGTGTGAGACCACAGCAAAAAAGCTCAAGAGCTGGGCTAGGGGAACCCTTGACAAATTCTTCCTCCCCAAACCAGACTTCTGCCCACCATTATTCTGGCCACAACCTATGCCTGTCCTATTATTTGCTAAAATGTTTTAAGTTGACTCACTTTTATCCAAAAAAGTATCTATTTTTAAAGGACACTTTATATCACTACTGTAGATGAAAACACTGGCATTGCTTGTCATGAATAGAAAGAAACTGTCAAAATAAATACAATGAAAGGAAAACAATGTTATTCAACTGTAGCTGGATGCATTTGACCTCAGAATGTTCAAAGCCTAAGACCTGCTCTTCCCATCAGTGTTAAAATCACACTGGCCCCACATGAAGACATTCTTTCATGAAATCAGAAGGACTGAAAGAGAAATAAAAAGGGAATAGCTGTTCTACCAGGTGATTTGATGTTTGTTAGTGTAGTTCACGTAGTATGCGTGTGCCCCTAACATCCTCTTAACTACCGTGCTATACCTTAAGAAGCACTGCCAAGAGCTAATTTTAGAGTATTCACACAGTTTACCATTCAATTTCTGTCTTTATAAAACGTACATCTCTCCTATTACTAAAGGTTGGAGACTCCTTTCACAATAGAGTCCTTATGGGCTCAATGCTTTTTTCAAAACCGAAAAGCCCTATATTATGGAGGAAGAGGAGGATTGTTGCTCAGACGATTTGCAAGCACGAGTCAAACATTACCCAGCCACCACCTCCACATTCAGTTGCTTAAAAATCATTTACAGGCTTTTAGAGTAGATGATGCTGGTTTGATAAGGAGAGTGGTTTGAAATAATTGGTTTGAGGTGCTGGGCCATCTCATGAGATCTGTGTGAACAAAGACACTCAGCCTCTGTGTTTGCCCAGCATGAGTGCAGACAATCTCATGATGCTGTCGGCTTTAGCATAGCTTACACACACAAGAGTAATGTACTTTCTTTCCTAAACCAAAAATTGAGCCACGGGTCTAACACTAGGAAGGAATATTGGGAGGCATCTCGTGGCCACCATAACCAAGGCAATGAGAGAAAGAAGAGTGAGGGATCAGGAGGCCTGCACATCAGGCCCACCTCCCACTTGCTTTCTCTGTGGCCATGGACATGTCTTTGCAAGGGGTCCTGCTGTGGCTTCAGTTTCTCCTCTGTGTAATGGGTGGAAGGGTGGTGGAAAATAAACCAGATTGGAGTTCCAGACTTAACAGACTGGTGAAATTTTAAAACAAAGATTTTGAGTACAATAGGGTTGTCAACTTTTACCCTGCTAAGTAAGGATATTTTCAAAATGGTCATTCATATAATCATTTCATTAAAAAGAGAAAGAGAACATTTTAACACATAGGAGAAGGATGTAAAGGTTTTTTGTTGTTGTTTTGTTTTTTAGGGTTTTTTGTTTGTTTTTTGGTAGAGTCTCACTTTGTCACCCAGGCTGGAGTGCAATGGTGTGATCTCGGCTCACTGCAACCTCTGCCTCCTGGGTTCAGGCAATTCTCCTGCCTCAGCCTCCTGAGTAGCTGGGATTACAGGCGCGCACCACCATCCAGCTAATTTTTGTATTTTTTTTAGTAGAGAAGGGATTTCACCATGTTGGCCAGGCTGGTCTTGAACTCCTGACCTCAGATGATCCACCCGCCTCAGCCTCCCAAAGTGCTGGGATTACAGGAGTGAGCCACTGCACCTGGCCAGATGTAAAGTTTTGAATAAATTCTACTCTCTGAAGTAATCCCTCTCCATCATCCTTGCTTTTCACATTTTCTCAACAAACTGTTTTCACAGACCAGCAATAGCTCAAGATCCTTCCAGGATTCTTTCAAGCTGCAGATCTCTGAATAACCATGTGGTCTGTATGTCTTGCCTATAGCCCTCTGCTCACACCTGCCCCAGCCACCAGGTGCCTCTGAGCTTGCATCCCTCCCACCCACCTGACAGCACTCACCTGCAGAGGTGAAGGCTATGATAAGTGTGGCGGTAGTGTAGAAAAATCTGAAACACATAACAGGAAAAGCAGAATATTGTCAAGGAGGGAGAAACCTGGGAGAAAAAACATGATTCTGCTCGGCCAGCCCACAAGTGTAGGACTTGACCGCACCCTCAGCCTGGGATGCAACGGGCACTGATGCCTCTGAGCCCCAGGCTCAAAACCAGGCGCAAGAAGCCGCGATGAGATTGAGATGTGGTCCTGACCTCATGGACAGTGCATTTTGCTCATTCTTAGGCCCAAGGCTAGCATGGAAAGTCTTGGACAATGAACTCAGCTGACGATGTGAGTGGCTTGGGACTTAGCCAGGACAGAATGGGCAAAGCGAAGGTCCTCCCACCTGGAAGCCCCAACAGCCCAACCCCTTGGAGAAAGGGGTTAGTGCCTGGTCTGCAAATCAAGGCCTTGAGTTCTAACTCCTCCTCACTCTGTGACCTTGGGCAAGGCGCTGTCCTTCTCTGGGCCTCAGGAGCCTTTTCTATAAAAAGAAATGATCGGACTGATCTAGCTCAGAGTGCTATGATTTCAGGACTACAGTCCCAAGGTTATCAGGCTCCCTTAGCATTTGGGGGTCTTGTAAGGCATGGAGTAAAAAAAAAAAAGCAATATCCTAAGGCTGGAGAAGAGGGAGGGGACAAAGGAAGGGGAGGAAAGGGGAGGTAGCAGGGAGCCAAGGACCAAGAAGGACTGAGGTACAGTCATTCTGCATCCAAAGGCTTAAATTGTAAGGGACTGTCTTTACTCTGGCTATTTCCGGAAAGGCAGGCCCAGCCAGCCCTCCCGTCTCTCTCTCTGACAGCCAATCTCACATGTGCCTCCCTTGGGAGCACCTGCTCTGAGCTGTATCAGCCCCCAGCAGGCCACTGATTACCACTGAGCCTGGCCACAGAGCACGAGATTAGGATGCAGCAACACACTGTGTGTGAGATCACGTCCCGAACCTTCTGACTCATCTGCACAGGAAACCCCCACAGTCTCCCCTCCAGTCAGAAGGGACCTGAAATTCCACCAGTGGCAATACCAAAGAAACTTCCTATTAGCTAAGCCCCTAGGGAGTGATTGGCTGTTGGGGTGGGGAGGGGGGGCGGTGAGGAGGATGAGGATGAAGCCTGGGCAACCTGGATGTAAGGCTGTGCAGGGGATGAGGACAAGGATCCTTGGGGTGAAGGAAGAGAAGAGCAATTTTAGGTTTTGCTAATTTTGTAACCCTGGCTCCAAGCCAGCCCTTACAGGAAGTCACCCTGGCCTCCGGCTCAGTTCAGCACGTGATAGGGAAGCCACATTTATGCAGAGCAGGGAACGAGGTAAGGAAATGGAAGTGGGGCTGTGGTGAAGTGGGCAAGTCTAGAGAGAGTCCCGCTGCCTGGGGCTGTTCCTAACAGCTGCTGGGAGCGAGCTGCAGGTGTGGTGCCTGGCAGGGTGGCCGGGCTGTCTGACTCTGGATTTCACTCCAAGCTAGGCTGCTGCCTGAAGGATTCCTCTCACCCACCTTTGCCTGGGCTGGGCCTTTGGGACTTACATGGCTATGAGGCGTGCCACGGTGGTCTTGAACCGGTCAAAGATGTAGCCAGTGGGGAATGTCATGAAGTTGTTCATGAAGGACCCCAGGGTGAAGATGAGTGAGAACCTCTCATCCTGGGCTTTGCAGTCTGGAGTAGAAAAAAGGTCTCCCATGCATCCCAGCCTTCCTGCCAAATGAGCACACAGGCTGGGCTCCCCTCCACCTCAGACAGCTTGTCGGTCGCAAACTTGTCCCTTAAGCTGAGTTGAAATGTGGCTGCCCCTAATTACCCCTCAGGAGCTGGTGCCTCCCTCCCAGGCACTTCCCAGATCAAGTGGGGTGAGAGCTGCTGACCCTTCCTCTCATCATAGAAAGAGGGGTGGGCAGGGGGCAGAGTCCTTCCTGCTCCTTGCCACCACGTGGGAACCAGACTTAACTTCCTTAGAAAAGTCATCCCTGCCCTTACCAGCCTGCCCTGTGGCATTGCCAATCGGCCCAGCATCTGGTCCACACAGATCCTTAAAGTAATCTTCATTCTTGAAGACAAACACTAGTGAAGGCCAGCCAAAGAGGACGCCAGCAAAGCCCAGGCATTCCAGCAGCCCAGTCAGCAGTGTGGCCACGTGCAGGGGCAGGCCCTGGCCCGCCATGAGCAGAGGTGGAGTGGATCTTCAAATCCCACTTTGTCCCCTGGACGGATCACAGGCGCTGTAAGCCTGGCGTTTGAGCACTTGGAAAATTCCTCTGGCAAGCCAAGCACTTCCTTTCCCGTAGCTCTCTGGTTCTGTTTCAGGCCTGGGCAAAAACCATCAGCGGGTGATTCTCTGGATCCTGTAGAATAAAGATAGAGGCTGCTGGAAGAGGAGGCCTGCGGGAAAGGGAAAGGTAGACTAGAGTTATTTGTGAGGTGCATTAAGAGGCAGGATGATCATGGCCGCTGGCAGCAAATGTGGGGAATAAATACTCCAATACATCATCTTAGGCACTGCATTTGAGTAACCACGTGGCAAGTAGAGAGGCAGGTCTTGATGGCCACTTGGAGTCACAGGTGAGATAAACGACTTACCCAATAGCTCCCCGGGAGCAGGTGGAGAAGCGGAGCTCCTGCGCTCGAATTCTGAATACCGTCCCCTAAAATAATGACAGCAACTCAACCAGGTGCAGAGGCAGGGAGATTTCATACAGAAGACACAAACTCCCGCTGCCAAGTTGGTGTTATCTTCAGTTTACTGACAATGAAACAAAAGCTCCCACGGATTTCAGGAACTTGCCCAAGGTCACAGGGCTAGTTTAGTCACGACGCAGGCCATTCTACTGCCAGAAATACCCCCAACTCCCATGACCCTCGCCTAGGACTCGCAAACCTGGTCCCCGCCGCCCTTCCTCGCATCAACTTCTACCAGGAAAGCCTCCGGGGGCCGCTCCCCGCCAGCCTCCGCACCCCGCTCCAGCCTGCGGCCCGCCCTCCCCGCAGAGGAGCCCGAGGGGCCAGGCTGCGCTCGGCGCCCCATGGGCCCGAAAGGGGACCCTTCGCCCTACCCGCCTGCTCCGCGCCGGGGCTCTCCGCGCCCTTTCCGCACGGGCCAGGTTCGCATTCGCGCCTCTCGCAGCCCCTCCCAGTCCCCTGCTCGCCTCCGCCCCCTCCTGCCCGCCCGGAAGGGGCTGGGGCAGGCCTCCCACTCTCCATCACTTCCTTCTTCTTTTCCCTTGCTCACAGCCTCCCGCGCCCTTTTTACCTCTCCCTCTTGAAACTTCTCCCTCTAGAACCCCCTAGAACCCCAGCGGTGTCTTTCCCTCCCTCCTCGCTGCCTTTCAGCCTCCCAGCCCCCTTGCCTCTGCCTCCCCTAACCAAGTTAGTTGAATGCTGTTACTCGCTCAGGCCCACCTAGGGAAAATGTCACACACAGCACCCAGAGGACACACAGACAGCACATGAGGGCATAGGGACACACACACTCTATTTGTGCATTTTGCCTTGACCGCTGGGTTGGCAGGGAACATATTTTTCCTATTTGCTCACCAGCTTAACCGTCTCTCCCAGTTTCACACTCCCAGAGCTGCCAAGAAAATCCCAACCACAGAATCAGGAAGCCAAGAACCAGGACTGAGGGCTTTTCAGAAACCATCCCCTGGAGGACTGCCCCATATTTTCACTCCCAAAGACCCCTTAGATGACTCCCTGCCTCACCCCCGCCCCCCAGGTTCTGAAAGAGCCTTCCCGCCAGACTGCATTGATTAACTATTCATTCATTGCCCCATTTTTTATTAATCAAAGACATATATAATTGCTCATCGGAGCTTGTGATCAGCGTGAGGCCTTACTAAGCAGCTGCCTTACTATCCTTCCAGCCCAGAGCACGTGAGCTGACGTCTTCTTTGGCCTGTGTGGCCGTTTCCTTGCCAAAAGCTCAGTTTGGGGAGAGCTTCTTGCGTATTAGATGCAGTCTGCAGACTCCCAACCCCAGCTACCTGGATCCCCTGAGGGCCCAGGAACTCCAGCTATTCCAAGCCCACTCCTCTTTTTTTTAAGAGGAAGAAATAGAGGTTAGGATAGGGGACAGCCAGAACTGAGGATTTTCCAGATCACCACCAAAGCACAAAAGATAAAAGTCTGCAACCACCCTAGTGACTTGACTGAATGGAGGAAGAGTGGCTGGGGTCCTGTACCCCAAGCTACTCACTAGTTATACAACCTGAGGCAAGCTCTTTGGCTGCCCCACCTGTAAGACGAGGACAATAGTACCTTAATTATAGGAATTGTCATAAAAGAAGTATAAGATGGGTGTATGAGGTCCCTGCATGGCACAGGTGCTATAGGCAGATTGTAGGGTAGTAGATTTTCTAGTCTGCAGTTATGTAGACAGAGCCAGAGAAGCAGCTCTGGGGAGGAATTTCAAAGGAACTTGCCCACGGTCATTCTACAAAGCTGCAGTACCTTCCCAACTCTGAAACGTATGCTCTCATCACCCCATCTTAACAAACATTTGGACATTAGAGAAAACAAGTCTTTTCTTAAAATAACATTATTTATGGGAGAAAATCCACAAAAATATAGCATCCCAGGACAAACAGGGCTTAAGATGCAAGATTTTCTATTTTACTGCAAGACACAAAGACTCTGAAATTAATGCATGCCCTATCTTCTGCTCTGGCATACATTTTAGTCTCCTGGGGGGATCAGTAAGTGTGGAAGTAGCAAGGGAGAAACAGAAAAAAGTCAAAGTAAAGAGAGAGATTTTAGAATGTTAATCTGCAGGAGCCTGCCAGAAAGATCTAGCTCATGGGCTATCTGTACATCCAGGACTGAAGCATGGGACACGGGGCAGGTCGTCCAGGGTTCTGTCCACCTTATCTTGTTACCTCTCTTGACTCTTAGAGCCTCCACTCCACATCTCCCATCAATGTCTGCAGAAGACGTGGCCTCCACTAACACAAGTCTTACTGAACTGATGGGACAGGAAATTAGAATATCCTCTGAACCATTCCCATGTTCTTTGGTTCGAATTCCAGCAGCTAGAAAAGGCAGATGCTATTCTGATCACTCTCCTGCGTGGCTCCAATGAGGATTAATGAGTAACATCAGAGAGAGAAGTGATTATAATAAGGTCTGACGGTGCACCCGATGTCTTCATCCCTTTTCTCTTCGCCTCCTTCCTCATCATCTCACACCTTTTTTTTTTTTAATTGACTGATTGGTTCAACAAATACATGTGGTACCTCAGGCTCTGTGCCAAGTGCCGGGATTCGTAGAGAAGAGATTCAGTGCCTGCTCTCAAGGGGCTCATTCTCTTGTGGGAGAGACAGACAAAGAAACCCAAGATTTCTGGAGTGTGGGAATGGTCTTCCAGGCAGATGCTAGCACAGCACATTGAAAGGCACGGAACCTCAACAAAACAATAACATTTAGGAACCAGCTAGAGCACAGGTTGGTGAAGAAAGTGGCAAGATTTGAGGCCAGCGTCGCCATCTAAGTGAGGGCATTAAGAATTCAGCCCACATCAATCAATCATGTCCTATTGATTTCACCCCTTAATATCTCTCCTATCTATCCTTGGCCACTGCTCTATGCAGACACTCATCATCTCTCACAGAGGCATCATCTGCTTCCAAGCCATCGCCATTCTCCTGCAAGAGTTTATTTCCATGGTTCCCACTGGATGACTTCACTTAACTGCTCAAAACCCTTCTGAGGTCCAGTCAACTGGCTGGTAAGGACCAGTCCAGGGTCTGGGGATGCCAGCCATGAGACATTGCTTTGAGGGGACGAGGGAGCATAGAACTGGATCTCCTGCATCCTACTGCCCAAGTACCAATGCTGGAGGTGGTTTTCCTTCCCATCATCAGCAAGTCTGGATATCCAGGATCCACCCTATGGATGTTTTTATGGACAGAGTGGGAAGATGGATATGTTTAGGTTAGGGAAAGAGGGTTTGCCAAAGAGGGCAGTATAAGTGAGCTGCACTCCATCATTCCCCTGGCACAAACAATGGCTAGTATCCTCTAGTCCTCAAGAGCATCACCTTCCAATGCAGTCCCTGCCTGTCCACAGACCTCTCTCCTCAAACTTCCTCTGAACAACCTCAGCGAGGGCAATTGCCACTCTCTGGGCAGAGTCCAGATATTCTCTCCTACCCTCTGACATCACTTTCTAAATTTGTATATGTAGATAAACTCTGAGCCGTTCACATAAAGGGCTTTGATTTCGGATACGCCAAACACATAAACAAACAAACATAAGCTTTCCTTTCACAATGGGCTCATGTAAATTAAAATGTTTGGTTTTCCACCTACGGTCTTGAAAGGGGTTTCTAGAGCCTGTGTTGGAAGTCAGAAAGCAAAAGGTAAATGCAAACATCATTTCACCTGCAGAGAAAATTCTAATCCTCTTGAGGCAGTGCCAAAAATAATACAAGCACACTGCTATCGAGCCAATTACTGATATCTCTGAGCTTCCGTCTCCTCATCTATAAAATTGGAATCGAGCTGTATGGATTAAAGATAATGTATGAAAACTGCCCAATTAGTACACTATTAATAAATAGCAGCTACTGTTGTTAACAAATATTATTGACTTACTGGAAAACAAAGAGGAAATAAAGTCACATTTAGGGAGAATTTCAAAGTGTTCCTAACCTAAAAAAGAAATAAATTAGGGGGAAAACCACTAAGTAATGGGTGAGCTCAGTTTACCTTGCTTAAGAAGTCCCACCCTAGAGAACTGATCTCTAGATGACACCCAAATGCACTCAGTACAACCCCCCAAGACTGTCTGGGCTTAAGGCAGGGGCTTGGATTGTCCTGTAAGCTGTGGGAAGTCTGTTCATGAGCCACAGTAGACAGGAAGGGGATGGAGTCTTAGAGCTGGCTCTTCAGGGTATCTCCTAGTGTGTTCAAAGCAGTTCTCAGGAGGGTGGGGAACTACTACATAGCCAAGTAAATATGAGGCCTCCTTGCTCTGGGGAGACATTTCTCTTTAACAGAGGTGAATCTGAAAGGATACCCAAAGAGGCACTGGAGGGTGGGGGCCACTCTGGCCCCTCAGAGCAGCCAGCTCAGCTTCAGTGGATGCTAGAGGCAGCAGAGGATCAGCCTGGATCAGCCTCCCTTTCACCATGCAGAAAACAGATCTCCCCCACCAGACCAGATACTGGAAGCACTGGGCCAGGCCTAAGAGAAAGCAGAGCCCCAAGCCCCACCACACCAGGGCTTATGAGGCTACTGCTACCCACCCTCCCAAGCCCCAGCTCCACTTCTATGTTCATCAAGCAACTGTTTACTGGTAACTGCACTTCCCGATAGACTTTGCTAGAAAGGAATGCCTCAGTGCACTGACGATATCTAAACCTGCAACTCTAAGGACCAGGCTGGGGAACACTGTGTCAACATGGAGGCACGTCCTACCCCTGAGAAGAAAAATAAGGAATATCAATAATACCTGCTGGGCACTGAGCACTGACTATGTATCTGATTCGAAGCGCTTTTTGCTTAATCTGTCACCGAATCTCACGATAGGTGTTGTTATTAGCATCTATTATCTGGGCCAACTGAGGCCTAGAGGGATGAGGCAAATCCCCCAACGTCACCGGGTAGCAGTGTCAGGACTGGGATAGAAACCTGATGCTCTGACTGAAACTAATGCTTTTTTTTTTTTTTTTTTTTTTTTTTTTTGAGACAGCGTCTCACTCTGTCACCAAGGCTGGAGTGAAATGGTGTGATCTCAGTTCACTGCAGCCTCCACTTCCCAGGTTCAAGTGATTCTCCTGCCTCAGCCTCCCGAGTAGCTGGGATTACAGGCGTGCACCACCATGCCCAGCTAATTTTTTTGCATTTTTTGTAGAGACGGGGTTTCGCCATGTTGGCCAGACTGGTCTCAAACTCCTGGGCTCAAGTGTTCTGCCTGCCTTGGCCCCCCAAAGTGCTAGGATTACAGGTGTGAGCCACCATGCCCAGCCAGCTGATGCTCTTAATCTGTGCCCTACCCAGCCTTCCTGGGAGGCTTCCCAAGAGCTACACAGAGCATGAGTTCTGGAATCGGGTTGATGGGGGTACCAGTTATTACTAATAGGAATGAAGATGGGTAATTCTTTCAGACAGCACCCTTGATTAAAACAAGAGAGTAGTGCTGCCTCTCTGTGATTCTGTGTCTCCCTGCCCTGCTCACACAGACACCACACCCACCCACACGCATGATCATGAAAAGAGGAAATGGATCCAGGAGAAGGAGACGACTCCTGAGTGAAAACAACGGGGTTTTTCACATTGAGAGCTTTGCCCAACACCCCAAAGATGAAAAGAGCAGGAAACTGCTGGGGCCGATTGAACACTGGACTTTTGTTGTGGAAAAAGGCAAAGGGAAGCCGGAAGAGACTGGAACAGTTTCCATGGTGCTGGAGGATGGGGAAGTGGGTAGGGATTAGCTGGAGGGAGAAGGAGAAGCTGGGGTGGAGGGGAACCTCCACTTGCCAGGAGAGCACATGTAGGATGGGAACCCCAGATGATACTCAAGGCATGGCATTAGACCAGAAGCAAGTCTGTGGTGAAATTAGGGAAGGCTCCACTGCGGACTGTAGACAGAGCACTGGACAAGGAAGTGGGAGACCCAGGGTCCAGTCCTGGCCCTGGAGCCCCC
Source organism: Pan paniscus (assembly GCF_029289425.2). Taxonomy (NCBI): domain Eukaryota; kingdom Metazoa; phylum Chordata; class Mammalia; order Primates; family Hominidae; genus Pan; species Pan paniscus. Next base: position 58,589,089 of record NC_073258.2, read on the forward strand.
TGGGTGGGCTGCCCCGGGCACCTTTCTCTCTTGGGCCTCCATTCCTACCTCTGTGAAGCGAGTGCTGAACCTCTCTTAGCCCTGACTTGCTGAAATGCTGGGACTCTGTACAGAGGCTGACATTAAGCAGGGATCTGTCGTGGGGTGCTGCAATGTGCCTCCAGATGCTGCACGGGAGAGGGCAGAAAAGGCCTATATGGTGAGTCCGCCCTGGGAGCCTCTGCTTGGAAGCTGAAGTGGCCTGAGAGTGACTCAGAAACCACGGAAGTTCCCGGGGCTGATGGGTTCTTATAGATTGTACATGCAGCTCTCCTCGTGGGCTGCAAAACCGCAAGATGGGCTGTGACCACTCTCAAGGAAAGAGCCCTATCTGCAAAAAGCATTCTGCCCTCCAGGTCTTAAAGCAAACACAGACTCAATCCTTATTCCTTTTAAGACAAAATTGCCTCAGGGGCATCAGGGAGGAGCAGGCCTCAAATGTGTGCCTTTCTAGAATTCTCAGTGAAAGCACCCTTTTGGGTATTAATAATGACAACAGTAATGACAGTCATTTACTGAGTGCTGCTTTTGGGACAGGCATTGGGCTAAGAGCTATATGTAATATATATTATTATTTGATGCCCACAGCCACCCCATAAGGAGGCGGAGGTACTATCATTATGCCAACTTTAAAGATGAAGAAACTGAGGCCTCAAGAGATGAAGTAACTTGGCCAAGTCACTCAGCCAGTAAATGGGAAGAGATAGACTTCCCAGTATCCAGAGCCCATGTTTTCACCATTATGCTGAAGTACCTCTTTTCCTGTGCCAATGTGATCTGCCTCCAGGAATCCTGTCTTGATGTTCCCTTCCCCATACAGAAGTCCTCTCTGTGTCCTCTTCAGCCTGATAGTATATCTTTTCATACCATTCTTTGGACATCTCTGTTATACTACTCCAATGGTGTTCCCTCCCCTGCCCCTCCCTGGGAGCTTAGTTGTTGTGATTAAGTATAGGGGAAATGACCCACACTAAACAAACTCATAAGAGACTGATTGATAAACCTGAAATGCAATTTATTAATTAACACTGAGAAATGAAACCACGCAGCAGATGGGAATCCTAAGGCTGACTGGTCAGCACAATCTCTTTCAGGAAGGACAGGCTTTTGGGAAAGGAAATCAATACCAGAAGGTTCTTTGTTGAGTACAAAGTCAGAGGGAAGGGAGTTGATGGATTGACACGTAGGTGAAGCTTGACATACCTCTATAAAGCCTCCATCCTGCCAAGGATCAGAATATCCAAGGCAGGGAGCCATCTGGGTGTCCTCTCCTTTGGACAGTGCTGGATTTTTCTGGATCCTATGAAGATCTTACCTTTCTGGCTGCATTTATCATGATTGTGGAAGGCTTTTTGTTTCCTTGTTTGCTTAGATTAATTTCTGCGTATTTAATAGAACTGAAAGGCAATTTCCCATTGAGACCCACTGAAGAGGAATAATCAATACATACTAGCTGTGTTGCCCTTTGCAGAGAATTCACTTCTGTGTTGTCACTGTATCCTCATGCTTCCTTATAATGGAGGGACAGAGATGGTAAAAACATGGACTTGGAAGCCAGACCATCTGGGTTTGAATCCTGGCTCTGTTACTTATAAGCTCTGCAACCTCGGGCAGATTACCTAAGTCAGTTTCCCCTTCTCTGAATTGGGGATAATAATAGCACCCACCTCAACATCTGTCAAGAGGATTCAATGAGGGAATACACATAAAGTGCTCAGAACAGTGTCTGCCATCTGGTAAGCAGTCAATACTTGTTAGCGATGATTAATAATTCATTTCATAGATGAAAAAACTGAAGCCTAGAGAGATAAAAAGTCAACTAAGATCATACAGCCAGTAAGTGGTGAAGATATAATTGAAAATCAAACTGGCATCCTTTAAGCACTAAAGTCTTTCCACAGACTAGTTTCTTACCCATTTGCTTTCATAACAAGCTGAAGGAGAGCTTGTTTCAAAATCAGGTATATCCACCCACCGGAATGGGTAAAATTTAAAAGAATGAAAATATCAAGGTGGGGCTTGGACACAGAACAACTGGAGGGAGTAAGCAGTAAGAACCACTTTGGAAAAGTGTCTGGCAGTTTCGAAATAAGTTAAACAAACACTTAATGAATCCGCCAAGTTCAACCAGGGATGTGGAACCACTCTCTCTGTGGATTGCTACAGGGATTTGGCCTTACTCAATTGTAGGAGGTAGTTAAGCAATCTTGTAAGGCTATTATCTTTGCATGTCATGTTGCAGTTGAATTCCACAGGTCAGGCAATTGGGAAAGGAAGATGGATATAAAGTGGGCAAGACAGAGCAAACTGAGCCCCATAAATATGAACTGGAACCCCATGAGGATGAACTGAAGCCTTTAAATCCACATCAGCTTTTGTTGTCTCTGTCGTTGTTAATGTATTTTGCAGAAGCCCGGGTTCATTGCATGGAGCTAACCACATACACACCTGGCCCAACAGTAGGCAACGCCAAAGGAGAAGCCAGCTCCATGCCAACCAGGTGCACCAGCTGTTCAGTCACATGTGTGAGCCACAAACCGACTGCTGCTTCCCTTCCGCCCTCCAGATTCCCTGAAGAGACACCCTCATGTTCCGCTCTAACCAGAAATACACAAAAAAGGGAATTCAGCATAACCAAGTCAGCACATTACAAAGCCAACACACCTACCTTATGATCAGGTAATTCCACCCAAGATATTTACATAAGCGAAATGAGTGCATACGCTCACCAGAAGTAGTGTACAAGAATATCCATAGCAACTTTATTCATAACAGCCAGAACCTGGTAACAGCCCAAATGCCCACCGATAGGAATACGGATAAGCAAATCGTCCCGTAGTCACACGACGGAATACTGCATCACAACAAAAAGAACCAACCTTTCATACACACAGTGTAGATTAATTTCGCAGATGTGATGTTGAGCAAAATAAACCAGATGCCAAAAAGTACACAATGTATATATATTTTTTCTTTTTCCTTTTTTTTTTTTTTTTTTTTTGAGACAGAGTCTTACTCTGTCGCTCAGGCTGGAGTGCAGTGGTGCGATCTCGGCTCACTGCAAGCTCTGCCTCCCGGGTTCACACCATTCTCTTGCCTCAGCCTCCCAAGTAACTGGGACTACAAGAGCCCGCCACCATGCCTGGCTAATTTTTTTTTTCTTTCTTTTTTTGTATTTTTAGTAGAGACAGGGTTTCACCGTGTTAGCCAGGATGGTCTCCATCTCCTGACCTCGTGATCCGCCCGCCTTGGCCTCCCAAAGTGCTGGGATTACAGGCTTGAGCCACCGCGCCCGGCCATATTTTTTCTTTTTTGAGGCAGAATCTCACTCTGTCACCTAGGCTGCAGTGCAGTGGTGCAATCACGGCTCACTGCAGCCTCAACCTCCCAGGCTCAAGAGATTCTCCTCTCTCAGCGTCTCAAATAGCTAAGACTACAGGCACGCACCACCATGACCAGCTAATTTATTTTTTTTGTAGAGTCGGGGGTCTCACTATGTTGTCCAGAGTAGTCTCCAACTCCTGGGCTCAAGTGATACTCCCATCTCGGCCTCCCAAAGTGCTGAGATTACAGGCATGAGTCATCATGCCTGACAATGTATATCTGTGTGAAGCTCAAGAATGGGCAAAACTAATTGATAGAAAAGTTAGAATAGTGGTTAATTACCACCGGAGCAGGAGAGGTGCGGGTCTGTTACCTCTGCTGAGGAGGGGTATGATGGAGTCTGAGTTCCTGGAATGTGTCTTGATCTAGGTGGTAGTTATATAGCTGTATAGATGTGTAAAATTTCATTGGGCTGTACGCTTAAGGTCTGTGCCTGTAACAGTATGTATGACATACTTTAATTTTTTTTTTTTTTTGAGACAGAGTCTCCCTCTGTTGCCCAGGCTGGAGTGCAGTGGCACAATCTTGGCTTACTGCAACCTCTGCCTCCCGGGTTCAAGCAATTCTTCTGACTCAGCCTTCCGAATAGCTGGGACTACAGGTGTCTGCCACCATGCCTGGCTAATTTTTGTATTGTTAGTAGAGACGGGGTTTCACCATGTGGCCAGGCTGGTCTCAAACTCCTGACCTCGTGATCCTCCCACCTCGGCCTCCCAAAGTGCTGGGATTACAGGCATGAGCCACCGCGCCCAGCCCCGATATACTTTAATTTTAAAATGGATTTTAGATTCCTGAGCTCTACCCACAGAGATAACTGATGGTCCGGGTGCAGTTCAGGGGTGACTATTGGGAGAGCTCTGAACTGTGCCTTCTTTCTTCCCAAGTTTGCTCCCCATTCTGTATGGTCAGTCATTCTTGAATTCACCCTAAAACCAAATTTTTCAAGGATGGAGAACAGCCAACTTTAATCTTACTTCTCTGGGATTTGAAAAAGCAAATTCCTGTTCATAAAGGTACCCACATTGTGGGACGTCATCAAACAGAGCTTCTTCCTAATAACGGCGGCGGTGTTGTAAGGTGTGTTAACAATCTCAGAACTTGAACCGCTCTTGGTTTTAAGATGCCAAGTAGCTTAATGGTTTCCTATCACTAGGAATTGGAGCATCTCTGTTTTCATAATACTTCCCCACATCCCAAACACCACTCACTTGCCCTCTCCTAGTGTGAACGGAACCCAGCCCAGGCCTGGAACTGCTGTCTCCATTTTGAGAGGCTGAATCTTGTAAGGACTGGGGGTCCTGACTCCCTAAGGGGAACAGTGTCCTCCCTGGGGGAAAACTCATGAAGATCATAAGAGTCCTAGACACAAACGGCCCAAGCTTCCACAAAATGCACATTATCCCCTTTCCTCCCATTTAAAACACAGATGTGGCCGAGCGCAGTGGCTCACACCTATAATACCAGCACTTTGGGAGGCCAAGGCTAGCAGATCACTTGAGGTCAGGATTTCAAGACAAGCCTGGCCAACACTGTGAAACCCTGTCTCTACTAAAATTGCAAAAATCAGCTGGGTGTGGTGGTGTACACCTGTAATCCCAGCTACTCGGGAGGCTGAGGCAGGAGAATCGCTTGAACCCAGGAGGCAGAGATTGCAGTGAACCGAGACCGCGCCACTGCACTCCAGCCTGGGCGACAGAGCAAGACTCTGCCAAAAAAAAAAAAAACATTAAATTCAAAATAAAATAAAAGAAAACACAGATGTGCCTATGGAGGAAAGGGCACTAATATGAACTCAAGACCCTGCTGGCTCCTCCCTATACCCCTCCCGGAGCCTCAGTTTCCATTCTTCATAGCTGAACATGGGCTGTGGGATGCTGATTCCTGTTGGAAAGAAAGGGAAGGGACAGAATAATCACTCCTATTTACACAGTTCTCTACAGTTTGCAAAGCAAAGCACTTCCACATCCCCTCCCTGAGCCCCCCCCCAACTCCATTGCCACCCCCACGCTCCAGCCCCCGCAAGCCTGAAGTCATGTAGGAAGCGTCCTTTAGGCTGGGCTTGGCTTTGCTTTTCGTTTGGTTTCGGAGTCCCCGGTGAGAAGCAGATACCTCCAAGGAGTAACTAGTCAGGTGTCATCCCACACCTGGTAAGTATTTGGGATCAGGGGAAGTGATACCTAAGAGGCGGCACAGAGAAATTAAGTGATTTGGCACACGCCTAGCGCCAGAGCAGGTGAGTGGCGCAGGGATGGGGAGTGATACCCAGACTCCATGTTGCAGTCAGAGGCCCAAGGCTTTTGGAAGAGCAGACCCAGGTTAATTATGTGCAATCTCATAGTGCCATTAGGTGACAAGTCAGAGACAGAGCCTTTCTTTCTTCTACCAAAGCCAGGCAGCTAGGGCAGCCGGAACACCTGGGCTGCAGCAAGAAGGAAGCCTTCCTGTATGCTCCACCCTCAACCGTGGAGCAGCTGGACAGGCCTCCCTACACTGCAGCTTGGGCTGGTTGTGGCTGGACTTGTCTAACCCTCTAACTTGTGCACCTCAAAGTCGGGGCTCCTCAATATTTTCTCTACCCCTGACAGGGTCCACCATTAAGCCATATTAAGGGACAAAGGAGAGACCTGAAGTCAAATCTGAAAATTTCAGATAAAGCAAGCCACCCAACAAAGTACATGATGGGATTGGAGAAATGCTGACAAGCGAAACTCGGAGAAGCCAAGCTGGCAGATTGATCTGGAAAGGTCAACAGGAACGAACGGCTATAATGAGGCTCAGTCTGTACATCACCAAGCCAATGGATTGGGTCCAGCGAGGATGCAAGATGTATTGAGTGTGGTGTGCCTCTTCTGCACACACCTGCGGCTCCCTGGGATTTGGGATGGGGAGGGACTGAGAGCTGTGACAAACCAGGTCAGGCCACAGACTCTGGATTTAGGACAATCAAAAAGTACACATACCTGGGGGAAGTGTCCAGGGAGGCTGGAAACTGACCCTGAGGCAAGACTGGAGGTGTCTAGGCCCACTGCTGCGGGCACTGGCTTGACAGTGCTTTTGAGAAAAACACAAAGTCTACACTGTTTGTCGTTTGTTTTTGTTTTTGTTTTGAGAGGTAGTCTGGCTCTGTTGCCAAGAGGCCAGAGTGCAGTGGCCCAATTTCAGCTCGCTGCAACCTCTGCCTCCTGGGTTCATGTGATTCTCCTGCCTCAGCCTCCCGAATAGCTGGGATTACAGGCATGCACCACCACGCCTGGCTAATTTTTGTATTTTGTAGAGACGAGGTTTCACCATGTTGGCCAGGCTAGTCTCAAACTCATGACCTCAAGTGATCCGCCACCTTGGCCTCCCAAAGTGCTGGGATTACAGGCGTGAGCCACCACACTCGTCCCACACTGTTTTTTGTCCTGGCCCTGACTCACTTGTCCTGATTTCTCAAGAGAGGGACTTTCAGAAAATGAAAAAAAAGAGAACTTTACTAAAGATCTTCAGTATTGGTAAGAAGAGAACCCATCCTCTCTCAGCAAGGATGGGAGACAGCGAAGAGATACGCTTCATGGGAGAGGGACAGCAGAGCATCAGCAGGAAGGGGAGCGACAATGTCCCCAATACCACAGACACCTATCAGGTGTGTTTGGGAGGGCCTGGCCCCCACCAAGTCTACAGAGTTGAGGCTTGCTGGTCGAAGTCATGATCTTTGTCCAAGCCTTAGATGGTCACCCTTTCTCCATAAACCTCCGTCCCACACTGAAACACTCCCTGTGTGTCTTTGAACAAGTCCTTCCTCCTCTGAGCCCCATCTCAACCAAAAAAGAGAAATGAACTTGCACTGAGCTCCCTCCCAGGGCTCCATGAACATCTCATGAGATTCGAACCCCTAGCTCTGGGCTATCACAGCCCCATCCTTTATGCATTCCATCGTCATCGTAGGATGTAAGCCCAAGAGCCCTGGCACTAAATGAGAGCTACTCACTGAGAACAGCTTGGTGCTGAGACCCTGGGGCATGCAGAGGGCCAGGAAGTGGCCAAGGCAGGGCAGAGCCACTTGTTTTCCCTGAGATGGTCTGCCTGGGCCCTAGCATTTCCATGACTGCCGTATCAATGCTGAGATCCCAGAGGTCCTGGGAGGAGCCATTGTTCTCCCTTTACTAAAGTGACCTGAAACCTTGGACAGGCTGCCAGTGCTCCCTGGCCTTTTAATTTTTTTTTTTAATTGTTTTTTTTTTTTTTTTTTTTTTTTTTTGAGATGGAGTCTCGCTGTCTCCCAGGCTGGAGTGCAGTGGTGCGATCTCAGCTCACTGCACCCTCTGCCCCCCGGGTTCAAGACATTCTCATGCCTCAGCCTCCTGAGTAGCTGGAATTACAGATGTAAGCCACCATGCCCAGTTAATTTTTGTATCGGCTTTCACCATATTGGCCAGGCTGGTCTCAAACTCCCAATCACGGGTGATCCACCCACCTCAAACTCCAAAAGTGCTGGGATTACAGGAGTGAGCCACCGCACACAGCCTATTCATTCAGTTTTGAGACAGGATCTCGCTTTGTCTCCTAGGTTGGAGTACAGTGGCACAATCATGGCGCACTGCAGCGTCCACCTCCTAGGCTCAAGCAATCCTTACCCCAGCCTCTTGAGTAGCTGAGACTGCAGATGCATACCACCACACCCAGCTAATTTTTAAAAGCTTTTTACAGGGATGGAGTCTTGCTATGTTGCTCAGGCTGGTCTCAAACTCCTGGGCTCTACCGATTTTCCCCCATCAGCCTCTCAAAGCCCTGGGATTACAAGTGTGAGCCACCACACCCAGCCTTCCTCAGCCTTTCTGCTCCTCACTGCCCTGTAGCAGAGTCCACTGGGTCCTCAGTGCCCAGCTGAGCTTGTGCAGGAAGCCCAGCTCTGGGTCTTACTGCCTCACCCCTAACCAACTCCTATCATACTTCAGGGCATGGCTCAAATGTCACTTCCCAAAGGACATTGTTCCTGATCACCAGACTGGCACAAGTACTCTCCCGTGGCCCATACTTCTTCATCATAGAATTTATCCCTGCTTATAATTACATGTTTGTGTTTGGCTTACTTGATTTCTGAGCTTTCCCCCCATCATGCACGTACATAAACACACACATACACATAGACACTGTTAAAACAAATGAAAACCGAGGCCAGGCCTGCAGATCCCTTAAGCAAACAAAACTAGTCAGGCTTCATAAGTGACCTAAACCTTGCTTAACTTGAAAATATAAGTGGCCTGGGCCTATCTTCCACTTCCACACTAGAAGGTTTTCAGGCTCACACCTGTAATCCCAGCCCTTTGGGAGGCCAAAGCAGGAGAATTGATTGAGCCCAGGAGTTTGAGACAAACCTGAGCAACATAGAAAGACCCCCCCTCTACAAAAAATAAAACATAAAAAATAATTAGCTGAGCATGGTGGCTCACACCTGTAGTCTCAGTTACTGGGAAGGCTGAGGCAGGAGGGTCCCTTGAGCCCAGGAGTTGGAGGCTGCAGTGAGCTATGGTTGTGCCATTGCACTCCAGCCTTGATGACAGAGTGAGAATCTGTCTCTTAAAAAAAAAAATTAAACAACCAAAAAAACGTAATGGCTGGGCATGGTGGCTCATGCCTGTAATCCCAGCATGTTGGGAGGCCAAGGCGGGCAGATCACCTGAGGTCAGGAGTTCGAGACCAGCCTAGCCAACATGGCAAAACCCCATCTCTTAATAAAAATACAAAAAAATTAGCCAGGCGTGGTGGTGCGTGCCTGTAGTCCTAACTACTCAGGAGGCTAAGGCCGGAGAATCGATTGAACCGGGGAGGTAGATATCGCAGTGAGCCGAGATTGCGCCACTGCACTCCAGCCTGGGTGACAAAGCAAGACCCTGTATCAAAAGAAAAAAAAATTTGAGCTATTTCTTGTAAATGTTTATACATGTGTTGCTTAACAACAGGAATACACTCAGAGAAATGTGTCATTAGGTGATTTTATCTTTATGCAAACATGATAGAGTGTACAAACTAGACAGTATAGACTACTACACACGTAGGCAACATGGTATAGCCTAGGCTACAAACCCATACATATTACTGTACTGATTACTGTAGGCAGTTGTAACACAATGGTAAGCATTTGTGTAGCTAATCATAGAAAAGGTGCAGTAAAAATATAGTATAAAATATTAAAAAATGGTTCACCTATATAGGGCACTTATCATGCATGCAGCTTGCAGGACTGGCAGTTGCTCTGGGTGAGTGAGTGAGTGAGTGGTAAGTGAATGTGAAGGTCTAGGACATTGCTGTACACTACTGGAGACTTTATAAACACTGTATACTGGCTGGGCATGGTGGCTCATGCCTGCAATCCCAGCACTTTGGGAGGCCGAGGTGGGTGGATCACCTGAGGTCAGGAATTCTAGACCAGCCTGGCCAACATGGTTCTCTTTAGTTGAGAACCCTGTCTCTACTAAAAATACAAAAATTAGCCGAGTGTGGTGGTGCATGCCTGTAATCCCAGCTACTCAGGGGGCTGAGGCAGGAGAATCTCTTGAACCCGGGAGGTGGAGGTTGCATTTAGCCCAGATTGCACCATTGCACTCCAGCCTGGGTCAAAGAGCAAAATTCCATTTCAAAAAAAAAATGCAAAGAAACTAGCCGTGCATGGTGGCGGGTGCCTATAATCCCAGCTACTTGGGAGGCTGAGGCAGAAGAATCGCTTGAACCCAGGAGACAGAGCTTGCCGTGAGCCAAGATCATGCCATTGCGCTCCAGCCTGGGCAACAAGAGTGAAACTCCATTTCAAAAAAATAATAAATAAATAAAATAAAAACAATGTACACTTAGACTACACTAAGTTTATACAAAGATATTTTTCTTTCTTCGATAAAAAAATTAACCCTAGCTTACTTAGCTTTTTTACTTTATAAACTTTTAAATTTTTAAAAACTTTTGACTCTTTTGTAATAACACTTGGCTTGAAATACAAACATTGAACAGCTACACAAAAATATTTTCTTCCTTTATATCCTTATTCTTTAAGATTTTTTTTTCTTTTGAGACAGGGTTTCACTCTGTCACCCAAGCTGGGGTGCAGTGGCACATTCACAGCTCACTGCAGCCTCAACCACCTGGGGTCAATTGATCCTCCCACCTCAGCCCCTCGATTAGCTGGAACTATAGCCGCATGCCACCACACCCGGCTAATTTTTGTATTTTTTGTAGAGATGGGGTTTCACCATGTTGCCCAGGCTGGTCTTGAACTCCTGAGCTCAAGCAATCCACCCGCCTTGGCCTCCCCGAATGGTGGGATTACAGGTGTGAGCCATTGTTCCTGGGCAGCTTTTTTCTATTTAAAAATTTTTGTATTTTATTTTAACTTTTTAAACTTTCTTGTTAAAAGCAAAGACACAAACACACACATTAGCCTAGGCCTACACTGGGTCCTATCATCAATATCACTGTCTTCCACTTCCACACTAGAAGGTTTTCAGGGACAATAATATGCACGGAGCTGTCATCTCCTATGATAACAATGTCTTCTTCTGGAATATCTGTTGAAGGACCTGCCCGAGGCTGTTTGACAGTTAGCTTTTTTTATAAGTATAAGGCGTACACTCTAAAATAATTATAAATAGGCCATGCGTGGTGGCTCACGCCTGTAATCCCAGCACTTTGGGAAGCCGAGGCGGGGTGATCACTTGAGGTCAGTAGTTCAAGACCAGCCTGGCCAACATGGTGAAACCCCATCTCTACTAAAAATACAAAACATATTAGCAGGGTGTCATGGTGCACACCTGTAATCCCAGCTACTCAGGAGACTGAGGCAGGAGAATCACTTGAACCCAGGAAGCGGAGGTTGCGGTGAGCCAAGATCGCGCCACTGCACTCCAGCCTGGGTGACAGAATGAGACTCTGTCTCAAAAATAAAATAAAGATAAATAATATAGTAAATATATAAACCAGTAATATAGTTATGTATTATCGTTATCAGATATTATGTACTATATATAACTGTATGTGCTATTCTTTTATATCACTGGCAGTGCAGTAGGTGTGTTTACACCAGCATTGCCACAAACATATAACTAATGCATTGCGCTACAACATCAGGACCACTACGCCATAGACAACAGGAATGTTTCAGCTCCATTATAATCTTATGGGACCACCACTGTATATGTGGTCTGTCCTTGACCAAAATGTCATTATGGGGCACTTAACTGTATTAAAGGAAAACAAAACTTAAGCTTAACCAATCAGAAACAGCCAACAAACTTAAAATTATAGAACTAGGAACTTTCAAATGGAATAGACCAAATAAGGCAACTGTATAACTGTAACCAATCAAATAACGTTTCAAGCCAGGGTCTCACTCTGTTGACCAGGCTGGAGTGCAGTGGCAAAATCACAGCTCACTGCAGCCTTGACCTTCTGCAAGTCAAGTGATCCTCCCACCTTGGCCTCCCAAAGTTTTGTTATTAGTTGTGAGTCATTGTGCCCAGCCCAAATAATTTCTTTATCATGCTTCCACATTTCCGTCGTAAATACTGGTCTCTGACGCTTTGTCATCTGAGCGGTCTCACCACTGCTCTATCCTGTCCTTATGCATCACCCCATACCAGCTCCCTTACTCTCATAACTGCCTTATGAACTATGTGTTATCCCCGTTCTAGAAATAAGGAAATAAAGTCCTAGAGAGGTGAAAGAACTTGGGCTCAGTGAAGCCATTGAAATACGTCATGACTGAAAAACTACCTCTGAAACTACCCCAATTTGTGGATTGCTTAAAAAAGAAAACTTAAACTCTATAAAATTTTATTGTTCCTCAGATTTTTCTCTAACAACATGCACACTCCCTCATAACAATATGAGGGCAGGGACCTTTAGTCACTTATTCAGCAACCGTGGGTGGAGTGACTGTTGTATGCCAGGGACTAAGCCAGGGGCTGCAGACACCACACTAAATAAAAAGGCAAAAATTTCTATTCTCATGGAGTTTACATTCTAGTAGAGGAAGACAGACAATACACAGTAAGCCTAGTAAATAAATAACTTACATAGTATGTTAGGAGGTCGTGAGTGCTATGGGGAAGAAAAAGTAGAGCTGAGTGGGCCAGGTGGAGGAGTAGAGTATGGAGGTCAGGGAGGCCTCATTGAAAAGGGAAACTGGCTGGGCGCCGTGGCTCACGCCTGTAATCCCAGCACTGTGGGAGGCCGAAGCGGGCGGATCACAAGGTCAGGAGTTCAAGACCAGCCTGGCCAATATGGTGAAACCCAGTCTCTACTAAAAACACAAAAATTAGCCGGGCATGGTGGCAGGCGCCTGTAGTCCCAGCTACTCGGGAGGCTGAGGCAGGAGAATCGCTTGAACCCAGGAGGCAGAGGTTGCAGTGAGCTGAGATCGCACCACTGCACTCCAGCGTGGGTAACAGAGTGAGACTCTGTCTCAAAAAAAAAAAAAAAAGAAAGAAAGAAAGAAAAGAAAAAAAATGAAAGAGAAAAGAAAAGGGGAATTATGAGCAAAACCTTTAAGAAACCAAGGACTTGGCAGAGATCTGCCTGGTCCCTGCTAGATCTCCAGCCCCTGGCCCCGTGCTCAGCACCCAGTAGTTGTTTCATAAATCATTAAACAGATGAGCCAGGAGCAGTGGCTCATACCTACAATCCCAGCATTTTGGGAGGCAAAGGCAGGCATATTGCTTGAGTTCAGGAGTTCCAGACTAGCATGGGCATCATGACGAAACCCCGTCTCTACAAAAAATGCAAAAATTAACTGAGCGTGGTGGCATGCACCTTTAGTTCTAGCTACTTGGGAGGCTGAGGTAGGAGGATCACTTGAGCATGGGAGGGTCACTTGAGCCTGGGAGGTTGAGGCTGCCATGAGCCATGATCAAACCACTGCACTCCAGTCTGGGTGACAGAGTGAGACTGTCTTAAAATAAAATTTAAAAAAAATCAAAAACCAGATGAATAGGTAGATAAATGGATGGACAGTCTTTCTTTTTCTACATTTGATGTCCAACCAAGACACTGTGACCTGGACCTAGGGATATGGGATAGACATTGTGTTTTGTATCTCCCAAAATGTCTCTTTCCTACTTCCCACTGTTCAGAATAATGTAGCTTGGAGTTTGATCTCATCTGCAGAGCTGCCCTGATGAGCCCAAGACAATCATGACAGTATCACACTCCTTGCCCAAGACTGGCTCAGGAGCCCTGACTTAAGACAATCAGTGTATATTACCTTCCTGGTGACAGTCATTGGCTTCAGGTGGGTGGACCTAAGCAATCCCAGACAGAAAGGAAACTCTTTCATTCCATGACTGGGGAAGGGCCACTTTCTATTTCTGAAGATGAACAGGGAGGCAGGCAGCGTCTGCTGGCCCAGCAGCCAACTTGTAATCAAGACAAGAACAATCTGGCTTAGGATGAAGCTGGCCCTGCAGACAGAGGTGCCGAGACAGAAAGAACCTGGGTCTTTGATGACATCGATAAGCCCTGGATCAACCAACCTTGGAGTCCCCTACCTCTGGGCTTGCTGCTGCCTGAGATGGATAATATAATAGATCTTCTTACTGTTTAAGCCAGTTAGAGCTGGGTTTTCTTTCTTTTTTTTTTTTCGTTTGAGATGGAGTCTCGCTCTGTTGCCCAGGCTGGAGTGCAGTGGTGCGATCTCGGCTCACTGCAAACTCCACCTCCCGGTTTCAAGTGATTCTCGTGCCTCAGCCTCCTGAGTAGCTCAGATTACAGGCACACACCACCACACCCAGCTAATTTTGTATTTTTAGTAGAGGTGGGGTTTCACCACGTTGGTCAGGCTGGTCTTGAACTCCTGACCTCGTGATCCACCTGCCTCAGCCTCCCAAAGTGCTGGGATTATAGGCATGACCCACCGCGCCCGGCCAGGGCTGGGTTTTCTATAACTTGCACCCTCCAAATATTGTAACTGATGAGGGACATTCCTTCCACTCCCACTGTGTGCTGATTTGATAAGTGTCACCCTCGCAGGTCAACTTTTCGCTTTTTGAGTGGTCTCACCATTGCTCTATCCTGTCCTTATGCACCACCCGGTACCAGCTCCCTTAATCTCACAACCACCTTAGAAAATATGTGTTATCGCTCTTCTAGAAACAAGGAAATAAAGTCCTAGAGAGGCGAGGGAACTTGGGCTCAGTGAAGCCACTGAAATATATCTTGACTGAAAAACTATCTCTGAAACCATCACCAAGTACTGGTCAGAGAAAGGAGGAGATAACATCTTCTACTGAAAAAAGAAAAAGAGAGGGAGTCCCTAGGTCCCAAAGGTGTGTGGAAGCGGCATTCAGACCTTGACATCTTAAGCTCTCCCACCTGGGTCCACTGATGCTGAGCCTGGATGTATTAGGCTGTTCTTGCATCGTTGTAGAGAAATACCTGAGACTGGGTAATTTATCAAGAAAATAAGCCTCCTGGCTGGGCATGGTGTCTCACGCCTGTAATCCCAGCACTTTGGGAGGCTGAGGTGGGTGGATCACCTGAGGTTGGGAGTTCTAGACCAGCCTGGCCAACATGGCGAAACCCTGTCTCTACTAAAAATACAAAAATTAGCCAGGTGTGGTGGCGGGCGCCTGTAATCCCAGCTACTCGGGAGGCTGAGGCAGGAGAAATGCTTGAACCTGGGAGGCAGAGGTTGCAGTAAGCCGAGATTGTACCACTGCACTCCAGCCTGGGCAACAGAGCCAGACTCCATCTCAAAAAAAAAAAGAAGAGAGAGAGAGACAGAGAGAGAGTCAGAGAGAGAAGAAGAAAAAGAAGGAGGAGGAGGAGAAGAAAGAAAAAAGAAAAAAGAAAGAAAGAAGGAAAAGAAAAGACAAGAAGGAAGGGAAAGAGAGAAAGAGAAAGAAAGAAACAAAGAGAAAGAAAGGAAGAAAAGAAAGGAAGGAAGGGAAAGAAAAAAAAAGAAAGAAGGAAAAGAAAAGAAGGAAGGGAAAGAGAGAGAGAAAGAGAAAGAAAGAAGAAAAAGAAGGAAGGGAAAGAGAAAGAAAGAAAGAAAGAGAAAGAAAGAAGGAAAGAAAGAAAGAAAGAAAAAGAAAGAAGGAAAGCAAGCAAGCAAGCAAGCAAGCAAGCCTCCTACCCATTAACAGAGTGCCTAGCGGGGCCGATGTGGTCATGTCGGTGAGAGGCAACACTGGGAGAAGTTAGAATTCTCCATGATCTCTGTTACTCATATTCCCAAACCTCTCAAATTAGCCTGAGGCTCATGGTTCTGCAGGCTATACAGAAAGCATGGCGCCAGCATCTGCTCAGCTTCTGGGAGGCCTCAGGAAGTTTTACTCATGGCAGAAGGTGAAGCAGGAGTAGGCGTGTCACATGGCCAGAGCCGAAGCAGAAGAGCAAAAGAGAGTTGGTGGACAGAGGTGCCACACACCCTTTTTTTTTTTTTTTTTTTTTTTTTGAGACGGAGTTTGGCTCTTGTTGCCCAAGCTGGAGTGCAGTGGTGCGATATCTCAGCTCACTGCAACCTCCGCCTCCCGGGTTCAAGCGATTCTTCTGCCTCCACCTCCCAAGTAGCTGGGATTTCAGGCATGCGCCACCACGTCCGGCTAATTTTTGTATTTTTGGTAGAGACAGGGTTTTGCCATGTTGGCCAAGCTGGTCTCAAACTCCCGACCTCAGGTGATCCACCTGCCTCGGCCTCCCAAAGTGCTGGGATTACAGGCATGAGCCACCACGCCAGGCCCCACACACCTTTTTTTTTTTTTTTTTTTTTTTTTGAGACGGAGTCTCGCTCTGTCGCCCAGGCTGGATTTCATCCATCGGGAAGTGCCTGTGGGGCTGGTGTGGACATGTGGGTGAAGGTGGCACTGGGAGAAGTTAGGATTCTCCATGACCTCTGTTACTCATATTCCCACACTCTTCAAATTAGCCTGAGTCTCGAGGACAGTCTGATGGCTGGGCAAACCCTGCGGCAAACCATTCCCCAGCCCTGCCCTCTCAACCGGAGTCCTTCCGATACATGATTCTGGGCAGCTGTTGTTACCCGTGTCCTCCATGTTCTTCCAGAGATATCCATGCATGCATCGGCATATGTGTATAATTATTATATCTATATTTCATCCCACAAGCTTTTGACATCAATAGTAGCATATTATTAAATTGTTCTGTACATTATTTTATTAACTTGGTATCTCTGGTACTGCTCAATATAAGAACATATAGACCTGGCCAGGCGCAGTGGCTCACATCTGTAATCCCAGCATTTTGGGAGGCTTAGATGGGTGGATCACTTGAGGTCAGGAGTTCGAAACCAGCCTGGCCATCATGGTGAAACCCCCATTTCTACTAAAAATAAAAAATTAGCCAGGTGTGGTGGCAGGCGCCTGTAATCCCAGCTACTTGGGAGGCTGAGGCAGGAGAATTGCTTGAACCTGGGAGGCAGATGTTGCAGTAAGCCGAGATCACGCCACTGCACTCCAGGGTAGGCAACAAAGCGAGACTCTGTCTCAATAAAAAAAAAAAAAAAAAAAAAGGAATGTATAGACCTTCTTTATTCTTTTTGATGGCTGTAGGTGGATGTTCTAAAATTTATGTAACCAATCTCCTATTGATAATATTTAAGTTATGTCTTCAGCATCATATGAAACTTACAAACAAGGTTGCATTGACTATCCATCTGTAAATGTCTTTTTGAACATTTCTAGAATAATTGCAGGATAAATTCCTAAAATGAGAATTTCTGGGTCAAAGAGGATATGCATTTTACATTTAATAGATATTTGTCAAATTGTCTTCCAAAGTGGTCGTACCAATTAACACCCCCACCTGTAATAAATGAGAGTGCCTTTTTTCCCCACACCCTGGAGAGATGAAAAATTTATGGGCCCACTTTGGAGTGCATGGTGGAGGAAGCTGTTGGCCGTTATATAACCCTCGTCATTAATAAGCCTGGGGGTGGGGGGGAGAAAGAGAGGTTAGTTAGTGGGTGCAAACATACAATTAGATAGAAGTAATAAGTTCTAATGTTCGATAGCAGAGTAGGGTGACTATAGTTAACAACAATGTATTGTATATTTCAAAATAGCTAGAAGGGAGGACTTAAAATATTCCAACACATAGAAATAATAAATGCTTGTCTGCGGCCATGCCACCCTGAATGTGCCAGATCTTGTTTGTTCTTGGAAGCTAAGCAGGGTTGAACCTGGTTAGTATTTGGATGGGAGAAATGATAAATGCTTGAGGTGATAGATATCCTAAATACCCTGTCGAACATTATACATTCTATATATGTAACAAAATATCACACGTATCCCATAAATATGTACAAATATAATGTATCAGTAAAGAGAGGGCTGGGCACGGTGGCTCACATCTGTAATCCCAGCAATTTGGCAGGCCAGGGTGGGAGGATAGCTTGAGGCCAGGAGTTCAAGATCAGCCTGGGCAACATAGCGAGACTCTGTCTCCACAAAAAATAAAAATAAAAATGAATTAGCCAGGCGTGGTGATGCATGCTTATAGTCCCAGCTGCTTGGGAGGCTGATGCAGGAGGATTGCTTGAGCCCAGGAGTTTGAGGCTGCAGTGAGCCTACGACTGCACCACTGCACTCTCCAGCCTAGGCAACAGAGGAAGACCCTGTTTCTAAAAGAAATAAATTAAATAAAATAAATAAAAATAAAAAGACTGAAAAGCAGAGTGGTAAGAGAAAGGACTTTGGGGCTCAACAGTACTAGCCTTGAACCCGGGCTGTTACTTACCCATCGTGTGATAAGCAAATGCCTTAACCCCTGTGTGCCTCACTTTCTTAACATATAAAATAGAAGTAAAAATCATACCCACTTCAAGGGTCATTATAAAAAGCCAATAGAGATAATGTATATAAAGCTTCTGGAATAATGCCTGGCACACAGTAGGAGTTTAATAACTGGAAATTCACTGTTGTAGTGGGCAGCCTTCTGAATCTGTGTCCTCTTTGTCCACTAATGGCTTTGATCTGGATTTGGCTCAGGCAAGACCTGGGGAAGGGCAGAGACTGAGGGCAACTGGAGGTATAGGGTGGTCTGAGCTTCCCCAGCAGAGTGAGGCTAGGAAAGGTCTGGGAGACAGACCAGGCAGGTGCTGATAAGACCGGAATGGGAGGCTGGAGCATAAGGCAGTTCAGTTTTTCCCAAAGGGGGGTGTACAAAACGATCTCGTATGACTCCTTTATACTGTTAATGTTTTCATTTTATCGCGCACTGAAAAACAAAACCAACATATTTAATGAATGATTCCAAGGGGATTCTTGCTTTTACAAAAAATGCTAAAGTAGGCATTCACATGTTTAAAAAGTGAGTTGATTTAAATTTTAAAATTACTAAGTCATAGTACATAATGTGTGAGCCACAGCTATCCCCAAAATCATGATAGCGATACATTAATGACTGAAGTTCTTTAAACATCAACATACAATGCCAATTCCAGAATTCAGCTCAAATTCTGCAATTACACAGGCTGGGGTTGAAACCCAGCTTTTTTGCTAACTGTGTAAAATTAGGCAGGAGGGCTAACCTCGCTGAATCTCAGATGTCTAGTCTGTAAATTGAAGATAATGTTTGTTTTTATCTCACAGAGTTGTTGTGAAGATTCAATAAAATCACAACACGTGAGGATGATCTGGCTGTGACACCTGTCACCCTACTGATCTCCAGAGTTGATTCGGCTGATCAGGCTGGCTGGGCAGGTGTCCCCTTTCTCCCTCACCACTCCGCATGCATTCCTCCCGAAACTGCACACTTGGTCAAAGAGGAAGACCTTTCCTGATAGAGGAGGACCATTCTTCAGTCAAGGGTATATGAGCACCTGTTCTGTCCTGCCAGAATCTCCGAAGGAGCTCTCAATAAAATCACAAGATTTTATTGTGCATGGTAGCATGAGCCTGTAATCCCAGCTACTCAGGAGGCTGAGCTAGGAGGACTGCTTGAGCCCAGGAGTTTGAGACCAGCCTGCGCAACATAGTGAGACCCTGTCTCAAAAAAAAGAAAGAAAGAAAAGAATAATAATAGTAATAAATCACCTGCGCAACGTGCTCACTTCTCTCTTTGGAATGTAGTAAGTGTACCTAATAAATGTGATCATTGTAATCATCACAGTGAGCACAGGCTAAAGCATCTTGACTTTATTCTATAAGCAATAAAAGAGGATTTGTTTTTACAGAACTCATTATGTTGTGAAAATAATTTTCCAACATTAACAAAGAACATTCTTCAAGTAAAAGGAAAACCACCCATCATTCTCCCAACCTTCAATAATTTTCAATTTTGCATATTCTCCAGACTTTGTCAACATGAATACTTACTTTGCATGGTCGCAATCAGTGTTCATGCAAATTCTTTTATCCTGACTTTTATAAACAAATATGATGTTATAAACCAGTCTCCATGTTTCTGCATATTCTTTATAATTATCATTTTGTGGCTGCATAATATTGCATTGACTATGTTAACTGCAGTTTTCTTAACCATTTCACTGTCTGGGGAAATGGAGGATAATGCCAGGGTCATGCCTGGAGCTTTTTTGTCTATTGCATTATATTCTTAAGATCAAATCCCAGCAGTGAGATTAGTCAGTCAAAAAGTAATAATATTTTCAAGGCTCTTGTTATATTTTACTAGATTGTTTTCCAGAGTTTTGCACACTGCTCCCAGAGATGTAGGAACACAGACGTCATCCAACCTTGCCAGTGCTGGGTGATGGTGTTTATAAACTTCTGCTAATTTAATAAGTATGAAATGCTATCCTCACACGGCTTTCATTTCTATCTCTTTGATCATTAACAGGTTGAACTATTTTCCAAGTATTTGTTTACTCTGTGCATACCCTCTTGGGTGAAGTAGTCATCCACTTCCTTCACCTGTTTATCTGTTGAAGTCTTGAGGCTTGTCTTATAAATATGAGCGAGCACTTCAGAGTCAATAGACATTAATTGCTTCCAGCCAGATTTGGCCACTGAGGCTCCTGAGCAGGGGAATGCATGATCAAAACTACACCCTGGACAGATTAAATTAATTGGAGAAAATGGGCTGAGAGGCAGAGATATGTGTCACTGGCCTACTGTATTTGATCCTATAGTGGGGGCCTGAACTGGGGCAACAGCCTGAGTCCCCCACTACCAGTAGCAGGAGGCTCCATGTGTCCCCCATATTAGAGCTTGCGGCACTTCCATTTGCCCCACCTCCTACAATACCCCACATACATGTACTCACTCTCCCTTGCAAATCTAGTGGCTTCAACCCACAGAATTTAAGGGGAAAGGAATTGTTCTGTCCTGTTCACTTACTGCAGAAATGAGAAAAGCGTTGTTCACATGGGATCACCTAATGAAGGGATGCCATCCCCAACGGTGCCTATAAGGAAATGGGGGAGGGTTGGAGAGTTGTGCAAAATGCAACAGGGAATCATCAGAGTCTCTTGCCCCATGATAGAGGGTTCTCAAATTAAGAGAGTCTACAGCAACTAATCTCACAGCCACTCTAGGCAGGGCTTCCCAATGCTTCCCCAACCCCACCTCCATCCTAGACTTTACCCACTCTGCTGAACACAGATGTTACCCATAGCACCTTGCACCATGATTGTTTGATTAGCACCTCCCACAGTAGACTGTGTTTCTGATAGGTCAGCAACATTTGCTGAGCACCTACTCTGCAGGGCTGTGCCAGGTGCACAAAATAAACAAAGCCAAAGACAACATGGACCCTGAACTCAGCAAGTTCAGAGTCAAGTGGGATAGGGAGGCTCTCTTCACTGGAAGGTAACTCCAAGAAACAATGGGACTCAACTTTCTAACCAAGAGAACTCCAGGGAGCTAAAATTCTGACTTCTGGTTAAGACTGGTGTGGAGCTTCATTAAAGAAGAAAAGATTCACCCAGACCTGAGTTCATAGCCTGGCTTTGCAGCTTTTAAGTCATGTAACCTTTGATGAAGTTATGTGACCTCTCCACCCAGCTGCCCCTAACACTTGCAGGGGCAGGGCTGGAGTGCAAAGGGAGGCACTGGTACCACAGCCTGGGAGGCACCACCCCACTAGTGCAAGCCGGGCAACCTCTGCCCCCAAGGCATCCCTAGCCTCCCAACTGCAAGCATCAATCTTGCACTTGGAAAGGAACCTCACCTTTGAAATCCAGGTTCAAATTTAGAATGATCCAGCTCCTTGAAGTTCTATACAGAAATACAGCCAGCAGCCAGGCCCGGTGGCTCACGCCTGTAATCCCAGCACTTTGGGAGGCTGAGGTGGGTGGATCACTTGAGGACAGAAGTTCGAGACCAGCCTGACCAACATGGTGAAACCCCGTTTCTACTAAAAATACAAAATTAGCCAGGCGTGGTGGTACACGCCTGTAATCCCAGCTACTTGGGAGGCTGAGGCAGGAGAATTGCTTGAACCCAGGAGGCAGAGGTTGAAGTGAGCCAAGATCGTGTCATTGCACTCCAGCCTGGGCAACAAGAGTGAAACTCCATCTCAAAAAAAAACAAAACACAACGCAGCTTCCCTCCACTTCCCAACCACAGCTGCATCTCAGACAACAAGGGGCCTCATGTCCATGCACATGAATATCCAACCCACATGTCTAAGGCCCAACCACACCCTCTCCAAACATCTGCCCCTTGGCCACCCTTTGGCCATGGGTTCATGCACTGGCAGAAAGGTAGTTCAGAGAAGAAGCCCACAAAGGCCCAGGAAGTCCACTTGGGCTTTTTGAGATTCCAGGGTCCAGGATACCCTAAGTGTGGTCTAGAAGAGAGATGCAGCCTCTGGGAGGCACATTCCTTGGTCTTAGGGACTTCTTGCCCCCATGGAGGGAAACTGGCTAGATGAGGGCCAAAGCAGAGCCCTCTAAAGCACAGGGCTCAGGGAAGGACTCTTTTTGCCCACATCTAAGAGCAGCACTACCTCTCTGAGCCTGTTTCTCCATCTGTAAGAAGGGGACATTAATAGACTCTCCCCGCTAGAGTTACTCTACATCAGCCAGCACACGTAAGTTCATGACATGAAGCAAGGGCTTAATATATACCCGTTGTATTATAAATAATAGGCCAGGCGTGGTGGCTCACACTTGTAACCCCAGCACTTTGGGAGGCCGAGGAGGATGGATCACAGGTCAGGAGTTTGAGATCAGCCTGGTGAAACCTCATCTCTACCAAAAATACAAAAATTGGCCGGGTGTGGTGGCGTGCACCTGTAGTCCCAGCTACTTGGGAGGCTGAGGCAGGAGAATTGCTTGAACCCGGGAGGCAGAGTTTGCAGTGAGCCAAGATCTCACCATTGCATTCCAGCCTGGGTGACAGAGCAAGACTGCATCTCAAAATAAATAAATACACACATACATACATACATACATACATACATACATACATACATACATACAATACATGGACAGGGACCCTAAAAATGAGACAGGGAAAGAGAAAAACATGTTCTGACAACCTTGCCCTTTATACTAATTTAGGTTTTCTTGCCTGTTTTAGAAAGGGCCTGGACAGGAGCCCTGTTCCCCTCAGGCCAGGCAGAACAAGGTGTGGAACTCACTGTGGAAGGGTTCTGGGTGACAAGTGCAGCCCCGTCCCTCCACCTCCCAGCACAGTAGGCAGCATGTGTCTCCATTGACTGGCTCAGGAGCAGGCCTGGTGACCAGTGGGAGAGCTGAGGAGCCCAGGGTGGGGTCTGAAGGAATCCCTAGAAAATCTGATTTTCTCCCAGGGCCCACATCACGTGCCCAGAGCTGGGAAAGTGGAGACAGCATGGGATCTAGCTGAGAGGCTCCATTTTTGGTAGCTTCTAGTTTGGGAGTCACAGAGACACCTGGATGATACGAAGATGTAGCTTTGCAGGACTCTCTAGAACATGGAGTCCAAGATATTCCCTTCAATGATGGGACCCTGAAGCCCACAGAGGAGAGGTCTGTCCCAGTTACTCAGCCATTCGGAGGCAGAGACCAGGCTAGAACTCAGGACTTTTAATTTGGACCAGGATTCCTTTTACCACAGTGGGCAGCCCTAGCAAGTGCCAGGTAGGGTGGAACTGTGAAGGTCATCCGAGGGGTAGTACACGTGGGTAGGAAGTCATATCTAAGAACTGACCCCCAGACCTGGCTCTGCCACTCACTCCTTATGAGACCACAGGTGCTGGGTGCAGTGGTTCACACCTGCAATCCCAGCACTTTGGGAGGCCAAGGCAGGCAGATTGCTTGATTCCAGGAGTTCGAGACCAGCCTGGGAAACATAGTGAGACCCCCACCTCTACCAAAATTAGCCAGGCGTGGTGGTGTCTGCCTGTAGTCCCAGCTACTTGGGAGGCTGAGGTGGGAGGACTGCTTGAGCCTGGGAGGCGGAGGTTGCGGTGAGCCAGGATCGTGCCACTGCACACCAGCCTGGATGACAGAGTGAGACAGAATGACACACTGTCTCAAAATAAATAAATAAATGACAGCAGATCATCATTTTTCTTTCTGCCTCTAGACTGCAACGCCTATTTCTCCAGGTTGTCACTAGGCTAAAAGTAAAAATAATATTATCAGCATTTACCAAATACAGGGTCAGCTACTCTGTTATGTTCTTTCATGCTTTGTTTCTTTTAAGCCTCAAACAACCCTATGAGCTGGGAACAAGTATCGCCCTCCTTCCTCCCATCTTATTTATTTATTTATCTATGTATTTATCTATCTATTCATTTATTTATTTATTTTGAGACAAGGTCCTTCTAAGTCACCAGGGATGGCCTCAAACTTGAGCTAGGAACTAGTGTCACCACCCCCCAATTTCTTTTATTTATTGATTGATTGATTGACTGGTTAATTTTGAGGCAGGGGTCTCGCTAAGTCGACAGGGCTGGTCTTGAACCCCTAGTCTTAAGCAATCCGCCCGCCTCAGCCTCCCAAATTGCTGGGATTACCAACACGAGCCACCATGCCCAGCCCCTCCCATCTTCTGAATAGGAAAACTGGGGTTTGAAAAGGTAAGCGACTTGCCCAAGGTCCCCTCCCTAGCTAGAGAGCTTCAGAGCCAGGGCACAAACACATCAAAGCCTGTGCTCTCGCCCATTGAGCCACCGGACCTCGTACACTAACCGCCAAGCGTTCTACACAGTGAAGGTGACAAAGAGGTGAAGGGAAGAGCCAGGGAGGTTCTGTGGACTCACTCGGTGGGTATGCCCAGAGGGAAGGGGGATCTTGGGTGGCACATTGAGAGTAGCTGCGCTGTTAGTAAGTGAGAACTCGGAAGTCCAGACTCATCCAGTCTGTGCCAATATACCCCTCCTTCTACCTGGTCTCCTTTCCAAAGCCAGCTGTTCTCCAGACAATGAGGTGGGCGGGGGCGAGTGTCCTCCTCCTTCTCAGGGAAAATCCGACGCTGAGCCCATCTCCAGAGATCTTGGCTTCCCGTGGGGCTGCAGATCCACCTAGAGCCACCAGAGGGCGGGCCAGCACTGCGGCCAAGGCTTGAAGACCCAGCACCCCAAAGCCCGGCCAAGCCTCCAGCCCAATGTCCAAGAGTCCAGCCAGAGGCCGAGTCCTTGATCTCAAAATGTCTAACTGCAGAAGCCCAACTCATGTTCAGGCATGATGTGTCTGATTCTACTGGGACAATCATTGCCACCAAAGAATTACTGCCAAAATAGTAACGACATTAGCTACCTACCACCCCTCCACACACAAACACACCTCATTTTACCAAGCACTTTCTCATGCCTGGGGTGCCTGGAGACTTAATGCAGCCTCGCGATGACCGGGTAGCCTCACCGTACAGATGAGGAAACTGAGGCACAAGGAAGGGGAGTACATTGTCTAGGGTCACCTGGAGAACTCTGATCTCCAGACTCAAATTTCCAATTCGTCCCCCCTCCCCCAAACCCTAACCGGAGCTAGGTGGAGTGGGGACAGCAAATGTGGATGGGGGGAGGTAAGAGGGGTCAGAGTGCTCTACAGAGAAGACCAAATGCATTGTGGCACCTACTATAAAATGAGACCAGCCAGCCACCCACCCACCAGCCAGCCACCTAAAAGTCTTCAGTGGGCACCTGCTGGAAACACGACAATGGATGACACGAGTTCCCTGCCCTCAAAAAGCTGGTAGTCTAGTTGGGGGTGGAGGGGGTGAGTCAGCAGATAATTATGGGAAACCGTGACACCTGTATAAGGGGCGGGGATGAGCAGAGGGGCTGCGACTGCCTGGAGCCAGGGATTCCCGGACGGGGCTTCCCTTTCCTCGCAGCTCGTCCCAGGAGGGGGAGCTCCCCCCCAGCTTCGGGGTTCCGCCTGCGTTGGGGGCCCGGGGTCCCCTCCCACCCCTCCCCGAAGAGCGCGGGCCCCGGGAACCGATGACAGCACACCTGAGTCAGCCCGCCGCCCACCCGCCCCTCAGCGTCTGTCTCCGCATCTTGTGATATTTCGCTCCCCGGGAGCCAGCCCCACTGCGCTCCGGAGGCAGCTCGGCAAACAAACCCAGCGACAGATTGTGCCGCGGCTCATTCCGGGGAAGGACGCCAAACCCCACCCTGCTACCCCCAACACTCCCTCCCCGCCGCCGCCTCCAGGCCCTCCCCCCAGGCGCAGGCCCTAGTCGGGGTGGGTCCTGGGGAAACGCAGGGTCCTGTCCTGCCTCCTGGAAATAGGGGGAGCCCGGGGTGAGGGAAGACGGGAGCCCCAGAGACTTTTCTTTCTGTTTCTACCTGATCCGAAAACGAGAGGGGCGGGAAAGGAAATTTAGGGGCACAGAGAGGAGCTGGGGGGCCGAGAAGGTCCGAAAATGGAACCAGCAGGGGGCACCCGAGAGCCGAGGTGCCCGCGGGCCGGGAGCCTGGGAATGAAACTGGGGAAGAGGGGGAGAGAAAGGGAGGCAGAGACACCGAGACACACAGAGACGAGAGACAGAGACGCAGGGAGCCCCGCGGGGAGGAGGAGAGAGACGAAGACACAGAGAGACAGTGAGAAAGACAGAAGACCGGGCAGGGAAACAGACGAGTAGAGACAGAAAAGGTCCGAGAGAGAGTGAGGGAGGGAGGGAACAGAGAGACAGAGACCACGAAATATGAGTAAGAGTCGGAGGAGAAAACCAGAGAAATCGAATGAGAACGCGAGAAGAACGAGAGACCGTGGAAGGAGCAGAGAATGAATGGGAAGAATAAGACCAACATTTATCAAGAGCCGACTGTATGCCAGGCACTGCATTGGACCCTGGCACGGATAGGAAAGGAGGAGCCGCGGCGCGGGCAGCGGGGCGAGGGGCTTTCGTGCTCGCGGGAGCGGCAGCCCAGGGGGCTCAGCAGCCCCGGCACCGCCGCACCTGCGGCTCCAGCAGCCCCAACCCCGCCAGCGCTGCCTGGCCACCGTACCCGAAGCGGCTCCCCCGAGGGCCCCGAGCCTATCCTACGCCGGGGCGGCTCCGCGGACGCGCCGGGCCGAGTCAAGACCTGGGTCAACCGCCCTGCAGCCTTTGTAGGGAAGTGCCTAGGTGATGGGTCTGCTGATACCGCCTGTGACCAGGCCACGAAGGGCCAGAGGGGCTCCAGTGAGACCATAATCCGCCCCTCTTTAAAAGGGGGTAGAGGAAGTTCACGCGAAGCCAACAGTCTTCTCCCCAGCTTTGGGTCCTCTCCTGCACCCCCGCGGGAGATAAGGTCTCCCCTCCCGGACACATCATACATACACAAAAAAACGCACACACTCGCACGCGCGCCCATCTCGCACCCGCTTGTAAATGCACTAAGGGGCATACACACACCGGGCACATATTTCTTTCCACCCATCCCCAAGATCGCAAGCGCAAAACCTCGCACAGCCTCACGTTTCCCACCAGCTCAGACATGCACGCTGGCGGACTTTCAGCGGCTCACCCGTGTGCACACTCACGTGCCCCCCCGCTTCCCCAAGCCCGTACAAAGGGTAACGGGCAAGCATCCTGAGTCACACCTGCACAAGCATCCTTGCGCGCACGTGCACGCTCATATGCACTCGATCTTGCACGCACAAACTCTTGCATATACTATTCTTATAGTCGCACACTGGGCTTGAGGTCTGGGAGTGGAAGGAAAAGTGGAATCTTGGAGCTGTCCCAGGGGACAGAAATGCTGGAGGCTGGGACACTGGCGCGAGGGACGCGGCTGGGGGCGGGGGAGGGGGTGACCCAGACGCTCATCTTCTCCTGGAAAGTTGGGAGGGGGGAACAGGACAAGTCCACGGGGTTCCCCTAAACTACCGCATTCCCCCAAGAAGGGATTTCTCTAGAAGAGTGGCGCCGCGAGGACGATCGAACACAGTCCTCCGGGTCGCTTAAGCGGGGGGGGGGGGGGCGGGGCGGGGTGGAGGGGGTTAGAAAGCCGCTCCCGCCTCCTAGTGGTCGAGAAAGGGTTAAGTCGGCAAGCCAGCAAACGAGGGAGGAGCCAGCGAGTGCGGGAAGGAGTGGGGGTGGTTGGGAAGAGCTTCCTCGCTGTCCCCACTCTCCCTCGGCTAGCAGCCTGGGCACACGGACCGACAGACTGACGGACTCTCGAGCGGACAGCGCAGCTAGCGGGGCGCGGGCGCTGGGCGTCGACGGCCAGCCCCAGCCTTCCCCGCCCCGTCGCGCCCCGCCCCGTCCCGTCGGGGCCGATGGCTCCTCCCGAGGCCCGCAGCCCGGGCGGCGCAGGGTAGAGCGCCGCGGCCCGGCCACGCAGCCCGGGGACTCCCGGGCCCTCCCGGAGCCCCGCGGGGTCCCCGCCGTGCATCCGGCGGGCTCAGGGAGCGAGTGGGAGCGCCCTCCCCCCGCTGCCCCCTCCCCCGAGCATCGAGACAAGATGCTGCCCGGGCTCAGGCGCCTGCTGCAAGGTAAGAACGCCAGCGGCGGGAGAGCGGAAGGCATCCTGGGGAGAGAAGCAGGGCGTCCCCTCTTTCAGGGATTGAGGGTGGGGCAGTTGGGGAGGTGGGGTAACCTGGGGAAGGGGAAAAGCTCAGCGCTGGGGCCGCGCCCCCGCCGCCAGGGCTGTTCTCAGCAGGAGGGCACTTGGCTGGGAGCCCGCGGGCGCGTGCGAGGAGCTCGTGACCGAGGTGGGACGCAGGGGGCAGGGGGACCCGGCCCGGAGCGGGGAGGGAGGCTCAGGTTCCGCTGTCCCCACTCCACCTGCTCCGGGGGACGCTGAGGACTCGGGCCGGCTGGGGAAGCGCCGACTCAGCAACTCCTCCTGCCCGGTGCCTCAGCACTTTCTGGCCACCTGGGAAGACAGGAGATGTGGGTAGGGGGCTGTCTGGGGAGGTAGGAGGCGCAGAGGGAAATCCAAGTGGCCCTCTCTGGTAGGAGAGATGGAGGGCGCTAGAAAGAGGATAGTTCTACTGATTGAGTGACAGATAAGGGTGTGGGCCAGAGATTGGGGGTGGGGTGGGGAGGGGTCAGGGGGAGAGGGATAGGAAGGAGAACTCAAAGATGGAGAAAGTGGTGAGGGAAGCTCAAAGGAGGAGGGAGATGGAGCGGGGGAGGGGGAGAAGGAATAAAGGTTAGACGGGAAAAGCGTGGAGGGAAGTGGGAAGAGGGAAGGAGAGGAAAGACCAGATCAGGGGAGGGATGGGAAGAAGACTATGGACAGGGACCCAGAATCCTGGGATGGAGGTAGCGGGAAAGAGAATCAGGACTGGGACCCTGGGGACTGGAATGGAAAAGGAGAATGGAAAGATCAGAAACCAGAGAAGGATGGGGATGGTGACTAGAGAAGGGGTATCAGGAACCGGAGAAGAGGGTTGGAGACAGGGAACCATGGATGGGAGAGGGGCTGGAGAGGAGGGAAGAGGAGGAGGAAGAGAAAGGCTGAGAGAGAGGGACTGGGGATTGGGGGTGCTGCCCAGGGATGAGACAAAGAGGCTTCTGGTAACCACTTCCACGTGGGAAGCCCTCCATTCCCAAAGCGCCTGCCTGCCACATTTCTTCTCTCAGGGAGTGGCTGGTGGGCCAGATGGGGGGTGCTTTGAGCTCAGGGCCCTGGGGGTGGCTGTGAGGGACAGAGGGTGAGGACTTTGGAAGGGGAGTGACAGCCTCCGAGGGTGGGCAACCAGGCTGGCTCCTGTGCTGCCATTTATTTATCCGGCCCGGACGTTGGATTCTGCAGCCGCCGCCGCCACCACGGTGGCTGCTTATTTTGGGGTGTTACATTCTGGCAGAGTGAGAAGCTGTTTGCAGCAGCTCTAAACCTCCGTCACCCGCGTCAGTGCCTCCCCAGGCCCCTGCGTCACTGGCATCACCACCACCTCCATCCCACTCCTCAGCTCCCACCTCCTCAGCCCCTGCCCCCTCAGCATCTGCCCGCAGGCCCCAGCCCTTCCCTGAAGCAGCCCGTTGGGTGTGGAGTCCTTGCTTCTCGTCTGGGACCCTGTGCCCCTCCTTCCAGAGCGAGAGGCCTCCGCTGCCTTTCCAGGGAGCATCCTTTCCTGGGACCACTCTGCACCAGCGACTCTGCCCTGTGGGTGGGTAGCCTGGATCCTGCCCCCTACTTTGGGTCCAGTTTTCTTCTCCTCAAGTTCCTTCTTCTACAGGGGCCTCCGGCCCAAAGAGTGGCCTGTGGGCTGAGAACTTTGTTTCTGAGCCTTGGTACTCCAAGGTTTGATAGCCAGAGTCCTGGACAGT
Organism: Pan paniscus; assembly: GCF_029289425.2. NCBI lineage: Eukaryota > Metazoa > Chordata > Mammalia > Primates > Hominidae > Pan > Pan paniscus. The sequence continues at coordinate 58,619,097 of NC_073258.2, forward strand.
GGTCCCTCAGTGAACAGATACTTTTGGCTCTGGACACTTCAGCCTTCTGGGATCAATACCATGTTCTGGCCTCTCTTGGCTCCCTCCCCTGGTCAGTTCTGGCCATATCTTCTGGACAGGGGTCATCTCTTCTTGACTCCCAAATGTAATCACTACTCTAGAGCAACCGCAACTGGAAGCCTAGGAGGTGAAAGTTGCAGAGAGAGCTGGAGTCCCTTCCTTGCCTTGACCCTGAATAGCCAAACAGACTCAGCATTGTGGCTGGCCCAGCCCTAGGCACCTGGGTGCAATTTCTCTCGGGTCTTTACCTCAAGGGCAGTGTCTCACACATTCAGGCGTGGTTTCTGCGGAGGATGTGGCCACCTCTTAAAGAAAGATCAGAGTGTCTCTCTGACATGGGCTTGATGTCCCTCTTTTCCAATCTGGGTTCCACTTTGTACTAGCTGCATGACCTGAGGCCACTGTGTCATGTTTCTGGGGCTCCCTTCCTTCATCTGCAAATTGGGGGCCACAATATTGACCTCCAGGGGATTATGTGTGTTGTGTTCAATGTATAAAGAAGTTAACCTGTACAAATGCAGTGCCTAGGACAAAATAGGTGCTTCTTGGTTTCCTCCTACCCTGCTGTACTCTCCCCTGCAGCTCTAGCCATCCCCTGCTGACTTTAGAGGAGGGGGTGAGCAGAGAGGGTGGGGGAGGCTGCTACAAAGGGCTTTCCTCTGTCCATGAAGTAGTGGAGGGATGAAATGAAGGCTTCTGAGAAAGACAATGAAGGCGAGCTGTAGAGACCTGGTCAGGAGGCCTGGGGTGCTCAGAAACTCACACTTCCCCTCCCCAGCCCTCAACGGTGTTACCTATGATGTGAGGGGTTGGCTCTAGGTGGCCACCGAGGTATCCCCCTTTCCAGCTCTGATACTCTGTGCATCTTGCCCCAGTCTCCACCCGGAATTCACAAAATGAAGGCCAGGAGTGGAGCCGTGGTCCTCGGGAGAGACAGGAGGCCTGGGCCTGGAGGGAAGGAGTGGTGCTGAGGAGGCGTGAGAACAGGGGGTGGGGAAGGGACGTGGCAAGAAAGAAAAGGGCACACACTGCGCAGGGCAGGGACTGAGGGCGGGGGAGAGAGGGAAAGGCACAGCTCTCTAGTCCCCCAACCCCCCAGTCCCACCACCTCTGCCCTGGAGTGCTCGCTCCAGCCCCAGCAGGCCTGGGGCAGTGAAGCCCAGAGCCCCCGACCCTCCCCTCCTCCTTGCCTCCAGTGAGAGCCGCTGCGTGAATTATGGATGAGCTCCTTGGGTTACAGCTGCTTTGCACGGCAGTGGCAAGGGCCAGAAATGGCAACAGAGTCACTGTTATGCAGCAGCTGTTATGGAGGAGCCCCCAGCACGGGGTCGCTCTTCAGAGAGCCTGCAGGGACCACTATCATGGGCTGGGGGAGGTGAGCCCTGGTTGGGGGAGACATGGGAACAAGACGGAAGGAGAGTGGGGAAAGAGAAGAGAAGTAGTCTAATGTGGGCAGGTGGGGAGCAGGAGAGTCTAGGGAGAGAAAGAGGAGTAGGCACCCTTGCCAGCTCCTGCAGAGTTTACCTTCAAGGCCGGAAGGAACCCTGATGCCAGGGGAATGGGCCTTGCCTCTGGGGCAAGGCCTTGCCTCTGAGATTGCACATCCTTCCCTCTGTCTCTCCTGGGGCAGCGGTCAGTCCGGAGGCTGGGGGAAAGCTCTGTAATCCTCCAGGGGCTAGCGGCCATCAGGGCTCACACTCTGGTGAGCTTGTGGATAAGGGGTAGGATTAAGGGATCAGAGAAGGATTTGGCTTCTTTTGGTGTCAAGTCCTTAGGGAAGTGGAGATCAGAGGGTGACTCTGACAGGAAGGGAAGTGCCCTGGCTGGGCATCAAGAGACTTTTCTGGCCCTTTCCCTGCCAACACTTTGCTGTGTGACCTTGGGTAAGTCGCTTGCTCTCTCTGAGCTCCAATCATCACCTCAGTAGAACAGATGCTTGAACCAGAGGAATCGAGGGGACCTTTCCGGCTTTGAAATCTCCAGTTCTAAGCCCCAAACCTCAACCCTCATGAAACCCACTCAGGGTCCCCACTGTGCTTCCACACTCCACCTCTGCCTGGTTCAGATGAGGGGTGAGAGACATTGCTCCTCCACCCCACGTGGGTCTGAGAAACTCGGGAGGAGAAAGTAATCGTGAAACGCCGCACGGGGGAGGGGTGAGAAGGGCCGAGAAACGCGGAGGTGGTGTGAACGAATGGAACAGCAGCCGCTGTGTCACTGAGTATTACATCACGCCCAGCCTACACACGCACGGGGCCCGGCGCTCACACACACGCGGAGGACAGCCAGCACGCACCGACGCAGCACCGACGCAGCGCCAGGAGGGGCCGGGGACACTCACGGTGGGGCCCAAAAGCGAGGAGCGGCACACTGGGAGTGTGGATCTTCCACCCCGCACCTGTGTGCTCCCCCCTCTGGAGGAGGAACACCAGGGCAGCTGGGATGCCAGCGCCACACTCGGGGCCTGTCAGTCCCATGCGTGCACACCTGGCTCAGCAGCACTGCATTTGGTGAGCACCTGGCTCACGCCACTACCCAAAATCACAGATACATACACACATTCACACACACGGCAACCTCAGGAGCGTGACACATCACACACAAAACCACCACTAAGCATGTGCAATTCGCAGCCTTGGAGACCCCACACTCAAAATCACCAACCCCTCAGTCTCTCCCAGGGTCTCTGAACCCCAAGGAGCCCCAGGATGTCAGAGTGCAGAAACAAGTCTTCCTCCCCTCTGCCTTCAAAAGCCTAGGACGTTGCTTGAAGCAGAAGGTGTTCAGTCACTGTGTGCCCAGGGAATGACTGCCTGGCTTTGGGGGTGCAGGCTCCCTTTTTCCCCAGGCAAAACTGCCAGAAGAAAATCCCAGGAGTCACCTGGAAATCATAAGAAAGTGTAGAGGTCAAGCTAGTTCCGGCCTAGAACTTTATCAGCTATAGTGACGGCAAAGGCCAGGGATGATGGGAGGCCCTGCACCCCTATTAAAATATGAGTACAGACACCTGCACTCCACTCTCTAGCCCCCAGGCTCTCTGGGCCTGCTTTTCCATCAGTATCATAATAAGGATGGATCATATCCAACCTTCAAAAGTTACTTTGGGGGGAAAAAAAAAAAAAGCTTTGGCTGGATGCGGTAGCTTATGCCTGAAATCCCAACACTTTGGGAGGCCAAGGTGGGAGGATTGTTTGAGACCAGGAGTTTGAGACCAGACTGAGCAACATAGCAAGACCCCATGCCTACAATTTTTTTTTTTTTTTTTTTTTTTTTTTTTGAGACAGAGTCTCGCTGTGTCACCCAGGCTGGAGTGCAGTGGTGCGATCTCGGCTCACTGCAAGCTCCGCCTCCCGGGTTCACACCATTATCGTGTCTCAGCCTCCCAAGTAGCTGGGACTACAGGCGCCCGCCACCATGCCTGGCTAAATTTTTTTTTGTATTTTTAGTAGAGACGGGGTTTCACTGTGTTAGCCAGGATGGTCTCGATCTCCTGACCTCATGATCCACCCGCCTCAGACTCCCAAAGTGCTGGGATTACAGGCTTGAGCCACCGCGCCCGGCCAAAAATTTTTTTAAAATTAGCTGGGTGCAGTGGCACGGGCCTGTGGTCCCAGCTCCTCAGGAAGCTGAGGCAGGCGGATTGCTTGAGCCCAAGTGATCCAAGTTGCAATAAGCTGTGATCGTACCACTGCACTCCAGCCTGGGCGATGGAGCAAGACCCTGTCTCCAGAAGAAAAAAAGAAAAAAGTTTTTAAGTAACTGCGAATGAGGAGAGCCTGGGGTGTAAAATGCAGATTCCCAGGCTGTCCCCCCAGGAATTCTGCATAGTTCCTAGGACTGGCTGGTGGCCTCACTTAGAGACCCAACCCTTAAGGCCCCTCCCGGCACAAAGAGGCTCTGACTCTGCAAGGGCGAAAAGTACAGGAAAGTAAGGGCACTGGGCACCAGTGGGCTGGCAAGACCAGACCCCAGAGTGAGTCCATTTCACACGGGCCTCAGATCTCCAAAGGGTCCCAAGTTACTTCCAGTCATTCTCCAATGGGGTGACTTTGCCCCCCAGGGGACATTTGGCAATGTCTGGAGACATTTTGGTTGTCACAACTGGAGGCAGGGTGCTGCTGGCATCTAGTGGGTAGAAGACAGAGATGCTGCTAAATGCCTTATATAGGGCTGCCCCCACAACGAGGAACTATCCGGCCCAACTGTCAATACTGAGGCAGAGAAACCCTGACGTTAGTCTTTTGACATTAATCTCTAGACAAGGTCAAACATGCAATAGTGAAAACAGGAATGAAGAGATGATCATTCTTCAACCAATTTGCAGTGCTTTCTACAATGGCCTTTTGGCGTTATTTTTTAATATATGAGAAGCCTCAGAAAGTGGAAGTGGCCAGGCCACTTCAGGCTATAACGTTGTCCCCTGAGCCCCCAGACATGGGAGCACCAGGGCTCTAGGCCTTTATTTTTATTTTTTAATTTTTCCCCTGAAACAGGGTCTTGTTGTGTTGCCCAGGCTGGAGTGCAAGGGTGTGATCATTGCTCACTACAGCCTCAAACTCCTGGGTTCAAGCGATCCTCCTGCCTCAGCCTCCCAAGTAGTTGGGACTACAGGCACATGCCACCATGCCTGGCTAATTTTTTTTTTTTTTTGTAAAGACAGGGATCTCCCTATGTTGCCCAGAATAGTCTCAAACTCCTGGCCTCAAGCAATTCTCCTGCCTTGGCCTCCCAAAGTGCTGGGATTACAGGTGTGAGCCACCATATTCAGCCGGGTCTAGGCCTTTTACCAAGTTGGGCGGCTGGCCCCCAGCTGGCACTCCTGCCCTGGAAGCCCACCTAGTAAGTTCTGCTTCCCCTCCCCACAGCTCCCGCCTCGGCCTGCCTCCTGCTGATGCTCCTGGCCCTGCCCCTGGCGGCCCCCAGCTGCCCCATGCTCTGCACCTGCTACTCATCCCCGCCCACCGTGAGCTGCCAGGCCAACAACTTCTCCTCTGTGCCGCTGTCCCTGCCACCCAGCACTCAGCGACTCTTCCTGCAGAACAACCTCATCCGCACGCTGCGGCCAGGCACCTTTGGGTCCAACCTGCTCACCCTGTGGCTCTTCTCCAACAACCTCTCCACCATCTACCCGGGCACTTTCCGCCACTTGCAAGCCCTGGAGGAGCTGGACCTCGGTGACAACCGGCACCTGCGCTCGCTGGAGCCCGACACCTTCCAGGGCCTGGAGCGGCTGCAGTCGCTGCATTTGTACCGCTGCCAGCTCAGCAGCCTGCCCGGCAACATCTTCCGAGGCCTGGTCAGCCTGCAGTACCTCTACCTCCAGGAGAACAGCCTGCTCCACCTACAGGTGAGCCTGCCCTGCCCCCACCCTCAGCCCCTTTCTGGTTTCCTCTCTCTGTGGGCCCCTCTGCTCCCCGACCCTGGCGTGCGTCCCTCCTCTCTCCCCAGGCCACCCTTCCTGCCTCAGCATCTCCATTTCTCTCTGTCTCTGTCTCTTTTCTCTCTTACATTCTCCAGGGGCTTTACTTTTTCCCTTCTGTCTCTCTACCTGTTTAGGTCCCTTGCTGTTCCTCTCTCTCTCTCTCCCTCTAACTCCACAACCTTCACCTCTCTGCCTCTGCCTGTCTGTCTGTCTATCCCTTTCCATCCATCACTGCCTCTCTCACTAACTTGCCTCCCCCATCTGTCTTCTGCCTCTTCTGTCTGTCTCCCTTCACACACCCACTCCGCATACACCCCCATGTCTGTCTGCGTGTGTGTATCTGTCTCTTTCTGTGATCTCACGTGTTTGCCTTCAGGGCACTCTGCCTTCCCCCAGGGTCCCCTGCCCAAAGGCCTTTGCAGCTGTTTTTCTCACCCACCCTCAAGTCTGCCCACATCACGGGGAAGTAGAGAGAGAAGGCAGAGCCACAGCCACTGGCATCCCACAGAAAGTTGCGCTTCTCTCCAATTCACTGGGCAATGGGACGGGAGAAGCCCACACCCCTTCTAGATTCCCGTTTTCCAAACCTGTCATCTCAATGCAGGGGAAGAAAGAAAAGGGTAAATCTCTGTTATGCAGCTGGAGAATGGATGCTCTGAAAATGGAAGGAATACCAGTAATTGTTATTCATTGTTATTATTATTGATTTAATTATTGTTTATTGTTGTTATGCTGACTGTTTGACACGCAAATCATCCCACTCCATTTCCCCAGGAAGCAATAACACACCCTCCAAACCACCCTGAGAGAAAATCTTCCCTTGGCTACAGAGCCTCCGGCTGGAAGGGGGTGAGAATATCCAAATTCTGCCCTCTCCCTACTTGAACCTAGAACGTGCTTCCTCTGCCTCATCCAGGGCTAGTGCCTAACTAGTTATCAATCTGCTAGTTGGAAAATCAGGTCAGTGCTGATGATGCTAATGATAATAACAATAGCCATAACAACCTAACAAACATACTGAGCACTACGAGCTAGATGCTAAGAATACAGTAGTGAACAGAACAGACCAAACCCCCTGCCTTCACAGAGATACCATTCCCATGAGGAGGGAAAGAAGTAAAATGCATGGTATATTGGAAAAAAATATGTCTTATATTATTCTTATTGTTGCCTAAATAGTGACAGTAATAGCAGTAGCCGCCACCACTTAGTGGGTACACAGGGTCAGCCACAGTGCCAAGCACTTTATAGGTATCCACTCTGCCATTTACAAGCGTGTGACATTTTTTTTTTTTTAACCTCCTCAGACCTCAGTTTTCTCATCTGTACAATGGGGTAGCAAGAGCACCCATCTCCTAGGGATTTTGAAAGCATTAAATGCATGAATAATTTGTAAAGCACTTAGAATAGTGCTTGGCATACGGTAAGTGCTATATAAATGCTTGTTAAAATACTATTTTAAAAAAAGAAACGAGCCTTATTTAACATTGGTTTCAGTGAAGTGGCCCAACTTGGACTCCATCCTGAAGATGTGGGTCAACTTCAAGGATTATACTAAGGTCATGAGTGAGTCCCAGAAATTGCACCTCACAGTTTATGAAGTGCACTCAGCCACCTCATCTCATTTCTACAGCCCAATTGGGAGATTATTTTCACCTCCTTGTTAACAATGGAGAAGCTGAGGCTGGGGGCCCTGAAGACCCTATAGAGATATAGTCACCTCCAATCATAAATCTTTTCAACCATTGTCGGTGTGACCGGAGGCTTATGTCTTCTCACCATCATGTAGAGCCTCACAACAACCTGGTGATAGGGACAGTTAGGGGCACTAGGGACATGGGATGAATGTTCCTGAGGCCACACACCCAGGAAGAGCTGGCGCTTGAACCTCATGGTCTGGCTACAAGGGGACAGTACTCTGGAGTACAATTGAGCAGGCTCATTTTTGAAAGCACACAGTTTGGACTCAGCAAGACCTAGGTTCAAATCCTGGCTCCTATATATATGACTTTGGACAAATTACTTAACCTCTCTCAGTCTCCATTTCCTCATCTCTAAAATGGCAATCAGGATAGTACTTAATAATAATCTTTTTTTTTGTTTTTTTGTTTTTTTTTGAGACAACGTCCTGCTCTATCGCCCAGGCTGGAGTGCGGTAGTGCGATCTCAGCTCACTGCAACCTCTGCCTCCCAGGCTCAAGTGATTTTCCTGCCTCAGCCTCCTGAGTAACTAAGATTACAGGCATGTGTCACTACACCCAGCTATTTTTTGTATTTTTAGTAGAGACGGGTTTCACCATGTTGGCCAGGCTGGTCTTGAACTCCTGACCTCAGGTGATCCACTCACCTCGGCCTCCCAAAGTGCTGGGATTACAGGTGTGAGCCACCATGCCCAGCCAATAATAATCCTTATTTAAGAAGTTTTGTAAGGATTAAAATGTAAGGCATTTAGCACAAGGATTAAAATGTAAGGCATTTAGCACATATGGGCACTATAATAATAATTACTACTACTACTACTACTACTAATACTGAGATCAAATACTACTACAAATTGATCATGCATTTAATGCTTTCAAAATCTCCTTATCAATATATATTAGTTATTTAGGAGGAATTTGGAGTCAGAGGGCCTGAGCTTGAATCCCCGATCTACTATTTTCTGACTTATTTAACTTTAGGCAGGTTGCTAACCCTCTCTGAACCTCACTTACTTTATCTGCAAACTGGGAATAATGAAAATAATACCTTCCACCAAGAATAGCTGTAAATAGGAAACGAGTTAGTGTATAGAAAGCCCATAGTTCAGGCCTGGTGTGGTGGCTCATGTCTGCAATCCCAGCACTTCGGGAGGCCAAGGTGGGTGGATCACTTGAAGTCAGGAGTTTGAGACCAGCATGGCCAACATGGTGAAACCCCGTTTCTACTAAAAATACAAAAATTAGGCAGGCGGGGTGGCAGGTGTCAGTAATCCCAGCCACTAGGGAGGCTAAGGCAGGAGAATCACTTGAACCTGGGAGGTGGAGGTTGCAGTGAGCTGAGATCGTGCTACTATACTCCAGCCTGGGTGACAGAGCAAGACTCTGTCTCAAAAAAGAAAAAAAAAAAAGCCCATAGTTCAGTGCTGAAGAAATCATGTTATTATGACCCCATCCTCCATTGACTCTCAGGCCAAGAACAGCAATCAGGACCTGAGGTCAGCAAAGGCTTGGGCAGAGGGGACCTCAGGTGGACATTGGGGTCTTCTGAAATGGGAAGTGTTTGTTCTCTACGCCCCTGGCATGAATGGTACCAGGCATCATGGGAAGGAAGCAACTTCACACCTGGCCTTTTATAGAGGAGATGGAAAACACAGCCTCTGCCTGTGAACTGCCTGGTAGGGCTGGGCTGGGAGATGCCACAGGCAGGTGAGGAAACGTGGGCTGGGGTGAGATCCGCAGGGTGCAGGTGTGACCCAAGATGGAGCCAGGCCTGCCCCGAAGGGGAGCTTTGGAGGAAACTCCACCAGAGGACCACAGCTTTTCAGAATGGGGAAGGGCCAGGCACTGTGCCAGGTGAGTTCATTCATCAACAGATATTTACTGAGTACCTACCACATGCCAGACAATGTTCCAGGTGCCAGGGATTCAGGAGAGAACAGAAACAGTGGCCCTGTTCTCCCAGAGCATATTCCCTACTCAAGTGTAGCCAGATGATAAAGACACTTGTTTTCTTTCTTTTTTTTTTTTTTTTGAGACGAAGTCTTGCTCTCTTGCTCAGGCTGGAGTGCAGTGGCACGATCTCGGCTCACTGCAACCTCTGCCTCCCAGGTTCAAGCGATTCTCCTGCCTCAGCCTCCCAAGTAGCTGGGATTACAGGTGTGTGCTACCATGCCTGGCTAATTTTTGTATTTTTAGTAGAGACAGGGTTTCACCATGTCGGCCAGGCTGGTCTTGAACTCCTGACCACAGGTGATCTGCCCACCTCGGCCTCCCAAAGTGTTGGATTACAGGTGTGAGCCACCGCACCTGCCGACACTTTTTTTCTCTTTCAATCATTACAGTGGCCTGCATGGTTTTTGTTTTGTTTTGTTTTGTTTTTGTTTTTGAGACAGTCTCACTATGTCACCCAGCTGGAGTGCAGTGGTGCAATTTTGGCTCACTGCAGCCTCACCTCCTGGGGTCAAACAATTCCCCCATCTTAGCCTCCCCAGTAGCTGGAACTACAGACATGTGCCACCATGTCCAGCTAATTTTTCTATTTTATAGAGACGGGGTTTCACCATGTTGCCCAGGCTGGTCTTGAACTCCTGAACTCAAGCAATCCACCCACCTCGGCCTCCCAAAGTGCTGGGATTACAGGCATGAGCCACCGTACACAGCTGGCCTGAATGGTTTAAAAATAGTCTTTATGCTCAAGCAGATCAGATCTCAGTTTGAATCCCAGCCACACCTCTAATTTGCTCTATGGCTTTGTGCAAGTTATTTAACCACTCTGAGCCTCGATGGACCCATCTGTGAAATGGGGATAACCTGTACCTTGGCGAGCAGGGGTTGTGAGGATTAAAGGAGATACTACTGAGCTCACAGCCCAATGTCTGGTACGAAGTGAGTATCCAATGAATGGTAGCTATCCATTAACACCAGGGAGGACACCAACTGAAGCTCAGCAAAATAAAAGCACAGTCCAAGGTCACCCAGCTAGTAAGGAACATGACCTAGAAGTGGCCCAGGTCTGTCTGACTCCAGAGTGCAGTTGTTCAGAGGTCTCTGGAGTTGGAAGCCACGTTCCACTGCATATTAGCTGTTGGACCCTAGGCGAGTCACTTCACTTCTCTGAGGCTCCATCTCCTAATCTCTGAAATGGAGATAATAATAGTATCCACCTCATAGGGTTGTGACAATTAAGTTACTATATAGGATCTGTGTAGCACAGAGCTTGGCACATGGTAAGAGCTCAATCAGTTACCTGCTTGACAATGCTGACGCCGATGATGACGATGATACCCATCCTAGACTGATGAGCTCTGTGAGCGGGGGTGCCTGGCACAGAGTAGACACTCGGTACAGCTCTGTGGAATGAATGAGGCACATCCCAGAACTCACCAATTCATAAAAATCAGATGCAGATGGGATCTTAAAGATCACCTATCCTAAGGCCCTTGTTTCACAGATGAAAAGACCCAGGCCCAGAGAGGTGCTTGGAGCTGCGCAAGGTCACACAGCCAAGCAGCTCATTTGATTAGTGTCAGAGCCAAGAGCTGGGAGTTTGGAGGGAGGCAAGGTTAAGAACAGGATGCTGTCAGGGAAGCGGGCAGGGATGCTGTGTTAAGATTCCAAATGGATGCAGAGAGCTGTGAACCGGCCAGTGGGGAGGCAAGGGAAATGTGGTTTTTGAAATGGAAGAGGATGACTTTAGCAGAGGCTCTCAGCCCAGAGGGAGGGGAGATAGGGAGGGGAGATAGGGAGGGGCGGGGGGAGGGCTAGGGCTGTGAAAGTCAAGAGCTTATTAATGCATAGAGAACGGTTTTAACAGTGGAGAGAGGAAGGACCGGATTTGAAAGCTACATTCAAGGAAGTGGCAACGGGATTTGGCAACAGCTTGGATGGGGGGAGGAGGCAATGGACCCCAAGGCAGAGGCTCAGAGAAGGGAGGGGCAGGACTTTTTGCAGAGAAACAAAAGGAGAGGAGAGGAGGTTAGAATCAAGAAATTCTGTGGGCCAAAACCTGGGGCTGTGGGTCAAAGGCACCTGAATTCCCTAGGATCTCTGGAGCTTTGGTCTACTCTTCTGACCTCCCGAGGTCCCCCAAAATGTGGATTACCCCTGCTCACTCTCCCCCAACCCCCGGCCCCTTATCGATCCTCTGACCATACATCTCTGGGTGTGTCCTACTCTTGCTGACACTTCATAAAAAGAGGAACCCCATTTAGGTGTTTTGAGTGGCAGGGATTCCAAGCCTACCCCCTGGATGGGCCTGGAAGAGAACAAGAGTACCAGGCCATGGTGAGTCAGGCTGAGGCCAGGGAGGTGCAAGGAGCCAGCTGGAGGCCTGAGCCAGGATTTGGGGTGGTGGCAGCAGGGGGCGGAGAATGGTGGTGTCAGAGGCAGCCGAGAAGGTTGAGGGGGACGGATCTCAATGTGGCCAAGAGGAGGGCTCTTGGCACGCTCAGTTCCTGTAGCGAAGAGGGCGGAAGCCAGATGGGAGGGGGCGAGAACAGGCAGGAGCACAGGAAGGTGGAGGCTGTGGGTGTGGGCTGGGAGTCAACGCCCTCCCCCAACCTGAGGCCTCCGACCAGGCTCCTGGGTGGCAGGCATGGGGAGGGAAGCGTCTCCCCAGGCAGTGAGGGAGGGAGAGCCACAGTCAGGGAACAGGCCCCCTGGGTGAACTGGCCTGAGCAGAGTGGATGCTCCTGTTCTGAGACCCAGACCTCCTGGAACCTGCTGACCACAGTGATGCCCTGCACAAGAGGGGAGGACCTCAAGGCAGTGAGGTCAGGGAGCTGAAGTCCTGCTTCCCTCTCTGGCAAGCCCTTATCTCTTTGAGCCCCAGTGCTCTCCTCTAAAAAAGTGAGCTGGGCTGATGGGTGCCAAGGCATTAGCTCCCAAGTCAGCTGATCATCAGAATCCCCTGGTGAGCTGGTTATAATGCAGAGTCCAGGAATCCCCACTGGCCGTGGGCCACACACACCCGCCGCCCCCCGCTGTTAATTCTGAACCATAGTTCCAAGGTCCTTTCTGCACTAATGTGGCCTGATTAGGTGACTCCCTAGCACCAGGCAGGTGGGACAGCGCCTCTAAGGGGAGTAGTAATGCAATGTGGCTTCCTTCCTCTCCTCCCCTGCCGCCTCTGGGGGTGGAGCTGATGCCCCTCACCCCAATACCCAGCCTAGTAGCCGTACTTTGGTTCCCCCAGGGAGCTCCTCTTTTAAAGAAAAGGGACAGGACCCAATTGTTACTGAGCCCCTATTGTCATAATAGCCACCATTTATTGATGGTTGACTATGCACCTGCCAGATACTGTACCCTTAACAGCATTTATCATCCAACCCTCCTTTAGCCTGCTGACGGGGTTATACATAATAAGGAATATTGTACATACTGAGGAACCTGAGACTCCATGAGGTTAAAACTTGCCTAAAATAACACAGCTAGGGAAAAGGCAAGCTGGATTTTGAACCAGGGCTCTAAGTGCTGAGCCTGTGGGCTTCATCATTGGACCAAATCCCTGTGTGCTGGGCACGTGTCCAGCACTTCCCTCATATGATCTTTATGTGAACCATCCTCTGGAATCCTCAGAACAAACCCAGGAAGTAGGTATACTCATCCCCATTTTACAGATGAGGAAACAGGCACAGAGAGATGACTGGCTTGGCCAAGTTAAGAATAACGGCTAACAAACAAAAACAAAAATTAAAAAAAAAAAAGAATAATGGCTAACTCATGGAACTCATAGAACTCCACAAGGAAAGGTGTTCTAAGCACCTTCATACATGCTGCTTCATTTAATCTCTACATTATACAGATGAGGAAACTGAGTCACAGATATCCTGAGTGACTTGCCCAAGGTGGCATCAGTTAATGACAGATCCAAGATTTGAAATCAGAAAGGCTGGCTCCCCAGTCTCCATACTTCACCAAACCAGAAGTTCTGAAACTCAAACTGTGGTCCTGCCAATGGCCACACTGGCTTCCCTGGGGAACCTGTAGACATGGGGATTCCTAGGCTCCACCCCAAACCTCCTGAATTAGAAACTCTGCCCCCCGCCCCACCCCGCTCAGAGATCCGCAGGGGATCCTAATACACCCGAAAGTTTAGGAACCACTGACCTCACCAATACCACTTTTTCCACAGCAAATAGGTTAGAGGAGGCAGAATCCAAATCCAGGATGCTATGAATCAAAAGGTCAACCCTTTCTCTTCTGCCACGGTGCACCCCCTTCCCTCCCCCGGCCAAGGCCCCAGCGGGGTCTGCACCCTGCCTCAGGCCCATTCTCTTCTTCTGTGCCCCACTCCACCCCACCCAGGATGACCTGTTCGCGGACCTGGCCAACCTGAGCCACCTCTTCCTCCACGGGAACCGCCTGCGGCTGCTCACAGAGCACGTGTTTCGCGGCCTGGGCAGCCTGGACCGGCTGCTGCTGCACGGGAACCGGCTGCAGGGCGTGCACCGCGCGGCCTTCCGCGGCCTCAGCCGCCTCACCATCCTCTACCTGTTCAACAACAGCCTGGCCTCGCTGCCCGGCGAGGCGCTCGCCGACCTGCCCTCGCTCGAGTTCCTGCGGCTCAACGCTAACCCCTGGGCGTGCGACTGCCGCGCGCGGCCGCTCTGGGCCTGGTTCCAGCGCGCGCGCGTGTCCAGCTCCGACGTGACCTGCGCCACCCCCCCGGAGCGCCAGGGCCGAGACCTGCGCGCGCTCCGCGAGGCCGACTTCCAGGCGTGTCCGCCCGCGGCACCCACGCGGCCGGGCAGCCGCGCCCGCGGCAACAGCTCCTCCAACCACCTGTACGGGGTGGCCGAGGCCGGGGCGCCCCCAGCCGATCCCTCCACCCTCTACCGAGATCTGCCTGCCGAAGACTCGCGGGGGCGCCAGGGCGGGGACGCGCCTACTGAGGACGACTACTGGGGGGGCTACGGGGGTGAGGACCAGCGAGGGGAGCAGACGTGCCCCGGCGCTGCCTGCCAGGCGCCCCCGGACTCCCGAGGCCCTGCGCTCTCGGCCGGGCTCCCCAGCCCTCTGCTTTGCCTCCTGCTCCTGGTGCCCCACCACCTCTGACTGCGGTGCTGAGATCGAAGAGGCCAGTGTCCGATCCCCGCTTCCCGTCCACCCGGGGCTGCGGCTCCGGCCCCAGTCGCCCCACCTTCCCTGGCCTTGCTGCCTCCCTTTCCCCTCCCAGCTCCTCTCCTCCCCGGGGAGCAGGCCGCCTCTCCTTGCCTGCCCCCTGGGCTGTCCTGACTTGTGGCAGCCCCAAGAGGGCGTGTGTGGTGGCTCAGCCCTGCCCTCCCCAGTTCTGGCCATTAACTCTTCCCCATCCCAAGGCTGGGGTGGGGCCCCCCAGGCAGCCGCTGACCCGCACTCCTAAGGGCCCACAGCGGACACCAGAGAGGCTTTTGTCTGCAGAGCGTCTTCCACCAGCAGAGCCTTTGGAAGCTCCCCCAGGGAGCCCCACCCAGGACCCTTTGGGGGATGCCTCAGTCAGGGCCAGGCTGACCCTGACCCCTGCTTACCCTAGTCCCCTCAACCTCCTGACACTGGAGGAATACTTTTCTCCTAAGTCTACCCTGGACACTTTTTAGGGCACCTGGAGAGAACTTTCCTCTCCACTGTGGCCCCTGCGTGGTGAAGATCAAAAGAAGTTGTTTGGGAAAAAAAATTTATTAAAAAATTCTATTATTTTATCTACTGTAAGTTTTGTTGACTTGGGACCCCGAAAGCGGGATGAGGTCTCAGAATGTAAGGATTGCAGGGCCAGGAGGGTTGGAGAAGGGGAGCCGTCCCCCGCCATCAAAGAGCTTCCTGGTGGCTGGAGGTGGTGTGCGCTCCCCCGCCATGAGGAGGAGCTGAAGCCCTGCATTCTAGGTGAGGCGCAGTGTGGCAGCCAAGAGTGGGTGCTGGTGGCACCTCTTCTCTTCATTTGTCCAGGGGAAGAGCTGCAGCCAACCCTGAGTGGTCTGGCGCCTGAGGAACTAAGCCTGGGGAAGACCTGCTGTCTGGTTAACAGCCCTCTTCCAGACCCTGTTCCTTCAGGAAACAAGAGCAGTTCTCCTGCAAGGAGGAGTCACATACACACTCCTGGTCACAGACAGCCCCAACATGGCTTTGGGTAAATGTGAACAAGGCACTGCTCCCTCAGGGAAACACAGCCCCATGCCAGAGCAAACACCTTGGCAAACAGAGACCAAGGCTGGGTTTCCGCGTACACTTGCCTCCTTGGCTAAGTGCCCTTGTGCAGTGCACAGCGTACACACCTGCACACAGCAACCCTGTGGGTATGTGGTCTCTCTCTCGGCTCCTGTGAGGTAGAAGCCATCAGGGATGAACCAGGTCAGAGAAGCAGGTTTCCAAACAGGCTAGAAGAGGGACCGAGGAACTCGGGTGATCAGAGGGACAGGAATCCCAAATTGTGATGCATTACTGGCTTGAGGTACAATCAGAACCTTCATCTTTCTGGCATGTGGAAGAGAGGCTGGGGACTGGGAAGAGCTCAGGCCAAGAAGGACTTGGGTTGGGATTTAGGGGTGAGTCTCATCAGACTGAGCACTTGGAGGGAAGTTTGGTAGTTTGAATTTGGAGCTAAGAATCTAGCTTGGGCAGGGTGTGGTCGCTTGCACCTGTAATCCCAGCTAATTGGGAGGCTGACGCGGGAGGATCACTTGAGGCCAAGAATTTGAGACTAGCCTGGACAACATATCGAGACTGAGTCTCTTAAAAATGTTTTTTTAAGAATCTAGTTTGGAGTGGGGTGTGATGTCTCAACGTCTGTAATCCCAGCACTCTGGGAGGCTGAGGTGGACAGATCACTTGAGGTCAGGAGTTCAAGACCAGCCTGGCCAACATGGCAGAAACCCCGTCTCTACTAAAAATTCAAAAAAATTAGCCAGGCGTGATGGCGGGTGCCTATAGTCCCAGGTACTCAGGAGGCTGAGGCACAAGAATCACTCCAGCCTGGGTGACAGAGACTCTGTCTAAAAAAAAAAAAAAAAAAAAATCTAGCTTGGGAGGTGGGAATAGAAAGATAGAGGGGGCCTAGATGCTAGGGCTTGAGGAGGCAGGCTGAGGTTCTGTGATTCTGGCTGGGGAGGTCAAATGATCTTGAGAAGAAGAGAAGAAAGGAGAAGAAATCAGCATCTAAGCCTGAGGCAGGTAGACTCCGGTTAAGGGTGTGGGGTGGGTTGGGGGAGAGTGAGAGCAGCTGGTCAGAAACCCAGGGAGCTCGGAGTCTGGGGTCTTGCAGGGGCTTGTGTCAGGCTGGCTGTGAGGAGGTTAATGGGTTGGATTGGAGGGACAGCCAGGCAAGAGCTCTGGTGGAGGAGGGGCTGCTGGGGCCTGGGCAGGGGGAGGGGGGCTGCTGGTAAATTAGAGGCAGGCTGTCCAGGTCATAGAATTATCATTGTGAAATATTCATGGGCCTTCGGTCCAGATGCTATTTCAGAACAGTGAAAGCAGGAGGAGTGTGTGAGCCTCAGGAAGAAGCCTGAAGCAAAGCCACTCTCCACCAACCCCCACCCCTCCCACCACCAGCCCAGACAGACCCACGGACGCCCATCACGTGCACACCCACACTCCCGAGCTCTCACACACACTCGCACCAAGCAGAGCCATGTAGCACGTGCAAGCACACCAACCACCCACGGGTCCCACAAACAGGCAGGTGTCCCCTAAATTCTGACATGCACACTGACATGCACACCCACTCAATCAGGACCCAGCAGAGATCACCTCCAGCGATCTCACATGCACAGACCCCCAAACTCTCCAAACAACCCAGATTCACCACCTTGACCCACACACCCTGAAATAGGAGGGATGTTCAAGGCCATCCAGCCCAACCCCCACCAATGCTCTGATGGGGAAACTGAGGCCATAGAAAGGAAGGGATTTGTCTGAGATTCCTCTATCCCCTGAAAAAAGCAAAATTCATTCACCTCCCACATTCTGAGTGTACCCCCATTCTGCATTTTCGTCTGCCAGACACCCAGCCTAGTTGTAATTAACTCCTCCCTTTCTCTAATTTCCTGTATCTATTCAGTTACCCAGTCCCCCACCCAGCCATAGTCTATCCCTTCCTTCCCATTCTCCCCACCACCTCCCTGCTCCAGCTACTCATTACCTCATGCCTGGAATATAAAAGAAAACTGCGATAACCTCCTCGCTGGTTTCCTACATGGAATCTCTCCCTCCCTCCCACCCAGCCATACCATGGTGACCAGATTCATCTGATCAAAATTTGCATATGTTATGATGTCACTCAGGAGCCTGTAATGGCTTCCTAATGCCTATAGGGTAAAGGTAAAACACCTTAGCAGAGCATCAAAGATCCCTCAGAGTCTGGTACCAACTGCTTTTCTAGCCTTTTCTCTCACAATCTCATCCCAAACCTTCACTCCAGCTAGAACGTTTGTATCATACTGGCCACCAGTTATCATGTATGTGAAACCCACCAACCGACTTTGAGTGCCCCCCTAAAATTTCTCAGTCTCTCCTGAAGTAGGAAACCTCTTCCCCCTCCTCAGATCTCAGACTCCAGAGCCCTTTCCCAAGGCCAAGACTGCACCTCTCTGACCATATACAGGGGTTCTTCAAAGCAGCAGACAGAGGCTCAGGCTCTGGCTCCCTCCAAGCAGACGGCTGCCCCCAACTGGCCACCTTGGGAAGCACAGCCAGGCTTCAGTCGTCTAGAACAGAGAATGAGCATCTAACCGCCTGGGGAGAGGAATAGAAGGACACCAGATGATAAGGTTTATAAGCCCTTAAGCCTCTAAGGTTCTTACACCCAGAGTAGAGGGGGGACGGTTCTCAGCCCTGTTTTCCTAGCTGCGGGCTCCCATTTTCGATCCCTAATCCGAGAGGAACTCCTCTCCAGTGAAATACAGACTTGGGACTCTCAGGACACTGTGGAAGGGAAATTTCCCAACAGACTCTGGGAGTCCAGGAAGCCAGGGATAGACCAGGTGGCAGGCCCAAGGTCCAGCTGGGGTCAGGTTTCTATATGAATTTTTAATGCTTCCAGATAGACTTGTCAGATGTTCTGAAAACTGAGCATCTCCTTTCACCTCTGTACATGATGCCCTTCTCCAACCCCATTGCCCCTGCAGGAGGGCAGGCCTGGGACAGATATTCAGTGGCCTCTGGAGAAACGGTTTTGGGACAGTAGAAGGGTAAATGACCTAGTTATGTTCCCACTAGTAAGCTGTGTGACCTTGGGCAAGTTACTTAACCTCTCTGAACATTAGAGTTCTGTGGGTTTGTTTTTGTTTTTGTTTTTGTTTTGTAAGCTGGGGACAATAGTGCCAGCCTAAATCAATTTGTTGTGGGGACTCAGTGCAATAGCCCATGGCAAGGTGACCTACATGCTTGCTGTTATTATTCTCTTTCCTCAAGTTCTGCCTCCCTCTTCCAGCTTTTCTTCCAACCCTAAAGATGTCTCTGGCTATTGCTTCGAAGGTAGGAGCTTTGGTTGGTTCTCCCCTTTCTCTTCAGGCCCAAACTCCCCACCTCAAGATCCTTTGGCCTTTGTAGAAACTTCAGGTGAGGAGGTGGCAGAGAAATAAGAAAGTGTGCAAGGCTGGTGGAGTGAGAGAGGAGGATAGATGGCGAAGCCCTAGCAGAGGGGAGGGAAGTGGGCAGTGGAGAGAGGAAGGGAAGACCCTGCTCAGAGAGAGAAGAGCCAGGCACAGACTCCTTCCTTCCTTCCTTCCTTCCTTCCTTCCTTCCTTCCTTCCTTCCTTCCTTCCTTCCTTCCTTCCCTCCCTCCCTCCCTCCCTCCCTCCCTCCCTCCTTCCTTCCTTCCTTCCTTCCTTCCTTCCTTCCTTCCTTCCCTCCCTCCATCTTCTCCACGCCTGGTATCATCATACAGAAGCAGAGAGGACTGCACTTGGTGAAAGTTTCAATTCTCCTGTGTGGAGAGGTGAGCACTGAGGAAGGGGTGGGGGCTGTCAAAGGAGACTTACCCAATCTTTCCAGCCCACCAATCCCTTGCCCAGTGTTTCTATAAAATAAGGGCCTTTTGCATCTGATTTAAGTAGGAAGCTGATTCCTGAGCCCCTCAGATCTGCTGAATCAGACAGCTAAGGGGGCCCTGGAATCTGCATTTTAGCAAGTGGAGGTGGGTTATGAAGCACTCCAAAGTTTGAGACACGCCTCAAAGGTGGAGTGGTTCTGTGGGGGGCAGAAAGGAAAATGCAAAGGGGGAAGGGGTCACACTTGGGGAAGATTTCAGACAATACCGAGTGGAAAGGGTGATGCCAGGTGTGGGGAATAACAGATAGAGGAGGCAAAGTGAGTGGAGACCAAGCCAGACCGGGGAGGAGGGGGCCACAGCCAAGGTGAGACAGGTCAGCAGCCAGAAACTGAAGCAGACACTTGCAGGGTGCACCCCGCCCTCTCTTCGTGGCAATCTGAGACCGAGGACGTGGAGACCCTGGAGAGCCCCCCACCTTGTTTCTGGGGCGGGGGTCAGAGAGGAAGCCTCTCATCCCCGGGCACCAGCGGCCTTCCCGGGAGGCTCAACACGCAGATACCTGGATAGGCGTCCATCACTCCCCCGGCCAGAGCCCACCAACGCTCCTCGAGGTCCGACCTTGTCCCTCCTTCTACCCCACAGTCCCCAGTCCTAGCTCATCTGCATAAAGCTCCAATTAACATGTTTTTCCTTTGCTATTTGCGATCCCAGAACTCGTTCCCCACACCGAGCCCGTTTCCCGCCGCCTCCTCGCCCCTGGGAGGGCGGCCCCATTAACCCTCGCGACCCGGGCCGCTCCTGGCGGTCCTGACCTCGCCACCCCGTCCCGCGGTGGGGGTTTGGGGGTGAGGGGCGCGCCCTGGGGCAGAGGATTGCGCGGCAGGGTCTGCCACAGGGCAGAGGCCAGGGCTCTCCGGGAAAAAGGCAGGCGCATATATGCCCCCCTTTCTGGGAAAAGACGGGGAGGGGGGCTTCTCCTGGGAGACTCCAGGCTTCGAAATTCCTCGTTCCCTATCCTCCGGCCCCCGCACCCCTCCTCCTCCCCGCCACGCACCCTCTCCCCTCCCCAGCCATCTGTTCCACTCCGCAGCGCCGCGACAAACACGGCTCCAGCTCGCTTCCGCCCCTGCCCAGCCCCCTCCCCAAGCCCCGGGGAGTGGGGGAGTGAGCAGACGCCCTTCTCCTAGGAGGCCGGAATTTCTGCCTCCATCTCCCACCGGGGTCCGGCTGGCCAGAGGCAAGTTTCGAAACCCCCCACCAACCACCACCACCGTTGCGAGGGCCGGTGAGGCTGCAGATAACGCTTGCAAGGACGGGAGTCGGGGAGGGTGTAGGGCGAGTTTAAAGGACGGGCAGAGCAAGCCCCGGGTAGGGGCTCTGCAGCCCAAGACCCGGGAAGAGGCAGGGGTTTTCCCTCCCGGGTCGCCGCCCCCCGCACCCTCGGAGCCAGCCGCAGCCACGCAGCGCCGCCTGCCGGGCACACCAAGGACCTGGCGCGCACGTGGCGCTTCCCCCCACCCCCGGGTCCGCTCCTGGCTCGCGCTCAGCCTCCCCAGACTATTCGCAAATTGAGGATCCCGGACACAGAGTGCAGAGACCCCGGCAAGCCTACTGAAAGCCAGCCGAACCCGCTGGTGGGTGCTAGCCAATTCTGATTTTGTACTTTGCAAAAACAAAAAAAGTCAGTGTTGGAAGTCGGGAGTCTGGGCTCAGAGCAGCAGGGATCTGCGATGTGACTTTGCCAAGTCTCCAGACCCCTGAGGACAGGTTTTCCTATCTGAAAACGGAGGGGTCAGTCTCTCTTATTAACTTCTCAAGAGAAACAAAGACAAAGGGAGGGAAAATGGCTTAGCTGGAATGCTGTCTTACAGAGCCAACCTTTGGAGGTGGGGGGATGGCCAAGGCCTCTGAGGTCACTCTTGGCCCCAGGAGCAGCTGAGAACCGGAAAGAAGCTTGGGACCTCCTTTCTGCAGAGCTATCCTTTCCACGGACTGCCGAGGTTCCAAATTGAGCTCCACCACCTAACACTGTGTGCCCTTGGGTGTGTGCCTTAACCTCTCTGGGCTTGTTTCCTACAGCGACAAGAAAGAATGACACCAACCTCTTAGGCTATAGTTTGGATAAAATGAGATAGCTGTGTAGAACAGACAGATCCTAAACCAATGTTAGTTTTCCCTTCATTTGGGGACTTGCTCTAACCTCCAGGGCTTATGTCCCAGAGGCACAAGCAGGTGCAGGGCTGGATAAATAAGGTATGTCTTTCTGCAGGATCTCTTGTCCTCACTGATGGTGTCTTCTCTTGATATAGATAATTTTAAAGCTTCACGTTATTTATTTATTTACTTTAAAGCCTCACTTTAATGTTAAAGGTAAATGTAAATATAGTATAACAAGGAAGCTCAAAATTTGCATAAGGTTTTAAGATAAAATAGGAGACTCCAAAAAAATGTTACTTTCGGCAGGCCCTAGGGATGCTATGGTGGGAAGTTTGAGTCATACCTTAGCATTCTTTCTAAAGCATTCTGTCCTAATCCTCTGTATGGAGAAAAGCCAGCTTCCTGGATGTACCCCAAATCCTGGGAAGTAGGGGGCAGGAGCTGGACTCCCTCCAAGCACTAAGGGCAGGGCATGGTTGGGAACAGGGAGGTGAGCCAGACAGCCAGAGGCGAACGGGCTGGCATGCCAAGCGTCCTAGTTAATGCCCAGCTGAGCCTGGGTGAAGAAGGATGGGGGTGTGGGAAGACACCCCCCACCAACCGCCAAAGACAGGCGCACACCAGCCAGTCTCTCACTTCCCTTTTTATTTCCTCTAAGACTTGCAAGCAGCAGCACCAGAGAGGGAACCTGCCCTCCTGGCCCTGGAAGGGGCCGACCCCCAACCCCTAACCCAGGACACAGCTGGCACCTCAGGCCCCTTTCCTTCTGAAAGGAGGGCTGTGTCTCTCTCACATTCACACATACAGAGACACATGCATGTGTGCACACTCATGGCACACGGGACCTTAGGGGTAGCCTGTTTGCCGATCCCCCCAAGAGGTACCAGGAGGCAGACCCCTAGAAGGAGATAAGAGGCAGCTCCACACCCTGGTCTCCTCCAACCCAAGGAGGAAGAAGGCTCAACCCCTCTAGGATAGGGACTGTCTTCAGTCAATGGAGCGTTGCTTTAGGGGGCGTTTTTGAAGGTTTTTTTTTCTCCTTTTTGCAGTCTTTACAAAAATAGAACTTCTCTTGGTATTTATAAATCTACGGCCATGGCTCTATGTGCATGTTACAGGTAGAAAAGCCATATGGGGCACTCCTTTTGGTTGCTCAGGCCTTGATTGCCTGTCATCCAGGTCCCTTGGTCTCAGAAGTCTATGCGGTCACCTCAGAGCCACTAAGCACCTTCAGTGGGCCCATCCCATTGGCGGTGTACTCCTTCTGGAGCCGGGCACGGTAATAGAAGAGGTAGGAAGGCAACAGGAATCCCAGGAGTGAGAATAGCAGGAGGCCCAGATTCACCTTTAGGGCAAGGAGAGAGAAACAGAGTCAAGTAGGTAGTCATCTGCCCTTAGCCTCCCACAGGGAGGAGAAGGCGGCCATTTTTCTCCAGGTCCTGAGCCAGAATAAATACAGCTAGTACTTATTATGTGTAGTCATTGTTCCACCAGTATCTCACTTAATGTTCAGCAATTCTGCAAAGTGGCTGAGATGAGACTTCTCGGGTATAACAAGTGGCAGGGCCTGGTGGGTGCCCACACCATATGGCACTCTCTAGGTAGGTATGAGGAAGGCACAGCACTGTAGGAGTCTGGGCTGGTCAGGCTGCTCCCGAAATGGGGCCTTCTGGGCTCACCCCTCTGACCTTTGGAGATGTTAACCAATGGGATCCCGTTCAGGGTGGCGAGAGGAGGCTCTCAGACACAGTTCAAGGAACTGGGATGCACAGCCTGGTGGACAGAAGGCTTGGAAGGCCCAGGACACGCGGGCTCTGACTCGGTTCACATCCCACTCTGCATTACTCACTGTGTGACTTTGGGCAAATAATGGCAATTCTTACTGAGTGCCTCCTTCTCAGGGCTGTTGTGGCGAAGATGTAAGTTAAAAAAAAGTATGCATCATGCTTAGCACATAGCAAGTGCTTGGTAAATAGAAGCAGTTATTTCATCACAATTCTTTGGGAGGAGGGTTTACGTGTGGGTGGCCCCACAGGGCAGATGAAAGATCAGCGTCAGGGAGGCAGATGAGTTCAATGTAAGGAAAAGACTTTCTAACAGCAGCAGGGCTGCCTCGTGCAGGAGTGGGTGCCCTACCACTGAGGGTATCTAAGCTAAGAGGGAAGGGTCCCCTTTCAGGGGTGCTGGAGACAGGATCCCACACTAGGTAGAACTGGATTGGACCAATGGTGCCTGAACACAGGCCCAAGAGTCAGGACTGGCCACTTCACAAAGCACCTGGAGTTTACTAAAAACAGACTCCTAGGAGGTCAGGCACTGTGGCTCACGCCTGTAACCCCAGCACTCTGGGAGGCCAAGGTGAGAAGATCATTTGAGGCCAGGAGTTTAAGACTAGCCTGTGCAACATGGCAAGACCCTGTTTATCTGTACAAAATTTTTTAAAAAAAAATTAGCCAGGTATGGTAGCCATCACCTGTGGTTCCAGCTACTCAGAAGGCTGGGGCCGGAGGATCACTTGAGCCCAGGAATCAGAGGCTGCAGTGAGCTGTGATTTTACCACTGCACTCCAGACTGGGCAACAGAACAAGACACCTTCTCTACAAAAAAAAAAAAAAAACAATAGGGCCGGCTAACGCATGTAATCCCAGCACTTTGGGAGGCCGAGGAGGGCAGATCACGAGGTCGGGAGATCGAGGCCATCCTGGCTAGCACGGTGAAACCCCGTCTCTACTAAAAATCCAAAAAAAAAAAAAAAAAAATTAGCTGGGCGTGGTGGTGGGCGCCTGTGGTCCCAGCTACTTGAGAGGCTGAGGCAGGAGAATGGCGTGAACCCGGGAGGCGGAGCTTGCAGTGAGCCGAGATCGCGCCACTGCACTCCAGCCTGGGCAACAGAGTGAGACTCCGTCTCAAAAAATAAAAATAAAAATAAATAAATAAATAAAATAAAACAATAAATTAAAAACAAAAACAGACTCCTACGGTCAGGCTGAGATATCCTGATTCAGGGGACTGGGGAATCTGTATTTTTAACACTCCGTGAGGGGTTCTAAAAGGCAGACAACTTGGAAACCTGCAGATTAGAGACCTCTGAGGTGCCTCTGGCTGAGATGAGTGAGGGATGGCACCACATACAAGGCCCTACCCCTGCCCCCAGGAGAGTGGCTCCTGCTCCCCCCACACCAACCCTCGCTCTCACCCAGAAGGGCTCTCCTTTCAGGGGTCCCACCATCGCCATGAAAAGTGGCTGCTGAAGCAAGGCGAACACAGCACTGATGAGGGACTGCAGGCCTGTCAGCGTCCCAAAGTGGTTGGATGGGAACCTGTCCACGAGACGGGGAGTATCAGGGGTGTGTGGCCCTCTCCAGCCCAGGCCAGCACCTCTCCTATCCCCTCCCCACCATGGTCCCCGCTGGCCAGGCAGGGTGGTGCTTAAGCGTTCAGGCTCTTTGCATGGGCTCTTTGGTCCCCATCCTTGAGGGCAAATGCTCCAACTTCAGGGCCACTGAGCTGGGTTCTCACACCTCCTGTATGTGTGATATTGGCAAGTGGCTCAACCTCCCTGAGCCCCACTTCCTCCACTAATAACAGGGATGGCATTGACCTCTCAGGACTGTCCACTGTATTCTGTCAACAAACATTTAGCTGAGAACCTACTATGTGCCAGGCACTGCTCTAGGTGCTGGAGATACCACGATCAAGCAAGTCAACAGATTCCTGCCGTCGAGGAGGTGGCATTCCCATGGAGCAGGTGGCAGTCAGACAATAAGCAAGAGATAGGCAGAGTGTTAGTGATAAACGCTAAGGAGAAAAACCAAGCAGAGAAGCGGGCAGTAGGGAGGTTGCAATTGTACATGGGACAGCCAAGGGAGGCCTCACTGAGAAGAGGACAGTCAGGGAAAGACCTGAAGAAGGAGAGAAGGTAAGATTGGGTGCCTTGCAGATATCTGGAGAAGAATGTTCTAGAAACAGGGACTAGTACATGCAAAGATGCCAAGCAGGGAACACACTTGAGACTTCCGGAGCACTAGGAAGCACTGTGGCTGTGGCAGAGTGAACAATGGAGGAGGGGGAGCTAGAGGGGAGTGAAGTGCTGGGGCCAGAGCTTGCAGGGCTTTTTAGGCCATAGTAAAGCCTTTGGCTTTTACTCTGAGACAGATGAGACAGGACACCACAGAGTGATGTGAAGAGACTTATGTCCTGACAGGTGACTGCAGCCCCTGTGTTAAAAATAGACTGAGACGGCGGGGCCAGGGCAGATGTGGGAGACTAAAGGCTGCCACAATAATCCAGGCTAGAGATGTTGGTGGCTAGGACTGGAGAGGCAGCAGTGGAAGTGACAAGAAGGGTCAGATTTGGGGTGTGTAGAAGCTGCTGCTGGCTGTACTGAGGACGGAGTGAACAGGGAGGGTGAGGGAGAGAAACATCAAGGAAACTCCAGGGTTCTGGCTTGAGCAGATGAAGGAAACAGAGCTGCCCTCTGCCGAGACCGCTGCAGTGAGGCTGAACTCAGGGAGTGATGGTCAAGGATCCTGCCTGCTGCCTGCACCAATGGAGCACTTGATAATGGTTGTCATTTTGTCATCATTATTGTAATGTCCTGTTACTCCATCACATACACAGGGGAGAATCCCTCAGCAGCGCCCAGCAGGGGAAACCAGGAGAGAGATGCAAGTGGGGACTGTCCAACATGAAGAGGAAAATTATAAGGCAAATGGCTGCCCTTGGGAAATTTCTTCAGGGTGGGCATGGAGGGGAGGCCATTCTAGGGGGCGTTTCAAACAGCAGACATAGAACCAAAGTGTCATCAAGCCAGGTATTTCAGCTTCCTCTAAGGGAAGACTCCAACAGGGGGAGTCAATTACAGCAGGATAGGCTGCCTTTAAGGAAGTGAGCTCCCTGCCATCAGAGGGGCTCAGAGAGAGGTGCATTAGGGGATACCTGGGGCCCTCCCAACCCTTCCCTGGGGTTCTCTGATCACGGTTGCAAAGCTCAGGAAGGCATTTCAGCCCAACAGACTCACACTGCAGCATAGAGACTCCCACAGGCTGAGTGGAAGAAACCTCGAACAATGGTGTGCAGGACAAAGGTCACAAACTAAAACCAAAAAGAGAGAGTGAAGAGGTTAGGAGAGTGTGTGGAGGCTGGAGGAAGGAGGGGTAGGGCGAAGAGGTGAACTGGGCCTCAATTCCCACCCCCTCGCCAACCCAATCTACTAGAAACACTTCCTGGAGAACCCGGAAAATAGATCCAGATCAGAAGACCAGAACTGCGCTTCCTGGAAGGCAGGTGCTGGATGGACCATCCCTTTGGAGGAGCCTCGGGAGGCAGGGAGAGGGGAAGGATGGAGGTGGGTACCTGGAGGTGTAAGTTGTTGATGAGACAGGTGATGCCAAAACCCACAAGCAGCAGGTTGGTCAGGGTGAAGGCATTGATGGCATTGGTGAGCTTTTGGATCTTGCAGTAGCGTGGTCTGATGGATTTGGTAGCAACCCCGTCCCTGAGGAGTACGGGAAGTCACTGGCTGCTGCCTCTACGTTCCCAGGACTCCCTGGTTCTTGGCCTGGCCCCTCCCCCTTCAGATGTGCCTTCGATGTCAGGGCAGCAGAAAACACAGAAATCCATGTTTCTATGGGAAACCCATAGAAACCCACGTTCTCTAGCTCCATGTTTCTCAAAGTGTTGCTCCCCTACCCAATGACACACGCATCAAAGGGGGTGCTTTCTTAACATGCAGATTCACAGGCCTCATCTCGGCCCTCGGAATCTCAGCGGGGATATCTGCAAATCTGCATTTGGACAAATATCCCCCACTAAGTGATTCTCATGCACACTTGAAGGTTTGAGAACCAAGGATGGGAAGGAAGGTGGGAAGTGGGAAGCTCTCACACCGTCTCTCATCAGAAGTCCTCAGGAAGGTGTCCCTGCCCTAGACAAAAGCAGATGCCCTCCTGGGGACAGCAGCTTGGCCTGACTGTCCAGCGCTTCCTCTCTCTGGCACAATCAAGGGCTCTGAGGCCAGCCCAGGAGAGAGGTCAGTAGGCTGGGGTGAGGACAGGCGGCCCATGTGTCCTGGACAGAAGGGCCCTGCTAGGGGACCCTCACCATTAGGAGCAGAGGGTAGAGGAGGAAGGCTCAGTGCCAGGGCCAGGCTCTGCTAGCAGGGAGGGAAGCCACTGGATTTCCTTCTCTCCCAGTCTCTTTCTCCCATCCTCTTAGGATAAACAGGGACTGTTTGGATGAACACAAAAAGAGCAAAAGCAGTCACAGAATCTGGGTTCAAGACTCCATGGTGAATCCCAGCTACTCGGGAGGCTGAGGCAGGAGAATCGCTTGAACCTGGGAGGCAGAGGTTGCAGTGAGCTGAGATCGTGCCACTGCACTCCAGCCTGGGCGACAGAGCAAGACTGTCTCAATTAAAAAAAAAAAAAAAAAAACCCTCAATGGTGGTCTCCAGCCAACAAGACAGCCCTCAAGGATCCTGCCTCCTGGTATTCCCCTGCTTTGTCCAGTCTCCTTCCACAGTATATCAGGGTTGCTCTGTGCCTATAATAGAACGTAACAGAAGTGATGGTATGCTACGTCTGAGATTATGTGAGAGAAGATATGGGGTCTCTGTCGCTTAGCCCTCTTGCTCAAGGGGAAAGCAGGTGCTGTGTCCTGAGCAGCCCTATGGAGAGGCCATGGGGGTAACTGAACTGACATAGATTCTCCAACCCCAGTCAGCCCTTCAGATGACTGCAGCCCTGGCTGACAGCCTGACTATGTCTTCATGAGAGACTGTGACTCAGAATCAGCCGGCTGAGTCTCTCCCTGATTTCTGACTGTCAGAAACTGTATGAGATGAGAAGTGTTTCTTGTTTTAAAATGCCAAGCCTTGGGGTGATTTGTTATACAGCAATAAATATCTAATATACCAACTCTACCTATTCTAGCCCTAACAAGACTTTAGCGTGTACCCTTATAACACAGGTTCTGGAGGCTGCCACTGAAAGCTGTGTGATCTTGGGTGAATGACTTAACTGTGCAACCCTGTACCTCGGTTTCCTCAACTGCAAAATGAAGATATTAACGCATCTACCTCAAAGAGGTGTTGTAGGACTAAACAAGGCAAGGTGCCAAGTGCACAGTCAGCACTCTGCATTAGCTATTCTTATTATTAAGCAAGCCAGGTCCCTTCCTAGCCTCAGTTTCCTCATCTGTAAAATGGGGAGGTACCCCTGATCTCCTAGGGTTCTTGGGAGAAAGCAACAAGCTGCTGGATGTAAACGCGCAGAGAAAATGAAAAGCACTGCCTGACCACTTGCTGTCACCATCCCTGTACAGGCAGGTCACCTGGCATCTCCGAGGACAGTGCCCTGAGTTGGGGCGTCCACGCAGTCCTTGATCCGCCAGTCCATGATGTAGCCAATGAGGGGGCAGGTGAGAAGGCACAACAGCTGCATGGCCCCGAAGACGGAGGAGTAGAACCCAACTGGGCAGGATGGGAAGGGCAGTGGGGTCAGGAACTGGCGCTCAGTGGACACTATCACCCCTTCCAGCAGAGGCCAGAGAGCAGCAAAATAGCCTTCCTCTGAACCCAGACTCTTACATCCCACAAAAGGGTTACCTGGGTGGGCCCAGGCCTAGAGGAGTCCCGCCCCCTGAGAAGCGGGTTGCAGTGGGGTGGGCGTGAGCCAGGGCCCTGCTTTCATTGCCCTACCTGTCTCTGCCACCTTTTGTTGCTGTTCATTCGTCTCTGTGGGTAGGGAAAGGTATGGTGAGGGGAGCTCAGCCAGGGTGACCCTCCTGTGCCCCCAACCCCCAGGGGCCTCAGCGGTGCCTCACCATGCTCCTGGCCACCAGTCACAAGGTACTCCAGCATCTTGTTCACGGCAGCCATGTAGAAGATGATCCGCAGCTGGGTCATGCCCATGGTGAGGAGGCTCCACAGGAAAGTGGGGGAGCAGAGGCTCTTGCGTAAGGGGACAGACCCTGGGGAGACAGCAGGGGGCGCCCCTGAGCCCCAGACCTTCCACTGCCCTCTGATTGTCCCAGCTCATGCAGTTCTTGGGGGGAGTGACACTAACTATGTGACTTTGGAGAGAGACTGGTTTCTTCAAAGACGGGAAAGTTCAGATTCACTTGCCTCCAGGCTCTTGCTCAGCTCAGAACATTTTTGGATGTATGTCCTATGCTTCGTGTGGTAAAAATAACTCAGTTAGGTGCCATGGCTCACACCTGTAATCCCAACACTTTGAAAGGTAGGAGGATCACTTGAGCCCAGGAGTTCAAGACCTGGTGGTCAACATAGCAAGACCCTATCTCTAAAAATATATATATTTATTTATTTATATACAGAAATTATATATATATTTATATATATAAATATACATATATAAAAAAATATATATATATAAAATAAGCCAGGCATGGTGGTGCACACCTGTATTCCCAGCTACTCAGGAGGCTGAGGCAGGAGGATTGCTTGAGCCCAGGAGTTCAAGACCAGCCTGGTGGTCAACATAGCAAGACCCTATCTCTAAAAAATATATATATATAAAATATAATATAAATATATATATAATTTATATATAAAAATAATATATAATATAATATATATATAATTATATATATATATATATATATATATATAAAATAAGCCAGGCATGGTTGTGCACACCTGTATTCCCAGCTACTCAGGAGGCTGAGGCAGGAGGATCACTTGAGCCCAGGAGGTCAAGGCTGCAGTGAACTATGATTGCACTACTGCACTCCAGCCCAGGCAACAGCAATACGCTGTCTCTATTTTACAAAAAAAAAAAAAAAACCTGGCAGGGCACGGTGGCTTACACTTGTAATCCCAAAACTTTCGGAGGCTGAGGCAGGATCATCATGAGGTCAGGAGTTCGAGACCAGCCTGGCCAACATGGTGAAACCCCGTCTCTACTAAAGATACAAAAATTAGCCGAGCATGGTGGTGCACGCCTGTAGTCCCAGCTATTTGGGAGGCTGAGGCAGGAGAATTGCTTGAACCCGGGAGGCGGAGGTTGCAGTGAGCCAAGATCATGCCACTGCGCTCCAGCCTGGGCAACAGAGTGAGGCTCCATCTCGGGGCGGGGGGGAAAGAAAAAAAAGAAAAAAACTCTGAAGCACTCACTATGGGCTACATACTTGACATTTATTACCCCATTTAATAAAATCTTACAACAACCCTATCCTTATCACATTTTACTGATGAGGAAACTGCAGCTCAGGAAGTTAAATGACTTGCTCAAGCTCACAGGGCTGGAAGCAACAGGTCAGCCTAACTCCAGCTCATGCCCTTAGCCATGTTGCCCTCTGAGAATCGGCACTGGGGGTAACCACCCTCAAACTGCACACCGTTTTGCACTTTACAACGAGCTTCCACACCCATGGTGTCATTCAATCATCACAACTAACTTTATAGTTTGTGGGGTGCTTTTAGTGCTAGTTTAAGAGGTAAGGAAATCAAGAGCAAGGTTAGGTGATCTACCCAAGTCACATAGCCTATAACTGGAGAGCAGGACTCAAACTCCTCAACTCCCGCTCCTGACTCCAAGGAGCTCCTTCCACTTATCATGGAGCTGGCGGTCCTGGGATCTTCATGTACCCTCCTGAGAAGCAGCCCAGGAAGGTGCTGCAGCTCCTCCTGTGACCAGCAGGGGGCAAAAGACAGCCAGGTGTGGAGGACCCCTGCCAGGAGGCTCACGGGCCTGGCTGCACCTGATGCAATAAGCTCAGAGGTTGCAAGGGGCCCTGAGGAAACCAGCTACCCGACAGGCCCAGAGACCTTGTCCCCATTTTGGAAGCTCCTCCCTCCCCAATCCCAGGAATCCAGCAGGGTAACCCTGAATCTGAACTTCCCAGCGTTAGCTGAGCTTTGATGTGCCCATCTGTAAATGAGGAGCATGCCCCACCTACATCATGGGGTGTTGTAAGGACTGAAGAGGGGTGCGAATAAATACTCAACCATGAGTGCTCACTGAATATGAGGACCCACCACCACTATCCCCCAAGGCCGGCACCTTGACCAGACACTCACTCTCAGGAAGGTTTTCTGAGGTGCCCCGAACATCCTGGGGTGACATGAAGGCATCCGAACCGTCCTCCAGGCTGGGGGCCTTCTGGCTGAGCCTCTGGCCCATGGTGGTCACATGGGTGTAGAAGAGGTCACCTGTCACCTTGTGGTCCAGGGCCAGCCCACTCAGCTTGATCTTCTTCCTGCAGGCAGCCAGGCCAGAGTGTAGAGGAACCAGTCACACAGAGCCCACCTTCAACGGCCTAGTGCTCGGCGGCCATCCCAGCGGTTTCCAGCACTCCTTTACCCGGCACTGACATGCTCACAAGCTCCTAATGCAGAGCTTCTGTTTCTGTTGCTCAGAGCTTGGCTCAGGGACCAGCTTAGCACAGATGCCAAGTAAATGAAGAGTGGATCAGCTGTTTTTCACTTGGGCTGTTCCCATGGAGGAGGCAGCATTAACACCTCAGACTCCAGAGTCAGACAGCCTGCGTCCAACCTAAGATTCACCCTCCTTTGAATGGCATGACCTTTGGAAAGTCACTTTGTTCCCTGTACTTTTGTTATTAATGGGGTTAATACCCAATCTACATCATACAGCTGTTTGAGGATGGTATAGGGGCTAAGTACAGTGCCTGGCATAACTGTCAGTTCTGTAATGTCACCTTATGTGCTTGGTGTGGAGTATCACCTCTTGCCTCTGCTGAACTGACAGGGGGCTGGAAAAAGTTGGCATTCAGGTGGCTCCACAAAAGATGGGGTGCTTGATTCTTTTATGTCCCTCTTTTTGGGACCACATGGCATCGAGTGCCATTGCTGAGGTGCCTCCTACTCAGATCTCCTCCTCCAAACCCAGAAAGGATGAAAACAGTATTTGTCATTACTTTTTTTTTTTTTTTTTTTTTGAGACGGAGTTTTTGATCTTGTTGCCCAGGCTGGAGTGCAATGGCACGATCTCGGCTCACCGCAACCTCAGCCTCTAGGGTTCAAGTGATTCTCCTGCCTCAGCCTCCTGACTAGCTGGGATTACAGGCATGCACCACCACACCCAGCTAATTTTGTATTTTTAGTAGAGACGGTGTTTCTCCATGTTGGTCAGGCTGGTCTAGAACTCCTGACCTCAGGCGATCCACCCTCTTCAGCCTCCCAAAGTGCTGGGATTACAGGCATGACCCACTGCGCCTGGCCCATTACTTTTAATGGCAAAAACCACAATTACTTTTGCACCCACATAAATAGTTACCATGGGCTGAGCATGGTGGCTCACGCCTGCAATCCCAGCACTTTGGGAGGCTGAGCCAGGCGGATCACTTGAGGCCAGGAGTTCAAGACCAGCCTGGCCAACATGGTGAAACCCCGTCTCCACTAAAAAATACAAAAATTAGCTGGGTGTGGTCGCGCGTGCCTGTAATCCCAGCTATTCAGGAGGCTGAAGCAGGAGAATCGCTTGAACTCAGGAGGCAGAGGTTGCAGTTCACTGAGATCACGCCACTGCACTCCAGCCTGGGCAACAGAATGAGACTCTGTCTCAAAAATAAATAAATAAATAAATAAATAAATAAATAAATAAATAAATATTTACCATGTTTTGACCACCTGTTATGTGCCAACTGTATTACTTAAAAACACCCATGGGAGGCTGGGCACAGTGGCTCACGCCTGTAATCGGGCACTTTGGGAGGGCAAGGGGGGAGGATCCCTTAAGGCCAGGAGTTCAAAACCAGCCTAGGTAACACAGTAAGCCCTGTCTCTACAAAAAACAAAAAAATTAACTGGGCATGGTGGTGTGTGCCTGTAACCCCAGCACCTCGGGAGGCAGAGGGAGAGGTTCGCTTGAGCCCAGCAGTTTTAGGTTGCAGTGAGCCAGGACTAAGACACTACACTCCAGCCTGAGTGACAGAGCAAGACACTGCCTCTAAAAAAACAAACAAACAAAAGCGACCTGTGGGTAGGTAGGAACAGGCTCATAGTACAGATGAGAAAGCAGAGCTTGGAGGGCTCAAGCGATTTGCCAAGCAGAGGTCCAAGCCGAGGTCTCTCTGAATCCAAAGTTAATTCCGTCTATCATATCACCACAGCCCTCTCTGCCCCAGGGAGAGTCTCTGCCCACTCCAGCCACTCACGTGTAATTGACTTCCTCAGGGGCAGGAAAGGCTTCGATGGGCCAGTTGAGGGTGCAGTTCAGAAAGATAAGGCAGGCCAGGCCAGACCAGGTGAACATGATGACCACGAAGGCCACACCGGCATCGTAGATCAGCTGTGAGAGGAGGGGGCAGGCCCGTTGGGGAGACTGCCTGGCCCCAGACCCCACCAAGGTAGATCCCAGGCCTCAGAGGCCTTAAAGAAGTTCTCTTCTCCCCTTGTCCTTGTGCCCAATTTGCAGATGAGGAAACCAAGACCAGAAGTTTAGAGTCAGACTCAGAAGACCCATCATTCCTTTTTCTTTTTCACTTGAGGCCCCCTAGAGAGCTATGAAATAGTCTCCACAAAGCCTGAAGTTGCTGGCCACTGGCTCAAAATATCTCTGAAATTTCCATTATCTTAAAAAAATACATACATTTTTGCCTATGACTCCACAAACATTCATGTTCATGTTCACACAAAAATGTCCATTTCATAGTATGTACAAAGGAAACTTAGTGCTCTAGGTTTACCGGGCCTAATCGTGTTTATCCTGCCCCTTCCTGGCACATTCCCCAGGGGAAAAGGCAAACCCAGACTGCTCATGCTCAGCCTTTTCTCACCTTTCCCAGGTCCTCCCATGTGCAACAACTGGGGGGGTTGGGGAGAGGGAGGTGCAAGTGCTCTGCCCAAGGGCTCTCAACCCCAGGGCAGGTAAGTTCTCAATTGAATGAGATTCTGTGCAAATGTGTCAGCCCCTCTTATGGAAGAAGCTGGTGCACCATCTGTCCTCTTGTCCTCCCCATACCATCTGACCAGGATAATTAATGTCTGCTCTCCCCTCAGGCTCCTGCTCAAACCTTTTTCTCTGCAGTCTTGGACCTTGGTGCCTTTTCCTCCCTAGGGGCAGGACAGAGCTTCAAAGGGCCACACCCCCAAATGTGTGGAGGTAAGATCTGGCTCTTCAAACACTACTTCAGTTGAAAAGAAGGGAGAACTGCCCACCCTCCATGCCTGCCCACCAGAACAACTGATGGCCCCCCCACCCATGCGCTCTCTCAAACTCCTTTGGAGACACTGAGCAAAAGTACCTTCTTTAGTACTCTTTGTAAAGTGCAAAACGGTATGCAGTTTGGTACTGCCCACCGTGGAGGTTGAGGAGCATGGCATGGCTCAGTCAAAGGGTCCTTTGATATTTGACAGAGGAAATAGAGGCCCCCATCTTGCACTGAGCTAAAACTTTGGTCTCCTGGCTTCCAGGTACACCAGGTTGACCTGTCCAGGATCCAGCCTGGCATAAACTCACTTTGTGACCTTGGACCAAACCACCCATCCTCTCTGGAAGGTGTGGAAAAATGTGGCCCCAAAGGCTGAATAAAGCCAGAGAGTCAGGGACCTTGAACACATGTGAAGGGGCTGGACTTGATTCTGTAGGTGAAGCTAAACCACTGAAGGTTTTTCAGCAGTGTGTGAGCCAGTTCCCCATCTGAGATCTTTCTGGAAGTCACGTGAGTGACAGAGTACAGAGAAAAAGAATCAGAGGCAGGGAGACCAGCTGAGAAAGCTTGCTGTGGCCCAGGAGAGAGGGGGAAGGCCTGCATTGGGATGATGACAGAGAAAGGAGAGCGGAGAAGTCAGACCCGTGGGTCAGCACTAGCTGCTGCTCACTCGGCCCCACCCGGTTCTTGTGTCAAGACAAAAAGAAAACCCAGGTGGCCTCATACCTTGATTCCTGGGAACGTAATGGCAGAAGAGGCGTAAGAGCCAATCATGAGGGCCATTAACGTGGAGCGCAGGTTCCCAAACATGTTGGGCAGCTGAGGAGGGAAAGCAGCACCCATGAGGTGGGGAACCGTGACCCTTGCCCAGCATTCCCAGCCCTGCTCCATACAATAGCCCCAGGAGACGCAGCAGAAAAGCCCCAAGGTAAAACAAACAGAAAAATCAATGTGGGAAACTGTACTCTGCCCCCTGCCTACACAGTCACAGTGCCCTTTAGCTTCAAAAAGGCTCCCAGACACCCCTCAGAGAGTCATTTTGTTAATTTTGTTTAATTCCAGGTTTCCCAAGTTTGTTACGTAACACCTCTGAAAAACACATGGAATAGGTGCTTAAGAAACACTGATCTTTGCTGGGCGCGGTGGCTCATGCCTGTAATCCCAGCACTTTGGGAAGCCGAAGCTGGTGGGAAGCTTGAGGTCAGGAGTTCAAGACCAGCCTGGACAACATGGTGAAACCCCATCTCCACCAAAAATACAAAAATTAGCTAGGCATGGTGGCATGCGCCTGTAATCCCACCTACTCCAGAGGCTGAGGCAGGAGAATCGCTTGAACCTGGGAGGTGGAGGTTGCAGTGAGCCGAGATCGCACCACTGCACTTTAGCCTGGGTGACAGATTGAGACTATGTCCCCACCCCCCAAAAAAAAGAAAAGAAAAGAAAGAAACAGTGATCTTGTCCAACCCATTTGAGACGAGACAATTGAGACCCAGGGAGGAAAAGTGTACTCAAGTTCACAGAGCACATTAATGGCTTTCCCCCCATTGTCGCTGTCCCAGCCCTAACCCAAAGCTGTGACCATGGCTGTGTCCCGGTAATAGGCGGTGCCTCTTAACCCTCTCGGTTGACGTCCCAGCCCAGTTTCTGCTTAATCAGGACAAATCACATCCTGGGAGGTGAGGGTGGAAATAAGGGAGGGAACTGAGCCAGGGCAGACAGTCTCCAGAGGAGGTGGCTCTGAGGCAGAGCAGGGTCAGAACCCACACCAGGAGAGAATTTAATTGATCATGTGTTCCACTCACCTGCCTCAGCCAAGGCCTCAGGGCAGGGGAAGGCAAAGTCAGGATGCCCTTCGCACACACCCTCCTCTGGCCCCACCATCCTCCCCAGGTCACTAGATCCCACAGCTGAGAAGGACCTTAGGATCCGTACAAAGCCTAAACACACTCCACAGAGGGGGAAACTGAGACTCTGAAGGGAGGCCTCAATAGCTCTGGTAAAAAAGGTTTTTAGGCCGGGCGCGGTGGCTCACACCTGTAATCCCAGCACTTTGGGAGGCCGAGGCGGGTGGATTGCCTGAGCTCAGGAGTTCGCGACCAGCCTGAGCAATACGGTGAAACCCCGTCTCCACTAAAATACGAAAAAATTAGCCGGGCGTGGCGGCGTGCACCTGTAGTCCCAGCTACTCGGGAGGCTGAGGCAGGAGAATTGCTTGAACCTAGGAGGCAGAGGTTGCAGTGAGCTGAGATCGCGCCACTGCACTCCAGCCTGGGCGACACTGCGAGACTCCGTCTCAAAAAAAAAAAAAAAAAAAAAATGGTGTTTAAACACATATAACTAAATTATCCTTCCCCATTCCCCTGAAGTGGCTGGCTCAGGAAAAACCTCTACCCACTCAGGCATAGGTTTTCCTGCACCCTGCATCCGTGAGGCACCACTGCCAAGGACGCCAGGGAAGGCTGCCAGGCCTGGAGAGGGGCAGGGCCCTCTCCCCTCCAAGGGGCCACAAACGCTGTCTGCGCCCAGTACCGTGGGTAGGGCGAGGCCGGCCGGCTAACCCCGGGCTGGCGGCCTTGCAGCGCGCGTGGCAACAGCAGCTGGGCCCGCAAGACTCAGCACGGGACGTCCCGGTCCAAGTCTGGGCCAAGAGCAGCCGCCCAGGGGGCGGGGCCCGCCAGAGGGAGCGGGGAGAGGCTGAGGGGCGGTGCCAGCGCCGGACCCTGCCATTGGCTGGAGATTACAGGAGGCGGGGATATAGCAGGGAGGAGCCGCTGGACAAGCCCCACCCGGCCGCCAGGGAGGGTCTGAGGTCAAGCGCCGGAGAGAAGGGATTTAGGGCCCTGGGCCAAGTTGCACAGCAGGGAGAAGGGGCTGCGCAGAGGGGCGGGGAGAAAGGGATCCGCTTCCTTCCTTTAGTGCTGTGAAATGTCCCCGGTTGGAATTAAAGGCGGCTGCTGGGGAGAGGTGAAATTCAGCCAAAACCACCCAGTCAGGCAGCCCTTCTCAGAGATAAACAGTCCGAGCCAGCCCGGCCAGGAACCTTCCCCTCCAACCTCCCTAAGCCTTTAACACTCCTAAGCCTTTAACGCGTTTACACACTCACATAAATAAACACACTTTGAGCAACACACATACACCACTCACCACATGTAATAGGTCAAGCCATGTGCACGACGAGGTGTCGACAATTTCATATGGTTCAACCTAGTACACTCACAAACACACCTACCAACTCATGGCTTTCACAGGGACGGGGTCACACACCCACTCTCCCACGACATGGCAAGCGTGCACACGCTATCTCAAGCTGCTCCCTCCCCCTCAAGATCATGTTATCCAGTTTTATTTTCTTCCCAGCACCTATGACGACTGACATAATTTATTAGTTTACTTGTTTATTGGGTTATCTGTGCCCCTCACCCCCAAAATGTAACCTCCAGCAGGGAGGATGACTTGGTCAGTCCTGATTGTGCTGTAGTCCAGGACCTAGAACAGAGCTCCATGGACATTCATGGGCTCTGTACACACAAACACACACATTAACATACACCCCGACACACAGCCTCATCCACACACACACAGCCTCACACCTGCCCTTTGCAGCCACCTGCACAGTTTCTCACACACTCACTTGATCTAGTGATCTGCGTCCACAGGCCCCTCCCCCAGCCCACTCATACTGCCCTCACCCCACTCACTCTGCCCTCACCCCACTCAGGGGAACTCTGCTGCCAGGCCAGGCCTATGACACTCACCGTGAGTGAAGTGAACGTTAGGCAGATGCCACCAAAGCCATTCAGGGACAGCGCCAGGAATATCAACGGAGACAGAGCTGGAAAGGGGAAAGCAGCAGATGAGGGCATTTGGGGAGCTGTGGGAAGCCAAGGGCAGGAGCTGGGGTAAACATCCGCCTTCATCCCACCTATTCTTTTCTTGTGGGGCCACAAGAGGACAGACAACTCACCTTCCACGTCCCGGGAGGCCAGGGCCATGAGGGTGCAGGACGCAGTGAAGCAGGCACTGTGGAGACACAGGGAAGGGCGAGGGGTTGGCCTGTGAGCACCCCCCCTCCCCTCCCCCTGCAGCACGGTCCCTGTCCTCCCGTTCCCCATAGCCCAGCCACCTCACCTGCCAACCAGCCGCACGGGTCGGGGGCCAAAGCGGTCCATGAGGATCCCCAGTGGCAGGGTGGTGGCGCTGAGCACGAAGGAACCGATGGTGAAGCCCAGGTTGAGCATCTCGTCCTGCTGGTCACAGCCTGGCCACCTGCGCTGCTCATCCTGGGTGGTGTTGGTGCTGCTCTCAGCTGAGGAGGGGGAAGGGAGGGCTCAGCACATGACAGCAGGAACAGCTGGGCACAGGAGACAGCAGCCCACAGTCAGGCGGCCTGCTTTCAAATCCCATGCCAAGTGCTTTTGGGGGTAACCTAGAGTCACATCTCCTCTGATGGGGCTGCTCCAGAAATGGCAGCCATTAGTACCTGACCCTGGGAGAGTCTTGTGCACACACAGCCTGAGGCTTCAACTAGCTCAAATGAAATACTGGACATAAAAGTATTTACTAAGTTGTAATATGCACTCAGTGTCCAAGCTTAGGGGGTTGTGGACCCCCAACAAGAAGTGCCCCCATATCTAGAGGCAAAGGCAAAGGCAGTGAGTGGTACTCTAACGGCTATAACAAGAATTCATTAAAATGGCCCGGCGTGGTAGTTCATGCCTGTAATCCCACCACTGTGGGAGGCTGAGACAGGCAGATCGCTTGAGCCTACAAGTTTGAGACCAGCCTGGGCAACATGGTAAAACCCTATCTCTAAATAAAAAAAAGAAATTTAGAAAGAACACTAAAACTTAGAGGAAGCTTTCCCGATAAATGATAGTCTGATAAAATAATAGCTAATACTTATTGAGCACTTAACTATGCTCCAGGCACTGTTCTAAACACAACAGCCCCGTAAGTCAGTTAATAAAGTATCCCGTTCCGCAGGTGATGAAGCTGAGGCACAGAATGAGAACCAGGCACTGCCCTCCAGTCCCCTCTAGAAGTCCACTTGGAGGACTTGTCCTTAACGGTAAACTGCCAACTTGGAGTTGTGACAAGTTAAGGAGAAAAGCTAGTGATAGGAGACAAAGGGTTGCTTCGCTTTACTCAATGCTCAGTGAGTCATGAGGTGGCGCCCCCAGGCCTCCAAGTTGTCACTTGGCAGCACTGCCAAGGGCAAACTCAGGGTGCACCTGGAGCAGGCAGACAGACCAGGGTCTGAATTCCCACCACCAGCCTTACTAGCTGTGCACCTTGACCAAGTAACTTTCTTCTTGTCTGTAAACCGGACCAAAGAATGCCTAACCCACGACCTCCTTAGGAGGATTAAGTTGGAGACAGTAAACAAAGAGCTTTGCACAGTGCCTGGCCCAGAGAAAGTGCTCCTGAAGGATCTGAGGAAGGGGTAGCTGACCCTCCTGGTGGGTCATGTGGTAAGCACGTACTCTAGGAGCTGGGCATCCACACTACATGAGACAGGAAGTTCTCAGCTCTAGAGTGACAGGTGCTGCTAAAAGAACAAACCAGGCCAGGTGCAGTAGCTCACACCTGTAATCTCAGGACTTTGGGAGGCCAAGGTGGGTGCATCTCTTGAGCCCAGGAGTTCAAGACCAGCCTGAGCAACATTGGGAAACCTTGTCTTTACAAAACAAATTTTAAAAATCAGCCGAGCATGGCGATGCATGTCTGTAGTTCCAGCTACCTGGGAGGCTGAGGTGGGAGGATTGCTTGAGCCCGGGAGGTCGAGGCTGCAGTGAGCCATGATCACACCATTGCACTCCAGTCTGGGTGACAGAGCAAGGCCCTGTCTCAAAAAAAAAAAAAAAAAAAAAGAAAAGAAAAGAAAAGAAAAAGGAAACAAAAAAACCAACAAGGGGACAAGGGGATGTGATAATGCCTGGATACTAGGGGGTGGTAGAGGACATCTGCTCTCAGTAGTGAAAATGACCCCTGACTTTACATATCCAAAGGGCATGCAGGCGGCAGAAGAGTAAAGATAAAGGAATCTGTGTGTTGACATAAGGAAGAACACAAAGGCCTGGCAGATCCTGAGTGTTGACCAGCCATGGAAGGAACTGTCCTGGACAACAG
This sequence comes from Pan paniscus, assembly GCF_029289425.2. Lineage (NCBI taxonomy): Eukaryota > Metazoa > Chordata > Mammalia > Primates > Hominidae > Pan > Pan paniscus. The sequence continues at coordinate 58,659,664 of NC_073258.2, forward strand.
AGAGTCTTCTTCAGTACCAGCTGCCAAGGAGGTGGGGAAAGTGCTCAGACACCTCCAGGAAGCACACTTAGGGGGTTGGACCACACAGCCTTTGGGGATCAGGCTAGCCCTATAATTTAGTGATCTTTATGATCACTGTCATTTCTCTACAGGTTTTTTTTTTTTTTTTTTTTTTGAGACAGGGTCTCACTCTGTCACCCAGGCTGGAGTGCAGTGGTGCAATTATAGCTCACTGCACCTTTGACTTCCCAGCTCACTGTAGCCTTGACCTCCCGAGTTCAAGTGATACCCCCACCTCAGCCTCCTGAGTAGGTGTGTCTACAGGTGCATGCCACCACACTTGGCTACTTTTTGTATTTTTTGTAGAGATGAGGTTTCAACTGTTGCCCAGGCTGGTCTCGAACTCCTGAGCCCAAGTGATCTGCCTGCCTGGGCCTCCCAAAGTGCTGAGATTACAGACATGAGCAACTGTGCCCGGCCTCTCTACAGGTTTATCTGCATTGGTTTATTCATTCTACACCCACTTACTGGATATTTACTATACAACAGCACTGTGTTGGGACAATGCGTAAAGCAAGAAGAAATACAAAGATGATTTTAGACCAGAGGCTGCACACCGGTGACCAGCAGTTGCCCCCACCCATGTTTTGCTTTGCTGGCAATGTTGACCCTTATAGTGTTGTAAATTATAATTGGGTGCCAGTTTAAAATCAGGAGTTATCACATAAAAATCCAGATGTCTTGCTTCTCTTTAAAAAGTTAGAAGATCGGCCAGGTGCGGTGGCTCAAGCCTGTAATCCCAGCACTTTGGGAGGCCGAGGAGGGTAAATCACAAAGTCAGGAGATCGAGACCATCCTGGCTAACACGGTGAAACCCCATCTCTACTAAAAATACAAAAAAAAAATTAGCCGGGCATGGTGGTGGGCGCCTGTAGTCCCAGCTACTTGGGAGGCTGAGGCAGGAGAATGGCATGAACCCGGGAGGCGGAGCTTGCAGTGAGCCGAGATCGCGCCACTGCACTCCAGCCTGGGTGACAGAGCAACACTCCGTCTCAAAAAATAAAAATAAAAATAAAAAGTTAGAAGATCTGGGCATGACTGTAGCTGAGTGGAGGCCATCCCCTTTTGCCAGGGCTTGCCTTCTCAAGGTCATACACGTCCTCACCTCTCTTTTAATTCCCAGACATTGCTATTCTACACCTGCCCTGCTTTACCCAATTATTAGCAAATGCCTGGCCTCAGCTGGCATTTCCATTTGCAGTCCCTGAATTAGACACTGTTCCTGCTCCTAAGTCTTTGATAATCAAATGACAATTTCCCTCACAAACAATCCCACTAGCGTGCAAATTTACACCTACTTTGTGCCAATATTTTCTATAGAGAATCCCATTTAATCCATGCAATAACCCTAAAAGGTGAGTACAATGGTCCCCATTTTATAAATGGTAAGGGTCCAAGAAGCAAAGCAATTCAGTTAGCCAGCTTCTTACAGGCAGGCTCAGATTCAAACTCAAGATAATCTCCAAAGTCAACAGTTTTCCACTGCACCAAAGGGCCTCTGTGTTACATGGGCCAGTTAGCTCAGTAAGTTTCCCAAGCACACATCAGTGCCAGAAAGGACATGTGCTCTTCCACTAACGGAGAATCCATTCCCGTGAAATGCTAATGACTTAGTGTCAATTCATACATTCATTCCTGTTTTATCGATCAGGCTTTTATGAGTTTGGCCAACGAGTTCATTCATAAGGAAGGCTTGATCACTCTGAGTAGTTGGATAAAAATCCAAATTCTGAACTAAAAGGAGAGCCAGCCCAAGATGCCAAGACCTCTTAGAGCTGTGTCCATGTTAATGACAACAGAAAAGGTCTTTGGCATCAACCCCCAACCCCAACATTTATAGACAAATAAAGCGAAGCATAGGATGGGACAGTGATTAAGCTGGGCTTGGAAGCCAGGGAAAGCAGTGTTTCCCAATATGTGGTATGCACAGCATGTGGGCACTCAAGATGGGTTCAGGAAGTAACATGGAGCAGTTTTTCAGGTTTCATAGTTATTCGTTATTTGAATGTGTATTAAAAACATATATTGGCCAGCCGCAGTAGCTCACACCTATAATCCCAGCACTTTGGGAAGCCAAGGCAGGTGGATCACTTGAGATCAGGAGTTCAAGACCCACCTGACCAACATGGTGAAACCCTGTCTCCACTAAAAATACAAACATTAGCTGGGTGTAGTGGTGGGTGCCTGTAATCCCAGCTACTCCAGAGGCTGAGGCAGGAGAATCGCTTGAACCCAGGAGGCAGAGGTTCCAGTAAGCCGAGATCACACCACTGCACTCCAGCCTGGGCTACAGACAGAGACTCCATCTAAAAAAAACTAACAACAACAAAAAAATAACAAAAAACGATACACGTATATATGTACATATATATGTATTAGAAACATACATGTATATGTATAATGTGTGGGGGTGGGTAACAGCAAACCCGATATTCCAAGAATATTACACTTTAGAATGAAGCTATTTTTTTTTTAAGCAGACTGATTCAAAAGGAATTATTAAGTAAATAACACTAGCTATAGCAAAGGGAAATGGTAAAATCATGAAGGTAAACTGCAAATGACTAGGTTTGGGATGGTTGTGAAGCACCTGGAGTCTGGAAGAGCCGGGTTCAAATTCTAATTCCACTAGCTGTGCTGCAGAAACTCTCTGAGGCTCCATTATCTCATCTGGGAAATGGGGACTGTGGTCTCAACCACCTGAGAGGCTGGCTCTGAGAATTGTCACACATACACACACAGCGAACACTCACAAAATGATCCCATTTTCTTTGTCTCCCTGCTCAGCGTTCCTTTCCTAACCCCATGATGCTTCCCTTTCCTGCCTCTGACATGGTCACATTCAGCAAAAACACCTTAGGGGTTGGGTGTGGTGGTTTATGCCTGTAATCCCGGCACTTTGGGAGGCCAAGACAGGAGGATCGCTTGAGTCCAAGAGTTTGAGACTAGCCCTGGCAACATAGTGAGACCCTATCTATACAAAAAATAAAAACATTAGCTGAGCATAGTGGCGCACACCTGCAGTCCCTGCGACTCCAGAGGCTGAGGTGGGAGGATCACTTGAACCTGGGAGGTGGAGGACGCAATGAGCTGAGACCACACCATTGCACTCCAGCTTGGGTGACAAAGTGATACCCTGTCTCAAAAAATAATAATAAGTAATTAATTAAATAAAATTTTAAAATTAGCCAGGTGTGGTGGTGTGCACCTGTAGTCCAAGCTACTCAGGAGGCTGAGGTGGGAGGATTGCTTGAGCCTGGGAGATCAAGGTTGCAGTGAGCATTGATCATGCCACTGCACTCCAGTCTGGTGACAGAGTAAGACCTTGTCTCAAAAACAAACAAACAAAATCTTAGGATTGGGCTCTCGCTGGTGTCTTGTCTATGGCTGGATTCCCCCAGGAGAGCCCTGGGCCACTGAAGGTCAGGGACATCCACACTATTCCCATGAGTCCCAGTAGAAAGGTTCTGGAGTCCAATGTGAAACTAAATCTTTACTCTGCCCTTTATTTACTAGCTGTGTGACCTTGCACAAGTTACTTAGCATCTCTGAGCTTCAGGTTTCTCTTCTATAAAATGGGGTTAATAAAAATAATACCTGTATCACAGATTTGTAGTGAGGACTAAATATCTAACTAACAAATAGTAAATGCCTAAAGAAATTTAGCAATTGTTTTATTTGGGCACTTATGCTGGATATAGAGTAGTTTGTGATAAATTGAACTGCTTCTGCCTAAATTCTGAGAAACAGAGGCTCCATTAGCTGTGATACCCTTATAGGTAGGTCAGAGGATGTGGCCAGGTAACCCCAAAGTTGATACTAGTGAATGCTTCAATAATGAGTTCCAGGCCAGGCACAGTGGCTCACATCTGTAATCTCAGCACTTTGGGAGGCTGAGGTGGGAAGATCACTTGAGCCCAGGAGTTCAAGACCAGCCCTGGCAACATAGTGAGAACCTGTCTCTACAAAAAATAAAAAATTAGCCGAGGCCAGGTGCAGAGGCTTACGCCTGTAATCCTAGCACTTTAGGAGGCCAAGAAAGGGGGATCACTTGAGGCCAGGAGTTCTAGACCAGCCTGGGCAACATGGTGAAACCCCGTCTTCACCAAAAATACAAAAAAATTAGCCGGGCATGGTGGCACAGGCCTGTAATCCCAGCTACTTGGGAGGTTGAGGCAGCAGAATCACTTGAACCCGGGAGGCGGAGGTTGCAGTGAGCGGTGATTGCGCTGCTGCACTCCAGCCTGGGCGACAAAGCAAGACTGTCTCAAAAAATAAAAATAAAAAATTAGCCGTGCGTGGTGGTACATGCCTGTGGTCCCAGCTACTTAGGGGGATGAGACATGAGGATCACTTGTATCCAGGAGGCTGAAGATGCATTGAGCTGTGTTTATACCACTGGACTCCAGCCTAGGCAAGAGAATAAGACCCTATTTCTAAAATAATAATAATTGTAATAATAATAATGAGTTCCTCATTTGTTGAGCTCTTCATATTTTTGTTAAATGACATCATTTGATCCTTAAATCATTGCTCTTTGGAAGAAAGGTTGACAATTGTCCACTTTCTTTTATAGACTTGGAAAGAATGGAGATCCAGAGAAGATAAGGTCACATAGCAAATAACAGCAAAGCCAGGTTCAGAATGTAGTAACAATCCCATCTGTAGTCTGAAATTTTATCTGCTTACCCTCATTTCATTTTCACAACAGCGCTATAAGGTATGGATTACTAGTCCCATTTTACCATATGGGGTAATTGAGGTATTAAGAAAATTAAGTGCCAGGCACGGTGGCTCACACCTGTAATCCCGACACTTTGGGAGGCCAAGGCGTGTGGATCACCTGAGGTGAGGAGGTCGAGACCAGCCTGACCAATATAGTGAAACACTGTTTCTACTAAAATTATGCAAATTAGCCGGGCATGGTGGCGTGCACCTGTAATCCCAGCTACTCAGGAGGCTGAGGCAGGAGAATCGCTTGAACCTGGGAGGCGGAAGTTGCAGTGAGGTGAGATCGCACCACTGCACTCCAGCCTGGGCAACAGAGCGAGATTCCATCTCCAAAAAAAAAAAAAGAAAAGAAAAGAAAGAAAGATAGAAAGAAAATTAAGTAACTGGCTTCAATCACCCAACAGCATATAGTGGAGTTGGAAGCCTGCCTCTTTCCACACACTATGGCAACACAGATTCCTGGTCTGATTCTGTGTTCTTGGGACACTGCAGAGGAAGACTGACACCCAAAGTGAATAAAGTTCCAAGAAGCAGAAAACAGACACTTTTGATCATGCAGCATGACTGAGGCAGATCAGGCAACAGCACCCACAGTCAGCCCGACAGCCTCAAGGATTTTGGCTGGAGTCCCTTGAAGGGAAGAGAGGTAGGTAGAGATAGGCATGTTGTACCCTGCTTGGCAAGAATGGACAAATAAGTCCTGGAAAATTAAAAAATTAGCCAGGTGTGGAAGCACATGCCTGTAATCCTAGCTACTCAGGAGGCTGAGGTGGGAAGATCACGTGAGTCCAGAAGTTCAAGGCTGCAGCAATGATCACACCACTGAACTCCTGCCTAGCTGACAGAGTGAGACCCTATCTCAAAAATGAAACAAAACAAAAAAAAAACAAATAAATTCTGAGAAAAGGACTGGGCACGGTGGCTCCCACCTGTAATCCCAGCACTTTGGGAGGTAGAGGCAGATGGATCACTTGAGGCCAGGAGTTCCAGAAAAGCCTGGCCAAAAGGTGAAACCGCATCTTTACTAAAAATACAAAAATTAGCCAAGCATGGTGGTACACGCCTGTAATACCAGCCACTCAGGAGTCTGAGGCAGGAGAACTGCTTGAAACCAGAAGGCAGAGGTTGCACTGAGCCAAGATGAAGCCATTGCACTCCAGCCTGGGTGACAGAGACTCTGTCTCCAAAAAAAAAAAGAAACAAAGAAAAAATTCACTTTGGTCACCTCTAGTAATCCCTAAGAGCCAGATTTAGAAGCATACCCACTTCTGGGTAATTTACAACACCAGGTGGATATCTCACACTATATACAAAATCAACTCAAAATGGATCAAGGATCTAACCGTAAGAGCTAAAACTACAAAACTCTAAGAAAACACAGGCCGGGCATGGTGGCTCACACCTGCAATCCCAGCACTTTGGGAGGCCGAGGCGGGTGGATCACGAGGTCAGGAGATCGAAACCAACCTGGCCAATGTGGTGAAACCCCATCTCTACTAAAAATACAAAAATTAGCTGGGCATGGTGGTGTGTGCCTGTAGTCCCAGCTACTCAGGAGGCTGAGGCAGGAGAATTGCTTGAACCCAGGAGGCAGAGGTTTCAGTGAGCCAAGATCGTGCCACTACACTCCAGCCTGGGTGACAGAGCAAGATTCCGTCAGAAGGACAAAGGAAGGAAGGAAGGAAGGAGGGAGGGAGGGAGGGAGGGAGGGAGGGAAAGAAGGAAGGAAGGAAGGAAGGAAGGAAGGAAGGAAGGAAGGAAGGAAGGAAAGAAGGAAACACAGGTGTAAATCTTTGTGACCTGAGATTAGGCAATAGTTCCTCAAACATGACACCAAGATACAAGTGGCAAAAGAGAAAAATAGAAAATTGGACTTCAATATTAAAAACTGTTGTGCACTAAAGGACACCAAAAGAAAGTGAAAGACAACCCAACAATGGAAGGAAAATTTTTACAAATCATATGTAGGAGACTTATATCTAGAACATAAAGAACTCTTACATCTCAGTAATAGAAAGATAACGTAATTTTAAAGTGGGCAAAGGACCTGAATAGACCTTTCTCCAAAGATATACCAAAAGCCAATAAGCACAGGAAAAGATGCTCAACATCATTGGTCAGTAGGGAAACACAAATCAAAATCACAAAAAAACTTTACATCCACTAGGATGGCTATAATAAAAAAAAGATGGGCAGGCCGGGCGCGGTGGCTCATGCCTGTAATCCTAGCACTTTGGGAGGCCGAGGTGGGCAGATCACTTGAGGTCAGGAGTTCGAAACCAACCTGGCCAACATGGTGAAACCCCATCTCTACTGAAAATACAAAAAATTAGCCAGGCGTGGTGGTGGATGCCTGTAATCCCATCTACTCAGGAGGCTGAGACACAGGAATCGCTTGAACCCGGGAGGCGGAGGTTGCAGTGAGCTGAGATCATGCCATTGCATTCCAGCCTAGGCAACAGAGTGAGACTCCATCTCAAAAAAAAAAAAAAACAAACAAAAAGATGGGCAATGACACATATTGTTGAGGCTACAAAGAAAGTGAACCCTCATCACTGCTAACAGGAATGTAAAATAGGCTGGTCCCAGTGCAGTGGTGTTTACACCTATTGATCAAAACCAGTTCCTTTTCCACTCCCACTGCTTCACTTGGCTAGTCTTAAAAATATATATATATGAGAAATTAAAAATTAAAAAATTAAAATTAAATTTAAAAAAATGTAAAGGAGGCCAGGCACAGTGGCTCATGCCTGTAAATTCCAGCACTTTGGGAGGCCGAGTGGGGTGGATCACCTGAGGCAGGATTTCAAGACCAGCCTGGACAACATGGTGAAACCCCATCTCTACTAAAAATACAAAAATTAGCCGAGCATGGTGGTGGGCGCCTGTACCTGGGAGGCTAAGGCAGGAGAATCGCTTGAACCCAGGAGGTGGAGGTTGCCCTGAGCTGAGATAGCGCCATTGCACTCCAGCCTGGGCAACAAGAGAGAAATTCTGTCTCAAAAATAAAAAAAATTTTTTTTTAAGAATATGAAATAGTGTAGCCACTTTGGAAAACAATTTGGTAGCTCCTCAAAATGTTAAACATAGTTACCCTTGCAACTGACTAGCAATTCCTAAGAAAAATGAAAGCATACCTCGACATTAAAAACTTTACAAGGGCTAGGCGGGGTGGCTCACACCTATAATCCCAACACTTTGGGAGGCCCAGGAGGGAGGATCACTTGAGCCCAGGAGTTCGAGACCAGTCTCAGCAACATAGCATGACCCAGTCTCTACAAAAAAAAATTTTTTTAATTAGCTGGATGTGTTGATGCGGGCCTGTAGTCCCAACTATTCTGGAGGCTGAGGTGGGAGGATCATTTGAGCCCAGGAGGTTGAAGCTGCAGTGAACTGTGATTGTGCCTCTGCACTCCAGCCTGGGTCACTGAGTGAGAGACCCTGTCTCAAAAAAATTTAAAAAAAAAAGTCCAGAAGAACATTTGGATCTCACTCTGTGGCCCAGGCTGGAGTATAGTGGCACAATCATAGCTCACTGCAGATTCAAACTCCTGGCCTCAAGTGATCCTCCTGCCTTAGCCTTGAAATAAGCGTGGATTACAGATGAGCCACCACACCCAGCCAGACCATTATTCATAATAGCCAAAATGTGAAAACAACCCAAATCTCCATCAACTGACAAATGGATAAATAGAATGGTGGTTGATCCATACAATGGAGTATTACACAGCAATAAAAAGAAGTCCTGATACATGCTACAAGGATGAACCTCAAAAACATTATGCTAAGTGAAAGCAGCCAATCACAAAAGGCTACATATTACAAGATTCCATTTAAATGAAATGTTCAGAATAGGTAAATCTAACTTTTATCACAGGCAAAGCTATGACAGGAAATAGATGAGTGGTTGCCTAGTGCTTGGGGGCGGAGGTGGGGGTGAGGCGAGTGAGTACTGCTAATGGTACAGAGTTACTTTTGGGGATAAAGAAACTGTTCTGAAATGGACTCTGGTGATGGTTGCACTACTCTGAACATACTAAAACTGTTAAATTATATACTTGAAATGGGTGACTTGTGAGGCATGGAAATTATATCTTAATAAAGCTGTTTTACATATTTTACATATTTAAAAATGCAGGTGGAGGGATGAGCCCTCTAAAGAGAAGCAGGAGTTTGAGGAGGTTCTAAATATTGTGTGGTGGGTACTGAGGCATATAAATTTGTCAGACCTCATCAAAATGTATGATGTAATCTTCAAGAAAGTTGATTTTAAAGAAACACCACCAGCACCAGGTGGAGAAGGCAGGAAGAAGTTACACAAGGGGTAGGCCAAGAGTGATGGCTCATGTCTATAATCCCAGCACTGCGGGAGGCCGAGCCGGGTGGGTGACTTGAGGTCAGGTGTTCGAGACCAGCCTGGCCAACATGGTGAAAGCCCGTTTCTACTAAAAATACAAAAATTAGCCAGACGTGCTCGCTTGAACCCAGGGGGAGAAGGTTGCAGTGAGCCAAGATCATGCCAATGCACTCCAGCCTGGGTGACAGAGTGAGACTCTGTCTCAAAAAAAAAAAAAAAGTTACATAGGGGACAGCGGCAGGTGTCAAGGGCAGGCAGGGTCTCTCCTATCTCCAGGATAAACTCATAGGGGACTTAGATGCCATGTGGGTCCCTAATAGCCCTCCACTTGGTTCTTGCAGCCACCCTTATGTGTATCATTTCATGTCAGGCCTCTTCTTCCCGACCCACCCAGCCATCCCAGCCTGGCTGCCAACCCCACCTCCTCCAGCCCCTGTCACCCCATAATTGGGGCCAGGAGGCATGGGAGAGTCGCCATCTCTCGGTGCCATCTGTTGCATCTTTACAGATAACCATGGCTGGATGCGGCAGATCCTGGGGTGGAGCAGCCCCTGTTCAGAGCAGTGATCAAGACCTCCCCATCTCCACCCCTCAAGGAATCGGTTTTCTCCCATAGCCACATCAGGTGCTGTGCAGGAAGGAGTTGAAACGAGAAGCCAGGAGCAACCAGAAGGACACTAACATTTATTAAGCACTGCGGACTCTCACAGCACTCCCACGGAATCGATATTATTATCCCCATTCTGAAGACCAGGCAACTGAGGCTCAATGTTTAAGGAACTCACCGAAGTCACCAACTGATAAAAGTGATGGAAGCTGGGATTCAAATCCAAGCTAAACTTCCTTCCAAGCTTACTCCACAACACAGAGGTTGGGGAAAGGGGATAAAAAGAGAGAGGAGCCCAATTCCATTTCCACCCAGCTCCTTAGGCGGAGCTTGTCAGCACAGCTCTCTCCTTCCCAGAATAGGAAGATACCCATCAGAGGCAAGTCCTAGACACCAGCAGTGGTAACTCCCTGCCCCAAGGCAGCTGCAGACAGCCTATGGCTGTAGTTATTGCTCCTAAAGAGTGTTAGAATTCCCACTCCCAGCTTCGGGGCCACTCACACAAGGTGATTGAAGTGGAAACCAGAGACCCTCCACAATGCCCTCCTAGAGGAAATGAGGCTATGTAACTTTGTCCAAATGAGTAATTTGAAAACCTGGGGGCTCCCAGGTCCTGAAAAGGGAAGAATGTGGGGCCCTTTACATTCATACTCCACTTTGTGCAGCTCTCCCTTGTCTTATGATAGCCCTATTAAGAAATTCCTCTCCCAGCACGTCTCCTTCAAAGAGCTCTAGACCTGAGGCTGTCAGAGGCTTAGGACTCTGCCTATTAGTCCCAGGGTCTGGATGACCAGCAGGACACCTGGCATTCAGTGACCACTGGATTAGATAAATGAAACAGTGGGCAGAGTGCCACCCATTCTCCCCCTGAAGTTTGAAGAGGTCGAGAAGTGAGGCTGTCCAACTGCTGACCCTGCTTTCTGTCCACCTGGCCACCTAACCTTTTCTGGCTTCCACCTGCCCCTTTGCCATCCCTCCCCCCAGCCCACCCAGCCCATTTTCAGGCATACCTGGGCACATGCTGGAATAGAAGCCCTCGTTCTTCAGAATGATCAACAGGGAGCCCCAGCCCAGGAGTACAGCAGAGAAGAAGAGGTTCTCCAGCACAGCCGTGCAGGCCATCCACCAGCGCCTCCGGTACGCCTGTTGCAGCGTGGGGGCCATGCTGGCCCCGAGCCTGCACAGAAACAGAGCGCTGGGTGAAGGGCCCCCCAGTGGCCCCAGGGAAGGGTCCTGCATCATGGTGGCACCCGAGACCCCTCGGGCCAGCCCGCGAGGAGCCCCTCATGGAGGCCCCATAGAGCCCTGGGCTTCCCAGCCGGTGCCAAGGAGCTGGCTCCGCGCGCACTAGCAGTGCCAGAGGTGCACGCGGCACGGGGCTCCCGCTGAGCCACTATCGGAAACAAGGAAGGTCCTGTCTGCGCGCTGCAGCTTCCTAGCAGGCTGCCGGGTTCTCCCACCCAGGCCAGGGCGCTCAGGGCCGGGCTGCTGGGGAGAAAGTCCGCATCTGCCCAGGTCCCCAGAGGACAGCAAGGGGCAGAGCGCGCTCTGAAGCACCGCGGGCCCATGTCCGGACTCTCGCGCCAGGAAAGACCCCTAGAAGCTGGCAGGAAGAAGGGCAAGTTCAAGGCTACCCTACGACCCCATCTTCCAGTTGCCCCTCCAAGACCTCTCCTTCCCTCTGGGGCCGGGCGACAGCAAGCCCTCCCCCTTTCCGTATCAGGTGACCCACGACCCTACAGTCTCTCGGGCCAAGCCAACAGCTGCCACGTGGAGGGAGACCCAGGACGGGCTCTCCTCGGTTCCCTCCTCCCCCGCGCGCCCCTCACTCACTCCGCAGGGCTCGGGGCACCAGGCTTTGCACCTCGGAACCCGCTTGCCCCCCTCCAGCCCCGGGAGGGGGCTCGGACTTCGGCAGGAAGTCTGGCGGCTGCTGACTTTATAAGGGCAGCGGTGGCGGATGGGCTGGCGGGCGGGTGTGTTTACCAAAGGGAGGGAAAGAGCCCCAGCTCCCCCCGCCGCGGCCGCTGCAGCCTCGGCGGGAGGAGAGGGAACGCGGGCGGCGCGGGGGCGGGGAGCGACAACTGGGATGAGACCGAGGAAAGCGGAGAGGAGAAGGGCAAGAAAGACCCAGAGAGAGGGGAGGAAGTACCAGTCACTTCTTCCAGGGGGACTCGGTATTCTCATCTGTGAAATGGGGCTTTGGGTTCAAGCGCTCCAGGAGGTCCGCTGGAACTCTGGCAAACGCGCAGCTCTAAGCAGAGGAAGTGCAGCGAGCGGGGACCCGGGAGGAAGAGAAGAGTCGGAGGGGTCAGAGAAAAGAAAAGGGAAGGACGCGCTTGGCAAGATGGGACACTGTGCCGCGGGACCGCGGGCGCAAGTAACGGTCTTTCCTTGGGAAGCCTGGCAGTGTCGGCGGGAGCCGGCCTCGGTGTCTCTCAGCCGACGCACAGCCGGAGACCCTACGCGCGCCCCCTCCCCGCCCACGCTGCTCACCTCCGGTCACCGGCAAATGAGCAGCCAGCAGCTGCGGACGCCTCCGGGAGCGCAACGCTTTCGCGGCGCGTCCGGAGTCCCGTGGGCCCAGCCCTGAGCCGCGCCCGCGCTAGGGTCTTCTCTGCGTGCAGGACCCGGCGGCCACGGAGCTTCAGCCTGACAGCCCGGTGGCCTCGCCTCCGCTGTCTCCTCGGAAGAAGCGGGGGAACTGGGAACCCGCCGGGCGCCAGAGGTCTGCGAAGCTGGGCTTGGATGAAGTGGATCTGCGGAGTTGATAGTTGTATTTACACGCGTCCGGAGCTGCGCCCCGAGGTGGGGGCGGGGGCTCCCTTCTTTTCCCCTCCCCTTAGGTCGAGTTTCACGCGCACGTGACTCGCCCGCTGGTCCCGGACACTCTCCCTCTGGCACGGCCCCAGCACCTACATTTCCACCCTGGACCCCCATCTTCTCCCCCAAGCCCCCAGACTAACATCAGGCAGCGCCCTCTGTATCCTTGTTCAAAACAAAGTGCGATTCGGCTGAAGCCGACTGACCGCGATTCAGGGCCGCCTTGGGTGGGGTTTTGAACTGTGCAGCTGGAAGCAGTGTTTTCCGAGAGGCAGAGTGGCACGGGTTTCTTTGGAGTTAGTCAGATCGAGGTCTGAGTCTTGACTTTTTAACTGACTACCCTGGGTTACCTATGGCAAGTTACCTCTGAGCCCCAGCTTCCTCCTCTTTAAATTCGGTTAAAATGGAACCTACCTAACTGCCCAAAGGAATCGGGATTGTGATGCAGGTAAAATGCTAAGCATAGCATTTGGCATAGTAAGCATAATGTTAATTGTTGCTGCTGTCATTATTTCAGAAGACCTGGTGATCGGATGCTTCCAGATCAACAATTGATTGACTCCAGGTAAATTTCTCAGCCTCCCTGAGCCTCAGTATCCTCATCTGTAAAATAGACTACTATGGTGTGGAGTAATGAGAAGTAATCTCATTACATGTGAGTTTAATTGTGTGTTAAGACTGCTGCTAATGCATGCTGAGCTTAATACCTAGGTGATGGGTTGATAGGTGCAATAAACCACCATGGCACACATTTACCTACGTAACAAACCTGCACATTCTGCACATGTACCCCAGAACTTAAAATAAAAATAAAAATTTTTTTAAAAAAGAGTGATACTGGTGGCCAGGTGTGGTGGTTCATGCCTGTAATCCCAGAACTTTGGGAGGCCAAGGCAGGAGGATCGCTTGAGCTCGGAGTTCGAGACCAACCTGGACAACATGGTGAAACCCCGTCTCTACAAAAAAGAAAAAAAAAAATAGCCAGGCATGGTGGCGTGCACCTGCAGTCTCAGCTACCCAGCAGGCTGAAGTGGGAGGATCACTGAGCTGGAGAGATGGAGGCTGCAGTGAGCCAAGATCATGCCACTACACTCCAGCCTGGGTGACAGAGTGAGACTCTGTCTCAAAAACAAAACAAGAATGACTACAGAAAGCTCCAAGAAGGCCTCAGATAAAAGGGAACCCCTGAACAGATGAGCCACCAAGCCAAGAGAGGAACTAATGGCTACCATAGACAGGGCACTTTCCAAAATAAAAATACTGTTATTAATTCCTCAAGACATCATGGTCCCATTTAAACCTCATAGCTTTTCACAGAGGGAGAAACTGCAGGCTTGAAGCTGGAGCAAGGTTAGAGGTAGGATGCAGAGTCAGGTCGGCCTGGCATTTAAGTACGGCTCCTTCCATTCCTCCCAGAAGGAGAATGGCAAGAGCAAAGGCTTAGCTGTGGGAATGGCACAAGGAGTTCTCGCCGGCCAAAGCACGTCAGGCTCTGATGGTTTAACTTCTTAAAATGCAATACTGCCTCCCAGAACTTCCAGATCAAGGTCAAACTCCTCAGCTCTGCACGGGGGGACCTAGAGTCAACTTTCTAAGCTAGGAGAGTCATGGATCCCTTTGAGAATACAAAAGACAGTGGGCGCGGTGGCAGTGGCTCATGCCTGTAATCCCAACATTTTGGGAGGCTGAGGCAGGAGGATCACTTGAGCCCAGGAGTTCAAGACCTGCTTGGTCAACATAGTGAGACCCCTATTTCTACAAAAAATTCAGCTGAGCATGGTGGCATGTGCCTGTAGTCTCAGTTACTGGGGAGGCTGAAGTAGGATGATCCCTGAGCCCGGGAGGTCCAGGAAGCTGGAGTGAGCCGACATCTCGCCACTGCACTCCAGCCTGGGTGACAGAGACCCTGTCTCAAAAAAAAAAAAAAAAGAATAAATATGTTATTGATCTACTCTTGACAAAAATGCTTGTGTGAACATGGACACACACACTCATCAACATTCACATTTCAAGGTTTTCATGGACCCTTTCCATGAGACTCTAGTGGTCCATGGACCCCCATGGCTGGAACACTTGCTCTTCCTCATCTCAACCCACATTTCCGTGGTGTCTGCTGCATGAGGACACAGGCCTCATTTGGTGTGTTCATTCACTGCTGTGTATCCCAGCACCCAGAACAGCACCTCACCTAAGGGGCACTCAGCACATGTGCAGTGAAGAGTCAGTCAGCTGGTTTCACACCTCCCAGTCTTTGCACCTGCTATTCCTTCTTGTGGGAATGACAGATTTCCTTCATTTCTTTTTTTTTTTTTTTTTTTTTTTTTTTTTTGACAGATTCCAGCTCTGTTGCCCGGGTTGGAGTACAGTGGCACGATCTCAGCTCACTGCAACCTCTGCCTCCCAGGTTCAAGCAATTCTCATGCCTCAGCCTCCCAAGTAGCTGGGATTACAGGTGCACACCACCACCTGTGGGCTGATATTTTTTTCTTTTCTTTTCTTTTTTCCTGAGACAGAGTCTCACTCTGTTGCCCAGGCTGGAGTGCAGTGGCGTGATCTCGGCTCACTGCAAGCTCCACCTCCCGGGTTCAAGTGATTCTCCTGCCTCAGCCTCCCGAGTAGCTGAGACTACAGGCACGCACCACCATGCCTGGCTAATTTTTGTATTTTTTAGTAGAGGCGGGGTTTCACCATATTGGACAGGCTGGTCTCGAACTCCTGACCTCGTGATCCGCCCACGTTGGCCTCCCAAGGTGCTGGGATTACAGGTGTGAGCCACTGCACTTGGCCATTTTTTGTATTTTTTTAGTAGAGATGGGGTTTCACCATGTTGGCCAGGCTGGTCTTGAACTCTTGGCCTCACGTGATCCACCCACCTTGGCCACCCAAAGTGTTGGGATTACAGGCATGAACCACTGCGCTCAGCCTCCTTCTTCATTTCTAATGTACTCATCCTTCACAACTCAGCTCAAGTTTCACTTCTCTCTGGAAGCTCTACTCTAGGCTGGATTCAGGGCCTTGTCCACATACCCACCAAATACTCTGCTTACCTCTATGGAAGTCCCCACACTGATCTACAATAATCAGCTTAGTTTTCTGCCCCCATCCCGCCCCATGAGATGTACATCTCGTGGGGGCAGGAACCACCACGTGGTAGGTGATTTGTGTGCCTGCTGCCTATCACAGGGCCTGGCGCCTAATAAGCTTGGGGCCAACATTTGTTGAATAAATGAAAAGGGAATGGTGGGAAAGGAAGCTGAAAAGGTAGGCTAAAATCAGTTTGGAATTACCTCTGGGAGGCCAAGGACTTTCAATCTTGCAGAGTAGGTAACAGGAAACTCCTGGATTTTGTTTTCTTTTGGTTTTGTTTGTTTTTAATGAAGGGTAGCGTTATCGTCAGGTTTTTGTGTTTAATTAATGGAGCATATATTGGAAAGGACAGAGACCTTAAAGCAGTTAGGAGACCACCATAATAGTTCACATTTTGCAGCCATAAAAAGGAATGAGGCCAGGCATGGTGGCTCACTCCTGTAATCTTATCACTTCGGGAGGTCGAGGCAGGCGGATCACCTGAGGTCAGGAGTTTGAGACCAGCCTCACCAACATGGAGAAACCCCGTCTCTACTAAAAATACAAAATTATCCGGGCGTGGTGGTACATGCCTGTAATCCCAGCTACTCAGGAGGCTGAGGCAGGAGAATAGCTTGAATCTGGGAGGCAGAGGTTGCGGTGAGCCGAGATCGTGCCATTGCATTGCAGGTACATGGATGAAGCTGGAAGCCATCATCCTCAGCAAACTAACACAGGAACAGAAAACCAAACACCGCATGTTCTCACTCATAAGTAGGAGCTGAACATTGAAAACACATGGACACAGAGGGGAACATCACACACTAGGGCCCTTTGGGGAGTGGGGGTTGGGGGCTAAGGGGAGGGAACTTAGAGGACGGGACAATAGGTGCAGCAAACCACCATGACACACGTATACATATGTGACAAACCTGCACATTCTGCACATGGATCCTGTTTTGTTTTAAGAAGAAATAAAGAAAAAAAACAAGAAGAAACAAACAAACAAAAATAATTCCCATTTAAAATAATAAAAAATAGGCCAGGCATGGTGACTCAGGTCTATAATCCCAACACTTTGGGAGGCCAACGCGGGCAGATCTCTTGAGCCCAGGAGTTCAAGGCCAGCCTGGGCAACATGGCAAAACCCTGTCTCTACAAAAAATATAAAACAAACAAACAAAATAGCCAGGAGTGGTGGTGCATGCCTGTCATCCCAGCTACTCAGGTGGCTGAGGTGGGAGAATCACTTAAGCCTGGGAGGCGGAGGTAGCAGTGAGCTGAGATCGTGCCACTGCACTCCACCTGGAGCAACAGAGCAAGATTTTGTCTCTAAATAAATAAATAAAGTAATAAAAAACAGAGAAGAGGAAAGAGACCTAAGATATATTTCCATATCTGAATCAATAGGATTTATCAACGTTCTCCTCTACCCCCAAAACTAATTCCTTCCTAAACTCTGTTCTCCTGACACTACTCATAGGTTAAGTATAACAGCATTATCACATTGGCTGTCATGTGGGCTCCTGGCTAGAGGCTGCTTCACAGCTTAATGGACAAGAGCACTGAGACAGGGTGGGTCTAAATCCTGGCTCTGCAGCTGATTATTTGTGTGATTTTGTCCAAATCACTCCATCTCATGAGCCTCACTCTTCTAGTCTGTTAAGTGCTGAAAATAAAAGTATCCAATTCAATTCATTATTTAATGAATTATTTAGCCTAACAAATAGCTATTATAAATATTTAGGCTGGGCACAGTGGCTCACGCCTGTAATCCCAGCACTTTGGGAGGCCAAGGTGGGCAGATCACCTGAGGTCAGGAGTTTGAGACCAGCCTGACCAACGTGGTGAAACCCCGTCTCTACTAAAAATACAAAAATTAGCTGGGTGTGGTGGCATGTGCCTGTAATCCCAGCTACTCAGGAGGCTGAGGCAGGAGAAACGCTTGAACCCAGGAGACAGGCTGCAGTGAGCCAAGATCGTGCCACTGCACTCTAGCCTGAGCAACAGAGCAAGACTCTGTCTCAAAAAAAAAAAAAAAAAAATCTCTGCATGAAGAATGTACATAAAATGGTGCAGCCATTTCGGAAAACAGTTTGGCAGGTCCTCAAATAGTTAAACATAGAGTTACCACTATAGCCCAGCAATTCCACTCCTAAATATACTACACCCAAGAGAATTGAGAATATTTGTTAACACAAGAATGTGTATACAAGTGTTTATAGCTGTATTATTCATTACAGCTAAAAAGTGCAAACATCCCAGCAGTCCATCAGCTGATGAACGGAGAAACAAAATGTGGTATACCCATACAATGTCATATTATTTGGCCATAAAAAGGAAGTACTGATACATGCTACAACATGGATGAACCTTGATAATGTTATGCTAAGTGAAAGAAACCAGACACAAAAGACCACATATTGTATGACTGCATTTATATGAAGTGCCCAGAATAGGCAAATCCACAGAGACAGAAAGTAGATTAGTGGTTGCCAGAGACTGGAGGGAGGAGATAATGGGAAATGTGGAATGACTGCTAATGGTATGGGGTTTCTTCTTGGGGTAATGAAAATGTTGTACAATTAGATAATGGTGATCATTGTAAAACTTTGTGAATATACAACATGCTGAATTGTATACTTTATTTTATTTTTTTTGAGACAAGGTCTCGCTCTGTCACCCAGGCTGGAGTGCAGTGGCACGATCTCAGCTCACTGCAACCTCTGCCTCCCAGGCTCAAGCAATCCTCCTGCCTCAGCCTCCTGAGTACCTGACACTACAGCATGTGCTACCATGCCTGGACAATTTTTGTATTTTTAGTAGAGACAGGGTTTCGCTATGTTGCCCAGGCTGATTTTGAACTCCTGGACTCAAGTGCTCCGCCCACCTCAGCCTCCCAAAGTGCTAGGATTACAGGTGTAAGCCACCACTCCCGGCCTAAATTGTATTCTTTAAAAGACTGAATTGTATGGTGTGTGAATTATATCTCAATTTAAAAACAAAAACAAAAACAAAAACAAACGTTTGCGTGTGTCAGGCACTAGGGATTCGATGCTGAATAAGACACAGACCCTATCCTCAGAGAACACAGAGCCCAGCAGGAGAGAGTCACAGATGAATCAAGTGTTACATCATCTATAGGAAGCGCCATGGAAGAAAGACATGGTGCCATGAGAACATACGCTTAGAGAAGGGAATTTCATCTAGACTGGGGCTCAGGGAGGAATCTTTCAGGGTGATGCTTGTGCTAAGAGTTTTCCATGTCAGAATCAGTAGAATTTATCAATCCTCCAGAGGAGGAAACAGCAAATGAAAAATCTTACAACAGGAGGATGCAGAGACATTCCGAGAGCTGATCAAGGGCTGGTGTGAACAAAGCACATAGGATGCAGAGCCTGTGGTGTGAGGTTGCAGCTGGAAAGGTAAAACACTAATTACACTGGATCTTCTGAGACAATAAAGAGTATGCAATAATCTCAAACGACCGAAACTGACCTTCCTCCTCCCTAACTTGCTTGCTTCCACTGTTGCCCGTATCATAAAATCACCACCCTCTTCTACCCAGTGGCTTAAGACACGAAACTCAAGTCATCCCAGGCTTTCTCCCCACCTCACTCTCCACATCCAGCCTATCAGCGAGCTTGTGGGTCCTACCACGTAAAGACTTCTCATCTCCAGCTACTACCATCCCCCAAGCCCAGATCACCATCAGCTCAGGCCTGGACTCCTGCAACCCTTCTAACCGGGTCTTCCCAATCCTACCCCCCGCACATGACCCCACTAGCCCATCAGAATGGACTAATCAAGATGTAGATTTGATCAGGCCACATCCCTTGAAAGGCTTCCTGTGACCCTCGGGGAAATGCACAAACTCCCAATGATGGCCCCTGAGTCCTGTGCCATCTGGGTCTGCCCTCTGCCCTCTGTGTTTTTGCCATGGTAACCTCCTTCACACCCATTAATACTCCATGCTCTCTCCTACCTCAAGTTCTTCCTGGGCTAGAACATTCTCTGCACTAGCCTAGCCAACTAACCCTTCAGATCTTTTGTTTGTTTGTTTGTTTGTTTGTTTGTTTTTGAGACAGTCTTGCTCTGTTGCCAGGCTGGACTGCAATGGTGCAATCTATCTCGGCTCACTGCAACCTCTGCCTGCCGGGTTCAAGCAATTCTTCTGCCTTAGAGTCCTGAGTAGCTGAGACTATAGGCACCTACCATCACGCCCGGCTAATTTTTGTATTTTCAGTGGAGGTGGGTTTTCACCATGTTGGCCAGGCTGGTCTCGAACTCCTGGCCTCAAATGACCACCCTCCTCGGCCTCCTAAAGTGCTGGGATTACAAGCATGAGCCACTGTGCCCAGGCAACACTTCAGATCTTAATGATCATTTCCTTTAAGTGCCTGACTTCTTGTAGTAACTAGCCTGACTCCAGCAATGAATCCTTTTGCAATGTAACCTATATAACATCTGAGTTTCCCTTTGATAAAACTCATCATATATTTGTTCCTCTGACAGTTCAGAGGGCAAGGGCCTTTGCCCACCTTCCTCACCACTATCCTCTCACCACTTAACACAGAACTCACCACCCACCATGCCTCCTACCTGACAAATTCCTAACCATCCTTCAAATCTCACTCACCTATTACTTTCTGGAAGGCAGTCTTCCCTGAGCACCAAGACAATGGGACACATTCCTTTATACACCCTGCTGAACATCTCTTTTTCGAGGGGCGGGTAGAGATGAGTGTCTCACTATGCTGCCCAGGCTGACTTCAAACTCCTGGCCTCAAGCGATCCTCCTGCCTTGGCCTCCCAAAATTCTGGGATTACAGGCGTGAGCCACTGTACCTGACTGCAATTGGTTTAGATTTTCTATCTTCTTTGCCTCAGCACCTAAAACAATGCTTGTCACAAGACTCCTCTTAGGTCAGCCCACAAGAGCTCTTATGAAAATCTCTAAAATTGTGGCTGGGCACAGTGGCTCACGCTTGTAATCCCCGCACTTTGGGAGGCTAAGGCGGGTGGATCATCTGAGGTCAGGAGTTTGAGACCAGCCTGACCAATAAGGTGAAACCCCATCTCTACTAAAAATACAAAAATTAGCTGGGCATGGTGGCAGGCACCTGTAATACTAGCTACTTGGAAGGCTGGGACAGGAGAACTGCTTGAACCCAGGAGGTGGAGGATGCAGTAAGCTGAGATTGTACCACTGCACTCCAGCCTGGGTGACAGAGCAAGACTCTGTCTCAAAACAAAAAAGAAAAAAAAAAAAGAAAATCTCTAAAATTGCATGCAAAATTCTATGTGCATTCAGGAGACAGGCTGTGACTTTTGTCAGATTTTCAAAGAGGCCTAAGATCTGAAAGAAGAACCTTTTCCCCAGATGCTGAAGGAGCTTTAAACAGCGCTGTCAACACAGACTTCTACTATGAAAAACCATCCCCCTCTAGAATACAAGTTCCAAGAGGGCAAGAATCAAGGATCTTTACCTATTTTTTTCTTTCTTTCCTTTTTTTTTTTTTTTTTTTAATTGAGACAGGGTCTTGTTCTGTTGCTCAGGCTAGAGTGCAGTTTTGTGACGGGGGCTCACTGGAGCTTCAAACTCCCGGGCTCAAGCGATCTTCCCACCTCAGCCTCCTGAGCAGCTGGCACCACAGGCACGTGCCACTATGCCCAACTAATTTTTTTTTTTTTTAGTTGAGACAGTGTCTCACTATTTTACCCAGGCTGGTCTCAACTCCTGGGCTCCAGCAGTCCTCCCACCTGGGCCTCCCAAAGTGCTGGGATTATAGATGTGAGCCCTATGCCTGGCCTCTTTACCTATTCTGTTAATTGATGTATTCCAAGTACCTGGAATGGTGCCTGACACATTCTTGATGTAGGTGTAAAATGACTAAATATAGTCTCAGACAACTGAAACAGTTATGTAGATGGTATATGTATTGGTTATCTATTGCTGAGTAACAAATTATCCCAAAACATAGTAGCTTAAAACTACATGTATTATACTCTATCTCAGGAGATAGGGTATAGCTTAGCTGAGTGTTCTGTCTCAGGGTCTCTCACAAGCCTGCAAAGCATCGGCCAGGGCTGCCATCATCTGAAAGCTCAAGTGGGGAAGGATTTGTCTCCAAGCTCACCCATATGATGAGTGACTCAGTTCCTTGCTGGGCGGAGGCTGCCCTCAGTTCCTTACCACCACATGGGCCTCTTCATAGGTCAGCTCACAACATGGATGCTTGCTAGCTTGCTTCATCAGAGTAAACAAAGGGAAGGACAAGACAGTAAGAAAGTGAGAGAGAGGGAGAGAGAGAGAATGAGAGGAAGATCAAGAAAGGGAAACAAACAAGACAGACTTTACACTCTTGTAATTTAACCTTAGAAGTAGCATCCCATTACCCTTGCTGTGTTCTGTTTATTAGAAGCAAGTATCCAGGTGTAGTACACACTCAAGGGAGAGGATTATACACAGGCATGAATACCAGGAAAGAGGGATCATTGGAGGCCCCAGTGATCTTTGAGGTTGCCTACCACAAGACATTTACAGAATGTTTTCTCATATAGCATCCAATTCATCTGGGCACCCAGAGCAGAAGGCACACACCAAATGCCTACATGTCAAGCAGATGATGACAGCGAGGGAAGACATCAGTGACGGGAGGTTTGGCAGACAACTGAGCCTCTGCCCATCCACCATCAGGCTGATGCCAAGCAGGAATGCAGGTCAACTGTTGTCAGATCTTCCAATTTTTCTTTTTCTTTTTTTCGAGGCAGGGTCTTGCTCTGTCTCCCAGGCTAGAGTGCAGTGGCGCAATCTCATTTCACTGTAACCCCTGCCTCCCGGGTTCAAGTGATTCTCATGCCTCAGCATCCTGAGTAGCTGGAATTAAAGGCATGCACCACCAGCCCAGCTAATTTTTGTATTTTTAGTAGATACGGGGTTTCGCCATGTTGGTCAGGCTGGTCTCCAACTCCTGACCTCGGGTGATCTACCCACCTCAGCCTCCCAAAGTGCTGGGATTACAGGCGTGAGCCACCGCTTCTGGCCCAAATTTTCAAAAGAAGCTGACATCCTAATTCTTTGAGACATTCTCTGATTTTTAAAACTGATAAGCAAAAATGCACCTGAGGACTAGCAGTTTATGACTCCTCCCTATGGCAGAAAGTACCTACTTCATTGTTTTGTTTTCTTTTTTTGAGACAGGGTCACACTCTGTCTCCCAGGCTGGAGTACAGTGGTGCAATCTCAGTTCACTGTAACCTCTGCCTCCTGGGTTCAAGTGATTCTCGTGCCTCAGCCTCCCAAGTAGCTGGGATTACAGGCGTGCACCACCAGCCCAGCTAATTTTTGCATTTTTAGTAGAGATGGGGTTTTACCATGTTGGCCGGGCTGGTCTCAAACTCCTGGCCTCAAGTGATCCACCCTCCTCGGCCTCCCAAAGTGCTGGGATTAAAGGCGTGAGCCACCACCCCTGGCCGGCCTAATTGTTATTTCTTATACCCTTTTATGTGTGTTCCAGCCCTCCTACTGTCCACTCCACCCCCATCCCACTTGCTCATAGGGATCTAACTCACTTTGGGCACTTTCCACAGCTCTTCGCATGTAGCAGGCCAACAATATTGTTGAATGAAATATGAAACTCGACACATATCTCACTAGGGACCATTTCCCCCAGTCCTAGAGGAGTGGTTAAAAGTGGCCTCTGGTGTCTAAGTTAGAATCCTGGCTGGACAACTTGCATGCTGCATGAACTTAGGCAAGTTACTAGCTTTTGAGAGCCTCAGCTTCTTCAGCTGGGAACAATTGTACCTGCCTTACAGAGTTGTTAGATGGATTAGCTGAAATAATACACGTGAAGAATTTAGCACAGAGCCTAGCACACAATAGCAACCCAACAAATGATTTACTGTCACTCACATCGTCCCCTTTCTCTCCTCACTGGCTTCCTGCCTCATCACCCTTTAGTGCTTTATCTTCCATCTTCTGCCACTGTCTACCTGGCTGGCAGCTCGAGTGAGCCACCAAAACGCAAACGTGTCATTGTCACTGAACGATTTAAACTCTTCAATAGTTTGCTGTTGTGCTTAGTAGGAGAAAATCCAAACTCCTTATCACCGCTCACCAAGCTCTTTTGGAGCGAAATCTGCCCAGCCTCCAAGCCTCATCTTCACCTCTCTTCACACCCAGCACTCCAGCCACACTGAAGCTGAAGCTCTCCTTTCCTGAATGCTCCACCTCCACACTTACCGCCACTTCAACAAAGCCTTTGCAAGTGCCATTGCCTCCAGCTGGAACCTCTAATCCCCACTCCTACCACCCCTTCTAGATGTTCTGGCTATGTGCTAACACAGAATTCTTGATGTTTCTTGCTAAACCTGAGGGCATGCACAATAATCGATTTTCCTCACCTGTCCTCTCTTTCAAGAACAAGGCCAGCAAAGAATAGGCAAATGATAAAATGTGCGGAATTGTCCACAGCAGTGCTGACCATGAGCAGACGGCGCCACCTGTTGACCAAAATCTGCACTTCAGTACCTGGAAAGGAGCTTTATTTCTTTCTACCCTAAAGACTAGTAATGGCTTTGAAGTTTTCCAGTACATCTGGTATCTTCACCTCCCACCAAACTTAGCAATGAAAAAAGCTAATGTTATTGGATACTCAGTGTATGCTAGGCACTCTCCTAAGTGCTTTGGTTATTAACACGTTTAATTTTTGCAACTACCTAATGAGGTGGGTAACCTTACTACCATTTTATGATGGGGTAATTGAGGCACAGAGCAGTTAAAATGCCTTACTCAAGATCACACTGCTAGAAAATTTCAGTAGAAACTCAAAGTTAAGCAGTCTGGCTTGAACCTGCACTCACAAGCCCCAAACCCACTGCCTCTATTCTGTCTCCTTTACTCCAATGACCTAGTTACATCCCAGACACTTCTACCAGCAAGGCCCACTTTGAAGGTACTGCTGTCACAGTGGCACTGGTGTCAACCACAGTCCCATCTGGAGACAGCAAACGCAGCAGTCGGGTCTGGCCTCCATGTTATTGTTCTGCTTGTGTGACCTCCAGCAAGCTTGCTCCAGCAAGCAACTTACCTCTTAAATCCTCAGCTTGCTCATCTGTAAAACAGGATTAGTCAGGGGGCTAACCCTATTTTACAGATGTGGAAGCTAAAGCACACAAAAGTGACAGGTGCAGGGCCACACAAAAAGCAGCAGACAGCAGGCAAACCTAAGCTGTCTTACTTTTTTTTGAGATGGAGTCTCACTCTGTTGCCCAGGCTGGAGTACAGTGGCACAATCTCAGCTCATGCAACCTCTGCCTCCTGGGTTCAAGCGATTCTCCTGCCTCAGCCTCCTGAGTAGCTGGGATTACAGGCACCCGCCACTACACCCAGCTAATTTTTGTATTTTTAGTAGAGACGGGGTTTTGCCATGTTGGCCAGGCTGGTCTTGAACTCCTGACCTCAAGTGATCCACCCACCTCAGCCTCCCAAAGTGCTGAGATTACAGGCATGAGCCACCTTGCCCGGCCTGTCTTACTCTTAAACACTACATTAGTCTCCCTCTGCTGGTAGGGGCTGTGTCTGTTTTCTTTACTCTCAAATGCCAAGCACACTGCTTTGCACATAGTAGGTGTCAACAAACTTGTTTATATATATATATATATACACATACATACACACACAGTCATATTCCAGTGTGACAAATACTCCTTCACCAGGAGACAGCGCTACCACTCCGGGATCTTGAAGACTCTCTACAGAGAGCCTAGGCCTGGCAGTCTTCACAGATGACACCCAACAGGGAGCACGTTTATTAAAGTGGGAAGGGGTGGGGTACACCCCAGGGTGTATACTGACAGGGACCTCATGCAGGCCCAGAGCTCTGCTGCACCCTCTTCATCAGCTCTTCATCCTGCATAGACAACTCTGTCAACTTTTTGCCCATCCGCTCATGGATGTCCAGGTACTTAGAGACACATCGGTCCAGGCACACAGACTCGCCCTTGGAGAGCTCTGCTTCCTTGTAGTGAGGAGGCACACACTTCCGGTGGCAGGCACTGGTCATTCTGGAGGGAGGGAGGGGCAAGGTCATGTCAGCAGCATCCTGTGACATCCCAGGAACCTTGACCATTCCAGCCCTGCTATATTGATTTCACCTTCCCCAAGAAAGCAGTGTAAATCCTCAGTTTACACCTCAACCACTGGAAGGTCCTTGCAAGTAGGAAACTTGTCTAAGTCCATGTATATGACTAACTAAGTAGAAACCATTTGTTGAGGACTGGCTACATGCCAGGCATCATGCTAAGTGCTTTACCTGCATTCTGTTATGCAATGCTTACAATAACCCTAAGAGATATGTATCCCCATTTTACAGATGAGGAAATTAAGGCAAACAGAGGCTCAGTAATTTTCTAAGGATCACACAGAGCTGGGTTATGAAGCCAGGTCATCTGACCTCACAGTCTACACTTAAAAATCCATCTAATTTATAGCCTTCAGGATAAACCAACC
Organism: Pan paniscus; assembly: GCF_029289425.2. NCBI lineage: Eukaryota > Metazoa > Chordata > Mammalia > Primates > Hominidae > Pan > Pan paniscus. The sequence goes on from NC_073258.2 coordinate 58,685,824, forward strand.
AATCAAGAGAGCTTAAGCCAATAAAAATAGCAGACATTTCACCAAGTGTTGGGCTTGAGGCTAAGGGCTTTCATATATTTTTAGATTTAATATTTATGATGTCCTATGAGGTAGGTATCATTATGTCTTTTTCATAATGAGGAAACCAATTGTCAAACAGTGCAAGTAACATGTCCAATTATACTGCTGGTGATTGGTGGAGCCAGGATTTGTTCCCAAATTTGCCAAATGGTTATGAGCACTACTTGCAGAATCAGACTGAGGTGCTAGTTCTGGCATTGTTACTGACCAGCTGCCGACCCTAAGGAAGTTACTTAACCTCTAGAAGCATCAATTTCCTCATTTTAAGACGGGACTAATAAAATTAACCCACTGGATTATTTTGAAGATTAACAAGTGCCTGACACAGAATAAAGGGTTTTAAAATGTTAACTACTAAATGGGCTGGCTATGTGCTATTTGTCAAGAGGCAAATACTCAGCTTTTCTTGGAACCTAACCAGAGCCTGGATTGGAGTTTCTCTTCCTGCTTGGCTCCTGCATTGCCAGTTCCATCCCCATCTAAATGCCCAACTCATTCTAGTGACCCTTTACTGCATCTACATTAGGATCAACCTTGAAGGTGGGTGTGGGGAGGGTAAGCATGGGCCTCAGGCTCCCCTACATTCAGGAAGGAATTTATCATAAGTCATTAACCTTCGATAAGAGTGACCAAGACTTATTTTCCAAGACAGGGTAGCACATAGTTCTCTTTACCTGTTGTACATATCGGCCATCATCTCCACCTCCAGCTCCGCAGCCAGCTGTTGGGCCCTGAGAGGATCCATCTCAGCCTAGCACCGTGGAAGGGATCTCCTTCTGGCCTCCTAATCCTGGGAGCAGACATCACCATCAGCACCCACCGCCGCCGTTCACTCTCCTACCCCTGGGGCTAGAGGATACAGAGGACTCACAGGGCGCCAGACCACCACGGGCCACTAACCTCAGTGAGCTTAACCACCCCATTTCACGGATGTGGAAACTGAGGCCTAGCCCAAGGTCGCACAGGACGTCTATGGCGAGCCTGGAAATCGAGCCCCGGATCTCTGATGCCCCAGTCCCTGGAGGTCACCTCTATTCAGGAGATCGAGGACCGGAGGAGAACGCTCTAACCCACGAACCTGAACCTCCAGGGCCCTGGGAATGGGATCATACGCTGAACAGAGGCGACCGGGACCCAGCCCAAAGGCTACACGTCTGAAATGGCGACGCCATCATCAGGGCCACATTGAATTCAGAGGTCATGTGTCACTTACCACTGCCTGGGACGGATCACAATGCCCACGGAGACCCCAACTTCTGACAAATACTATAACGTTACCCGCCTCCCGAGAGGCTCCAGCGGAAGCACGTGGGTTACTTCCGGGAGGAAAGTCCCGCCTCTTCTTTGATTCAAACTCGCTTCCGGAATTAAATACCAACGAGACGGCGCCGGGAACTCGGCGATCATAGAGAGGGAGCGGCTGGCGCCGGGCGAAGAGGAAGGCGACTTGCCAGTGCTAGAGAGGACACCAAAGTACCATAGAGGCTTAGGCGGGGTGCAGAGCGTCTGCAGCCCGATCAGAATTCAAGTCCTTTGGGATGTCACCGAGCGGCTTCAGTTTATTGGTTCTGTAGGAAGAGGCGTGGCGACAGACACCTGTGAACCTCACCCCCGTTCCAGACAGCCGACTCCTGAGCGCAAATCAGGCGTGGAGAAGGAAGAACGCCCCCAAACAGCGGTTCTGTTTTTGTTTCGCGTTAAAATCACCTGGAACGTTTTTAAACATCCCAGTACCCAGGACTCACCTCATTTCAATTAAATCAGAATCTCTGGGAGTACAGTTTAAAATTCCTCAGGCAGCAATACAATTTAAAATTCCCCAGGTGATTCGTATGTACAGCCAAATTTGAGAAGCAGTGCTCCACGGGACGTTGTGCGATTACTGCTGTGTGTAGGTCACACTAAGCCCCGTGTGGGGTTGCAAAGATAAGCTAGATAGGCTTCCTGCTCGCAGAAAGACAAGACGTGTAAAATATGTTTTCTTCAACAGTTAGAGGTCCTGAGCCACAAAGAGATTAATAAAAGCAATTTCGGCTGCCACCAGGGCTAATCTTGGGTGAGGAAAAGAAGGGTACTGGTGAACTTTCCAACTTTCAAGACTTAATGTGTTCTTCAAACTGCACCATGCACTCATTCCCCACTAAAAAGAAGGAAACAAGGAAACAATACTCAGTCCCTTGATTTGTCACACAATTTCCTGGTAAAATAAATTTACAAGATGTAAATTAATGACGCAAGGGCACATTGCCCATTGGAAAAGATGGGCTAGACATTTTATGTGTGGTCATCATAAGCTTCCCTAATTGTCCAAGACCATCCTAATTTTAAACAATTGACCTTTCTACTGCTTTGAAGACTCATCTTTGCCAAACTTGTGCCCTGATTTTTAAAGATTGGGGTATAACATTCATAAAGTGCATAAAATACACGAATGTTAAGCTTAATTAAATATATATGTATGTATATGTACATTTGTATAACCGCCATCCAGATCAAGATATAAAATACTTCCTGCACCCCAAAAAGTTATCTTGTGTTCCTTCTCCATCAATACCCCCTCTCGAAGTTAACCACTATTCTGACCTCTATCACCATCAATTAGTTTTCCTTGTTCTTGAACTTCGTGTAAATGGAATTATACATTATTTTCTATTTTGTGCCTGACTTCTTTAGCTCAATGTACCTGTAAGATTTCCTCCATATTGTTGTGTGCATCTGTTATTCCTTCTGTTTTATTGCTGTCTAGTGTTTGATTGTATGAGTATGCCACAATTCATCTATCCATTCTCCTGTTGATGGATGTTTGGATTGTTTCCAGTTTTTGCCTATTATGCAATAATGCTGCTATGATACTCTTGTACAGATGGACATATCTTGCCTTGGTTTTTGCCTTTGAAAATATAGTCAACATTGGCCGGGTGCAGTGGCTCACGCCTGTAATCCCAGCACTTTGGGAGGCTGAGGTGGGTGGATCACCTGAGGTCAGGAGTTCGAGACCAGCCTGGCCAACTTGGTGAAACCCCATCTCTACTAAAAATACAAAAAAGTAGCCCGGTGTGGTGGCGGGTGCTTGTAATCCCAGCTACTCAGGAGGCTAAGCAGGAGGCTAAGGCAGGAGAATCACTTGAACCCGGGAGGCAGAGGTTGCAGTGAGCCAAGATCGCACCATTGCACTCCAGCCGGGGCAACAAGAGTGAAACTCCGACCCCCCACTCCCCGCAAAAAAGAAACATTATGGAAAGTTAAGAAACTGCGTGGGAAAAGGAGATGGTTTCTTACAAGAGGAATCTTGCAATATCTACTGGGCCTGATGAAAGGTTGCATACTGTATGATTTCATTTAAGTAACATTCTCAAAATCACAAAATTATAGAGATGGAGAAGAGATTTCTGATTGTCTAGTGTTAGGGTTGATGGGGAGATAGAAGTGTACCTGTAAAGGGTAGCACAAGAGAGATCTTTGTGTTGATGGATAATTCTGTATCCTGATTGTGGTGGTGGTTACAAGAATCTACACAGGTGATAAGATGTCATAGAACTGGCAGGGTGCGGTGGCTCACGCCTGTAATCCCAGCACTGCGGGAGGCCCAGGCGGGCGAATCACAAGGGTAGGAGTTCGAGACCAGCCTTGTTGGTGAAACTCCGTCTCTACTAAAAATACAAAAAATTAGCTGGGTGTAGTGGCGGGCACCTGTAACCCCAGCTACTCGGGAGTCTGAGGCAGGAGAATCGCTTGAACCCGGGAGGTGGAGGTTGCAGTGAGCCGAGATCGTGCCACTGCACTCCAGCCCAGGCGACAGAGTGAGACTCCGTCTCAAAAAAAAAAAAAAAAGCCAGGCGCGGTGGCTCACGCCTGTAATCCCAACACTTTGGGAGGCCGAGGCGGGTGGATCACGAGGTCAGGAGATCGAGATCATCCTGGTTAACATGGTGAATCCCCGTCTCTACTAAAATAAAAAAAATCAGCTGGGTGTGGTGGCATGCGCCTATAGTCCCAGCTACTCAGGAGGGCGAGACAGGAGAATCGCTTGAACCCGGGAGGAGGGAGGCAGAAGTTGCAGTGAGCCGAGATTGCGCCACTGCACTCCAGCTTGGGCGACAGAGCAAGACTCGGTCTTAAAAAAAAAAAAAAAAAGTCGTAGAACTACTACACACACACATTGTACCAATATAAATTATCTGGCTTTGATATTGAATATAGTTATGTTAGATTTAACCTTTAGTGGAAGTTGGTAAAGGGTGTACAGGACCTCTCTGTACTATTAATGCAACTTCCTGTGAACCTATAATTATTTCTAAATAAAAAGTTTTAAAAATCTCTACAAAAAAGAAAACAAATAAGATTATACAAGTATGAGTAAGAGCTGGCCATAAAGAAAGAAAGAAAAATATTTGTATAAAAGATTGTGTAAGTAAAGTACCTAGTCCATGGTAGATGCTCAATAAAAATAAATCATTGTTTTCATTCTTTTTCATTTTTAGACTTTCATTGGGGCAAATTTATTTTTATTTTTACTTAGGATTTTTGAGGCAGGATCTTGCCTTGTCACCCAGCCTTGAGTGCAGTGGTATGATCAGTGCTCACTGCAATCGCGAACTCCTTGGCTCAAGCAATCCTCTTACCTCAGCCTCCTAAGTAGCTGGAACTAGAGGCGTGAGCCACCATGCCTGGCTAATTTTTTTTTTTTAAGAGATAAGGTCTCATTATGTTTCCCAGGCTGGTTTCAAACTCCTGGGCTCAAACAATCCTCCTGTCTTGGCCTCTCAAAGTGCTGGGATTACAGGCATGAGCCACCCCATGCCCAGGTGGAATATTTAAAACATACAGAAAAGCAGAGAGAACAAGACATTGAGCTTCCATATATTCATCACCAGGACTTAGGAATTGTTAACATTTGTCCATATTTTCTTCATCTATTTTTATCTCTAACAGATAAAGCCCTATTATTTATTTATTTTTTCCTTGAGACAGGGTCTCACTCTGTCACTCAGGCTGGAGTGCAGAGACCCAATCATAGCTCACTGTTACCTTAAACTCCTGGGCTCAAGCAATCCTCCCATCTCAGCATCCTGAATAGCTAGGACTACAGGCACGAGCCACCATGCCTGAGTGGTTTTTAAAATTTTTTGTAGAGATAGGGTCTTGCTATGTTGTCCAGGCTGGTTTCAAACTCCTGGCCTCAAGCGATCCTCTTGCCTCAGCCTCCCAAAGCACTGGCATTACAGGCATGAGTCACTGCACTGGGCCCTGCTTAACAATTTTTTTTTTTAAACGGAGTCTCGCTCTGTCACCAGACTGGAGGATAGTGGCACGATCTCCGCTCACTACAGCCTCTGCCTCCCAGGTTCAAGGGATTCTCCTGACTCAGCCTCCCAAGTAGCTGGGACTACAGGCGCATGCCACCACACCCAGCTAATTTTTGTGTTTTTAGTAGAGATGGGGTTTCACCATGTTGGCCAGGATGGTCTCAGTCTCCTGACCTCATGATCCACCTGCCTTGGCCTCCCAAAGTGCTTTATACACCGCGCCCGGCCAACAAATTTTTAAGTGCACAAAATAGTATTGTTAACTATATGTACCATATTGTACACAGATTTCTAGAACTTATTCATCTTGTATAACTGAAATTTTATACCCATTGAACAGCAACTCTCCATCTCCCCAGCTGCTCAGCCTCTGGAAAACCATTGCTCTTATTGATGATGATGCTATTGTTATTATGATTATTTACTATGAGACTGTGTCTTTCCTCTATATGGGGACCTACAGGTAGGAATCTCCAATGGTCCCAGTTGAATTGCTTCTTGTAGAAGACAGTTTAGATAGCCTCAGACTTTGAAGATATCCTTAGACTCCAGATATGTCATCCAAAGCTACTGATCTCTGTCAACACCATGCTGAAACTCTGGCTCTTCATTCTACCCTGCATTCTACCCCTTCCCAACCTTGCAAAGGCGAGTTGTATATTTGTCATTCATCGTGGGTCAGTATTGTCCTTTGGGTGGGACCCCAGCCCCAGAAGAAGAGATGCAGAGTTTTCATCTAGAATCACTTCAAGTGGTCCCTGACCACTCATGAGAGGTGCAGAGAAAACAAAAACAGAGGTTTCCTGTAACCTCCCTTGTGATGAAATGGCTTACGTCATTCTATTCACTTGAAGAAAAAGCTGGCCCTGGCTTATTCACTGTCTGCACTATTACTGTTTCCCATCACTTCTTCTTACCTCCATGGCTGATACTGTGGTCCAAGCCACCACCATCCTGCACCAGGGTCACTGAGTTTGTCTCCTGACTGCTCTCCCCACTTCTATCCATGCTTCTTCACTTTATTCTCAAAACAGCACCCATCCAGAGTATATCTGCCCAAGATTGGCGAGTTTTTCCACATCTCTCTCTGGCTTGCTGGTTTTTTGTTTAAATTCATTTCTCTTATCCTACTGTCATTAGATATTGAAAACAGCAAAATACTCTGGGCATGGTGGCTCATGCCTATAATCCCAGCCGGCTTTCAAGTATTACTAGAGCTGGCTGGCAACCATTAATATTGGACTATTTCATGACTAGTACCCAAACCTAGATGCACAGAAAGATCTCTCTTTCAGATCATCCCGGGCAAGACCTCCAAGTTCCTGTCATATTTCTGTTAATTAATTAGTTATTTCATTCGGTATGTATTTATCAAGTACCTAATATGAGCCAGGAAATTCTGCTAGGCTCTAGGCATACAGCCATGAGTATAGTAGATAAAATCCCTGCCCTCATGGAGCTTAAAGCCTAGTAAGAGAGTCAGATAATAAGGAAATGAATAAGGTAATTTTAGATTTAGTATTATGAGGACAATAAAAACTGCTGAAATGATAGAGAGGAATTGAAGGTCATGGAAAACCTCTCTGAGGGAATGAAATTTCAGCTAAATCCAGAAGAATGAGAGGGAGGCAGTCTTACAAAGAGTAGAAGGAAAAACCAGTCCTGAGTCTGAAAAGGGATGGATTTATTTAAGGAATAGGAAGGAGGCCAGTGTGGCCCAGTGGTGGGGCTTGGGGTAGGAGGACTGGGGGGGGTCCCAAGCTTCGTAGGAGTGTCCTCTGCACCCATTCTCCAAAAGTAGTGCCTTTCTTAGATTGTAAAACACACAGAGAAAGTGAAGACTTTTTTTTGAGATGGAGTCTCTGTCACCCAAGCTGGAGTGCAGTGACTTGCTGCAACCTCTGCCTCCCAGGTTCAAGCGGTTCTCGTGCCTCAGCCTCCCAAGTAGCTGAGATTACAGGCATGCGCCACCAAGCCCAGCCAATTTTTGTATTTTTAGTAGAGACAGGGTTTCACCCTGTTGACCATGCTGTTCTTGAACTCCTGGCTTCAAGCAATCCACCCGCCTCGGCTGCCCAAAGTGCTGGGATTACAGGCAGGAGCCACCATGCCCAGGCTTGTTTTGTTTTTTTCTTAGCAAAATGTCAGTTCAGTATAAAAATGTGTTCAGAGCCTACTGTGTACCTGTCACTTCCGCTCAAAATAGAACTCAGGAGTTTTGTATTTTCCAGGCTCCGTCCAGTGATCCGTCAGCTTGTCCCATCACTTTTGCCCTCTCTGCCCCTCCCCCTCCAAATCTCTCAGTCAACTGTGAGCCCCAAGACACATCCCCTGTGTTGGCAGCTGCCCTACTCGCCCCCTCCTTAGCCCAGCCTTAAGCAGCTGTTTTTGTCTGAGGATGAGGGAAAGGGGCTATGTAAGGAACGTGGCGGGGCGGGTGTGAAGGGAGCACAAGAGGCCTCGCCTGGGCTCTGGATGAGCAGTGGAGGCCAGGGCCATGCTCCAAATGGGTCCTGAAGATGGTTGTCAAGGTCCCTAGGGTTAGGAGAGTCCATTGGGGAGAAAGATGACCACAGGACGGATGCTGCCAGGCTCAGGGCGGGAGGGACGTGCCGTGATTGAAAGGTGCCACCTGTCAGATCTTCCACGGGAAATCCGAGCCTCCCAGTCTAGGGTAAAGTGTTGTACCAACAGGCCAGTAAACAATGCTCTTCAGGCAGCCCAAGCCTCTTGAAGTGGGGGTGGGGTGGAAGAGGGAGAGGAAGGGGGGAGGCGGGACCAAAGAGCTGGGGGCTAGAGGCCACTGGGGCTTAAAGGCAGCCTGGGAGTGAGGCCACTCAGCTGGAGGAAAGAGACAGCTCCCGAGCCACAGGCAGAAGCCCCACAGGTAGGAGAAGCCCTGGGACCCTTTCTAAGGGTCCCTCCCCATCTGCCAATTCTCACTCCCACTGTCCAAGGGCCAGAGCCTCCCAGGAGGGCCCCCCAGTTGGAGAAATCCAGGCTCCTTTCTAATTCTCTCCACCACAATGTCTACTGTCTTTAGATGCCTGGGGTCTCAGCCCTGCACCAGAGCACCCACAGAGCAGACTGCAAGTGGCCATCCACGAGGAGGCCACAGAGCAGGGGAGGGGACCTTGGGAGTCTCAAGAGTCAAACTGGGTTGGGGGGTAGACTGTCTAAGCCAAGCCTGTCCAGCCCACAGGCTACCTGTGGCCCAGGATGGCTTTGAATGTGGCCCAACATGAATTCATAAACTTTCTTAAAACATTATGAGATTTTTTTTTTTTTTTTGCAATTTTTGTTTTAGCTCATCCACTATCATTAGTGTCAACGTATTTTACATGTGGCCCAAGACACTTCTACTTCTACCAGTGTGGCCCAAGGAAGCCAAAAGATTGGATACCCCTAGTCTAAGCAATTGAGGTCGGCCTCTCCAAGGGAGGGCCCCTGGCTGAGTGGGGAAGGTGGAAGCCTTAGGACAACCAGATGACAGATGAGGCTGCAGTGGGTGGCAGACGCATCACAGAACATCCAGTGTTTATACTACTGGGGTTTGGATCTTGGGCTCCTGGGTCCCTTTCCTCCTGGTCTGCCAGAAGAAACAGGAAGAGAGAGGGAGGGGAGATATCTGCAGTGCTGCTTTGGATACAAAACAGGGATGGTTTGGAGACTTCCTGGGGAAGGAAGGAGGAAGGAAAGGAGAGAGTAAGAAAGGAAGGTGGGGGCAGAGAAACTTTCATGAAGGGCCTACTGTGCACCTAGAAGAAAGAGGGAGGAACTCCTCGGCTGAATCTGACTGCCCTTCCCAACTGGTGGGGTGCCCCCACTCTGGGCCAGGGCCTTTGGAGGGACACTGGGCTGAGGAGCTAGTGGGAGCATATATTTGGTGTGAGCTCTGGAGTGGAAGTTGGGATACTTGGATTCTAGATAGGGCCAGGCCATTTGTCCTATAACTTTAGTCAAGGGACTTCAACTCCCTGAGCCTGAAATTCCCATTGGCTCTCTAATGGGGCCAATAACCTATTCTGAAGGGTCGGAGCAAGAAATGACCAAGAGAAAGCAGGGCCCCCGCAGCATAAGCTGTAAACTGCTGTAGGGCTGTGAATGCTGGCGGTGGGTGGTGGCGTCCTGGTTTCTCAGCATTCTGAGCATCTTCACTCCTTTTCTATTTGTGACAAGCCTGGAGGGTGGAAAGCTGAGGTGATAAACACGCAGGATAGCCGAGGTGTGTGTGCGTGTGCGTGCACCTACCCTTCCCCTCCACCACCCTAAGTATGCAGCGTGTAGACAGAAGGAAAGATGGTTAGAGCAGCCAGTCTCAGTGGCTCATACCTATAAACCCAGCACTTTAGGAGGCTGAGGCAGGAGGCTCACTTGAGGCCAAGAGTTTGAGACCAGCCTGGGAAACATAGCGAGACCCCATCTCTGTAAAAAAAACAAAAAACAAAAAATTAGCCAGGTGTGATGGCGCACACCTGTGGTCACAGCTCCACAGGAGGCTGAGGTGGGAAGATCCGTTGAGTCCAGGAGGTAGAGGTCACAGTGAGCTATGATTGAGCCACTGCACTCCAGCCTGGGCAACAGAGTAAGACCCTGTCTCTTAAAAATAAAAGATGACTGGAGCACTCAGCTATGTCTTAGCCAAATACTGTCATACTTTGAGGTATAAAAAGGGCTTGTTATCATCCTACTGGCATTCAGTTCTCTCTGCCTTGACTCACTGATAAATGCCCTCAAGTCTGGGTCAGGACCTTGCCCTGGCACAGGGCTGGGCACAGCCAAACCACACCATATGAGCTGATGGGTGCTGAGTACTCATTCATGCCAAGCATGCCTCTGAATCCTGTTTTGTTTTGTTTTTTTAAGAGCTGAGGTCTCACTTTGTTGCCCAGGCTGGAGTGTAGTGGCTATTCATAGGCATCATTATAGTGCACTGCTTGACCTCCTGGCCTCAGGTGATCCTCCTGCCTCAGCCTCTTGAGTAGCTGGGACCACAGGCATGTGCCTCCACGTCTGGCTCCAGATATTTTCTAAGCATGGGCTTTCTTAATCCTCCACCATCCCTGTGGGATGGGACCTATTGTTGTCTGCAGAAATCAAAACACAGAGAGGATGGACAGCTTGCTCAAGGTTAACACAGTTAGTAACCCATGGGAGCTGAGATCCCATCACAGGAAGACACCAGAATCAATGATTTTCACCGCTAGTCCATGTCACCTTCCAAACAAGAGCAGAGAGAAAGAGGGGAAGGGATTGTGTTAGACCAGCATTTGCCATGCTTTCTTCTGCTGCTAGAGAGAGTGGTAGATGCTCCTCAGGAAAAACAAAGCAAAAAGAAAAGAAAACAAAGGGAGGAAAAAAAAAAGTCATGGTCAAATAGGTTTGGAAAAAAGTGAGTTAAATGAAGTTTAAGCAAGGTTTAGGTTTCTTGACTATCTGGTTTCTAAAATCTATTTAAATGCTAATGAAGTTATATATCTGTTTTTGTTTTGTTTTGTTTTGTTTAATTTAATTTTCTTTACTATAGAGACAGAATTTAATATGTTGCCTAGGCTGGTCTTGAACTCTTGGGCCGAAGTAATCCTCCCACCTAGGCTTCCCAAAATGCTAAGATTATAGGCATGAGCCACTGCGCCTGGCTGAAACTGTATATCTCTAAGAGGGTGAAGAGTAGGCTTTTTTGTAGAGCAACCTTAGCCAGAGAATATCCTTTCTCCCAACCCCACAGAAAACCCTATCCATGTCACAGGAGACCCTAGTTTTCCACAGAACACAGTGTGGAGAACCTGATCCAGATGAACCCCATCATTGTCAGTGGAAACTGAGGCCCAGAGAGGGAAAACGACTTGCTCAGTTCTCAGTGGGGACTGGAAGATGCAGGTCACAGCCAGCTCCACAACTTCACAGCTCCCGGCATCTCTGCTGATGTGCGTCCATCCCCCTGGCTCATCTTCCCTCTTTTTTTTTTTTTTTTTTTTTTGAGACGGAGTCTCGCTTTGTTGCCCAGGCTGGAGTGCAGTGACGCGATCTCTGCTCACTGCAACCTCCACCTCCCGGGTTCAAGCAATTCTCCTGCCTCAGCCTCCCAAGTAGCTGGGATTACAGGTGTCTGCCACCACACCCAGCTAATTTTTGTATTTGTAGTAGAGATGGGGTTTCACCATATTGGCCAGGCTGGTCTCGAACTCCTGACCTTGTGATCTGCCCGCTACGGGCTCCCAAAGTGCTGGGATTACAGGTGTGAGCCACCATGCCCGGCGTCATCTTCCCTCTTACTTTAAGACATTGCTGGAGCCGCTGAACCAGGAAGGGGCTCTAGCAGGAATCAGAGGACAGTGTGAGCATCTTTACAAATCCCAGCCTACTTTTACGAAATAGTGAGGGCATCGAATTCAGGAACCCCAGGACTCTGGGTAAGACCCCAGTGGGTGGTGGGAACAGAGCCCTGTCCCTGTCTTCTTGCCTCCTGTCCTCTGCGCAATTACCCAGGTGCCCTTGGTACTATCACTGAGAAAGATGGTACTGCCAAGGGCAGGGGGTATTTTTAGTGTGTGACAGGAGTGTCCACTTTTCTTACTGCCTGAGTCATGCCCTGAGCCCTATTTGGGGATTGTTTTCTTTGTAACTACACCCCCCAAGAAGGGCAGGAGCATGAAGGAGCTAACCCAGGGCCCCCACACACCTGTTTTTGTAGATCCTCCAGTATATACAGTACTTAAATAGGAAACTCCGAGTTAAGATGTCATAATCTACCCCCATGCTCCCGGGGGCAGTTGGAGAGTCAGATTGCCCAGCAGAGGCCAGGGAGAGTACGGCTCCATTCTTCACTCAAGGAAACGCTTCCTTGCCTAGGCCCACCTTTTCCAAAAACCACAGGCTGGCAGAGCTGGCAAAGCTCCAGAGACCAGTTGGCCCTGGGGTTCCCAAATTTCAGCCATTTTTATACACCACCTCTATAATTTTGCTACATCTGCACCGCCTATATTCCAGTTTCCTGAATTACTTCCTTTGAATCAACTTATTTTTAAGTTCAGTAAATGTATTTTTAAAAGACACTGTATCACTGTTGGAAATGGAAACTCAATATCACTTACCAGAGATAGAAAGTAACTGTAAAAATAAATACAATGGAAACAAAATGGTGTTATTCAATTCTATCTAGATACTTCTGCTTGCCTAGGCTCTCAAGGGAGAGTAGTAATTGTTCCATAGGTGTTCTAGGATGCCAGTATAAAATTGTGACCAGGCGCTGCTCATGCCTGCAATCCCAGAACCTTGGGAGGCCGAGGCAGGTGGATTGCTTGAGCTCAGGAGTTTGAGACCAGCCTGGGCAACATGGCAAAACCCCATCTCTACAAAAAAAAAAAAAACAAAAAAAAAAAAAACAAAAAAAAAACCACACACACACACAAATTAGCCAGGTGTGGTGGTGAGCACCTGTAGTCCCAGCTACTCAGGAGGCTGAGGTTGGAGGATCACCTGACCCCAGGAGGCAGAGGTTGCAGTGACCTGAGATTGTGCTCCTGCACTCCAGCCTGGATGACAGAGCGAGACCCTGTCTCAAAAAATAAATAATACAATAAAATTGTGACCACCTCAGTGGCTTAATCAAAAAGAGGCAACATGACTGAAACGGCATTATGTGATTCAATGTTCTTTAAAGCCAAAGCCAGAACCTACCGAGGGGCATCAGGTGAACACCATCCAACATCATGTCAATGTAGCCCAACCATCCCAGCTTTGGGGAAGCACTTCTCTCTCCTTCGTGATTGGGCCCCATGTCCAAGTAGGAGCCAAGACTGAACCACGGACTTCCTGACTCCCAGGCCAGAGCTCTCTGAGGGTGGGGTCTTCACCTCATGCTGGGCTGGGGCATGACCAGGTCTGCTTGTCTTCTCTTTCCAGAGATGGAGCAGAAGGAAGGGAAGCCCTCTGAGGATGGGACCACCGTCTCCCCAGTTGCGGACAACCCTGAGATGTCAGGAGGTGGAGCCCCTGCAGAGGAGACCAAAGGCACAGCTGGAAAGGCCATCAATGAGGGGCCTCCCACTGAGTCAGGAAAGCAGGAAAAGGCACCAGCCGAGGATGGCATGTCAGCGGAACTCCAGGGGGAAGTAAATGGATTAGATGAGGTCAAAGTGGAATCTCAGAGGGAGGCTGGTGGGAAAGAGGATGCTGAGGCTGAACTTAAAAAGGAGGATGGTGAGAAGGAAGAGACCACTGTGGGTTCTCAGGAGATGACTGGCAGGAAAGAAGAGACCAAATCTGAACCCAAAGAGGCTGAGGAAAAGGAGAGCACGCTGGCCTCTGAGAAGCAGAAGGCTGAGGAGAAAGAGGCCAAACCTGAATCTGGGCAGAAAGCCGATGCCAATGACAGAGACAAGCCTGAACCTAAGGCAACAGTTGAGGAGGAGGAGGCCAAGACAGCCTCTCAGGAGGAGACAGGCCAGAGGAAAGAGTGCAGCACTGAACCCAAGGAGAAGGCTACTGATGAAGAGGCCAAGGCTGAATCGCGGAAGGCTGTTGTGGAGGATGAGGCTAAGGCTGAACCCAAGGAGCCCGATGGGAAAGAGGAGGCCAAACATGGTGCAAAAGAGGAGGCTGATGCAAAAGAGGAGGTGGAGGAGGCGGAGGAGGCAGTGAGTGAGGCAGGAAAGGAGCAAGGAGGCTCTGTCGTCTCCTGCTTCTGGAAGCAAGCCCCCTCTGCTTCAGTCAGTTGGGAAAGTCCAGTCTTCCTCCTGATGATTTCCAGAGCCCAGGGTGGGGGAGGGGGGACAAGGAGTGCAGCACCGTAGTCCCAGGCTGCCTTTCAGAACTTTCTGAAGTCCTCATGAAGCCAGGGCAGGTGCTGTGTGACCATGAGCTCACGCAGATCATGCTCATTCCAGGAGCCAGGCAGTCCCAGCGAAGAGCAGGAGCAGGACGTGGAAAAAGAGCCAGAGGGAGGGGCAGGGGTGATTCCCAGCTCCCCAGAGGAGTGGCCTGAGAGCCCCACTGGGGAGGGGCACAACCTCAGCACAGGTGAGTGAGAGCCCAGAGCCCATGGGATGCTGCAGAGGCCACCTGGGGGAGGGGCGCAAGAAGCATATCATGGATAGCCCCAGCTTCCCTCCCTCCTTTCACTTTCCTCCAGATGGGCTGGGTCCAGACTCTGTAGCTTCCGGACAGACCAGTCCTTCAGCCAGGTAATGTCAAACTCTGGGGCTCCAGCTCCAATTCCCCCTACCTCCTGCTTCCCTCAGCGTCCACCATCAACTCAGTCTGGGCTCCCCCAGCACCTGATTTCAAGATATTCGAGGATTCCTGGCATTCAGCTTCCTATCCCAGGGCAGAGCCCAGGAAACAAAAGAAGCCAGAGGCATGGTCGGCTGCAGTGGCTCACGCCTGTAATCCCGGCACTCTTGGAGGCCGAGGTGGGTGGATTACCTGAGGTCATGAGTTTGAGACCAGCCTGGCCAACATGGTGAAACCCCGTCTCTACCAAAAATACAAAAATTAGCTGAGCGTGGTGGTGGGCACCTGTAATCCCATCTACTCGGGAGGCTGAGGCAGGATAATTACTTGAACCCGGGAGGTGGAGGTTGCAGTGAGCCGAGATCGCGCCATTGCACTGCAGCCTGGGCGACAGAGCAAGACTCCCTCTCAAAACAACAACAACAGCAACAACAAAAAACCAGAGGCAGAAAGGAGCGCGAAGGATACCTGGTCCACTTCCCATGCCATGGCTGAAGTCTGCCCTATGGCATCCCTGACACTTCACAGGAGCTCCTTATCTTTCAGCTGAACATGTTTCCATGGTGCCAGTCTTCCAAAAAGCATGATCAGAAAGCCTGAGTTGGGACAATGGTTCTGCCATGTACCAGCTGTGTGACCTTGGCCATGTCACTGAACCTCTTCTCATCTGTGAAGTGGGCATAGCAATTGTATCTACCTCGTAGGATTATTCTCAGGCTTCAATGAGTAACAAGTGCAAAGCACTTTAGCCCAGTGCCTGGTCCGTGGCAGGTGCTGGATAAAATAAGAGGCTTATGCTTGCCATTGCACAACTTCAGTCATTAGAAGGATTATCTGGAACTGAAATCTGCCTCCTTGTCCTCCCCCCATTTTTTTTTTTTTTTTTTGAGATGGAGTCTTGCTCTGTCGCCCAGGCTGGAGTGCAATAGTGTGATCTCAGGTCACTGCAACCTCTGCCTCCCGGGTTCAAGCGATTCTCCTGCCTCAGCCTTCCAAGTAGCTGGGATTATATGTGTGTGCCACCACGCCTGGCTAATTTTTGTATTTTTACTAGAGGCGGGGTTTCACCATGTTGGCCAGGCTGGTTTTGAACTCCTGACCTCAGGTGATCCACCCACCTTGGCCTCCCAAAGTGCTGGGATTACAGGCATGAGCCACTGTGCCCGGCCTCCTTGTCCCTTTCTTAGGGAAAGATAACCAGTGAATAGTCACCCAGCAGGCACAGCTGGATGCTTTACATTCACCTTCTTACGTAGGGCAGGTAGGTATTCTTGTCCTCATTTTACAGATGAGGAAGCTAAGGCTCAAACAATGTGACAGTCCCAAGATCACACAGCAAATAAGAGGCAAAGCCATGCCAAGCACAGTGGCTCACACCTATAATCCCAGCACTTTGGGAGGCTGAGGCGGGTAGATCACCTGAGGTCAGGAGTTTGAGACCAGCCTGGCCAACATGGTGCAATCCCATCTCTACTAATAATACAAAAATTAGCTGTGTGTGGTGGCGGGCGCCTGTAATCCCAGCTACTCAGGAGGCTGAGGCAGGAGAATCGCTTGAACCCGGGAGGCGGAGGTTGCAATGAGCCAAGATCACGCCACTGCACTCCAGCCTGGGCAGCAAGAGCAAAGCTCCATCTCAAAAAAAAAAAGAGAAGCAAAGCCAGGTTCCAAACTCAGGTCAGACCTCAGAGGTGTCCTAGCTCTACCCACATGTCCTCACCAGACCACATTCTCCCCCAAGTTAGACTGAGACTCACGATTCCTTCTCAATGTCCTCCCAGTGCTGGGCACAGCTGCACACACCCCCTTAGACTGCAGTGCCGCCCACCCTCCAGCCCCACAGCCCCCTCCCTGTGTCCTGCAGTGCTAGTCCCAGCCTCTCTCACACGTCTTTGGACTTCTCCACATAGTGAGTCTTCACCCAGCGACGTGCCCCAGAGTCCCCCTGAGTCCCCTCCCTCAGGGGAGAAGAAGGAGAAGGCACCAGAGCGCAGGGTATCAGCCCCTGCTCGGCCCCGGGGGCCCCGGGCACAGAACCGCAAAGCCATCGTGGACAAGTTTGGCGGGTAGGACACAGGCCAGGGGCTGGGCTGGGCTTTCCCGTAAGAACCCTGGGTTGGTGGGAGGGTGGCCTCAGGGGCAGTGGGAACAGCCCAGGCCAAGGCAGGAGGACTGACACCTGGGGGCTGGGGATCCTCCCAGTGGGGCCCTTCATGGCCTCCTGCCTCTCTGGCTTGGCCTTGCACCCCTCTCCCCTCACAGGGCAGCTTCCGGCCCCACGGCCTTGTTCCGGAACACTAAGGCAGCCGGGGCAGCCATTGGTGGTGTCAAGAACATGCTGTTGGAGTGGTGCCGAGCCATGACAAAAAAATACGAGGTGGGCATGGGGCAGAGCTGCGTGGGTGGGGCAGGGGTCCAGGGAGGGTCCAAGTGGTGCAAACCCCAAAGGGTGGGAGGGTGGGAAGGGGGCCAAGTCCAGGCCATCTGGCTGAGCCTCACTGAGGCCTCCTCTGTGCCCTGCCTGCCATAGCACGTGGACATCCAGAACTTCTCCTCGAGCTGGAGCAGTGGTATGGCCTTCTGTGCCCTCATCCACAAGTTCTTCCCTGACGCCTTTGACTACGCAGAGCTGGATCCCGCAAAGCGCCGGCACAACTTCACCCTGGCCTTCTCCACAGCAGAGTAAGCCACAGCCATGGGCTGGCAGAGCTGAATGGGAGCCTAGGCAAGGACTGGATTCACAGGGGTTGAGTAGTGAGGCAGTTACACCGATGCTGGTGCCACACATTCATGTATCCAACAGACATTTTTTGAGGGCCAGGCACTGTTTCAGGCCCTGGGGATACAGCAGTGGGTGAAAAAGACAAAAATCTCTGCTTGAGTCAAGCGCAGTGGCTCACTTGTATAATCCCAGCACTCTGGCAGGCCGAGGCAGGAGAATCGCTTGAGGCCAGGAGTTCAAGACCAGCCTGGGCAACATAGTGAGACCCCCATCTCTACAAAAAACCAAAAAATTAGCTGGGCATGGTGGTGGATACCTGTGGTCCCAGCTATTGGGGAGGCTGAGATGGGAGGATCACTTGGGCTCAGGAAGTCAAGGCTGCAGTGAGCCATGACTGAGTCACTGCACTCCAGCTTGGGTGACAGAGCAAAACTTTGTCTTTAAAAAAAAAAAATTACAATTTTAAAAAATGAAAGGGAAACTTGCAGTCTGGACTTACAGCTCTAAGTGAATATCAGAAGGGCAAGCAGCTCTGCTCTCACCAAGTGCTCCTGACCTGCAGGCTGTGAACCAACTGTCCTGCTCCTGCAGCTGCCTGGACTCTGGTTCTGAGTCAGGCAGAGCCACTGGAAGGTGGGAGGAGTCATCAGATGACAAAGACAGGCCGACAGGAGGCATCAGGCAGCTGAAAGCCCAGGAGGTCGTGGGGATGTGTGGAGAAGGAGAGAGGAGAATAGAAGCTGAGGTGCCTGGGTTTGAATCCTGCCTGCTTCTCCCTAGCTCTGTGACCCTCGCCAGCTGGCTTAACCTCTCTAGAGGCCCCACATTACAGGGCTTGTTGTGAAGATTAAGTGTGAAGAGGAAAGAGTGTCTGCCACAGCCATCACACCCCACTGCCCGTTCCAGAACTCTCCTCCGATTCCCATGGAGTCCGGGGATGAGGGGAGGGAGTGGCCAATGCTGAAGCCCCCAGTGGCGGAGCCCTTCCCCACCCACTCCCCAGGCTCAATAGGAATGAAGGTTTTGCCTCTCCCACGTAGAGGGACAGCACCCTAACCCAAAACCATGGGGCACTGCATTGGTTGCAGGGAGCTTGTCCCATTCTCCAAAATCCTCCAGTGTGTGTCCTTCCCACAGCTCCCAGTCTGGCGTGGATTTTGGCCCTGCAGTCTCAGCCCCAAGGGAGGATTTCCTCTGGGGCCCTGGTTTCTCCTATGCCAGCACCTATGGCTGGCTTTGGTAGGCAGGGACTGCTGAGACCCAGCTTCAGAGTAAGGGTGCCAGAGGTGTCAGACAGGCCCCCGGGGTTGTGTTGCTCACTTTGGCCTTGGGCAAACCACCAAAACACTCTGAGTCTCCGCTTCCTCTTCTGCTGGCTGAGGATGGAGGGGAGGAGTCTGTGAGAATGTCCAAGGGGAAGCACCTGATAAAGCATGAGGTGGGCATGAGGTCCCAATACTGATTAGCTCAGATTATCGGCCTCAGCAAAGCCAGTGGTGTCACAGAGCCCCAAAGGGCAGCTGCAAAGTTAGAAAAAGAGGACTTGTTGCTAAGTGCCAGCAGCTCCTGAAACACACCAAGCATTCCTGCCTCGGGACCCTTGCACCTGCTGTTTCCTCTGCCTGGACTCCTTTCCCCAGATGTGCACATGACTTACTCTAAGAGGCCTACCCTGAGCACCTTATTAAAAAATACCACAGCTGGGTGCAGTAGCTCACACCTGTAATCCTAGCACTTTAGGAGACCGAGGCGTAGGGATCACTTGAGGTCAGGAGTTCAAGATCAGCCTGGCCAACATGGCGAAACCTTGTCTCTACTAAAAATACAAAAATTAGCTGGGCGTGGTGGCACACACCTGTAATCCCAGCTACTTGGAAGGCTGAGGCAGGAGAATCGCTTGAATCCGGGAAGCAGAGGTTGCAGTGAGCCGAAATCATGCCACTGCATTCCAGCCTGGGCAACAGAGCAAGACTCCATCTCAAAAATAAATAAATAAATACATTAAAAATAAATAAAAAATACCAGATCTCCTCCAACATAAGAACATACCCTGTCTCCCTTCCTGCCTTATTTTCCTCCTTAGCACCTCTCACCATCTGATGTACCATCTACTTTGTGTGTTGCTTACTGTCTCCTGCCACAAGAATTTCCATGCCATGAGAGTGCAGAAGTTTTGGTTTTATTCACTGATGAACTCTCAGAGCCTGGAAGAGGGCCTGGCACATAATAGGCTCCTGATAAGTACATAGAGACTGAATGAGTGATGATCCTGGAGATGCTGCAGCTGCAAGCCAGGACTCTGGCTAGGATTTGGTTTCTGTCCTTTATCTTTTTTTTTCTTTTTTTTTTTTTTTTTGAGACAGAGTGTCACTCTGTTGCCCAGGCAGGAGTGCAGTGGTATGATCTCAGCTCACTGCAACCTCCACCTCCTGGGTTCGAGTGATTCTCATGCCTCAGCCTCCCGAGTAACTGGGAATACAGGTGCCTGCCACTATGCCCAGCTAATTTTTGTATTTTTAGTAGAGATGGAATTTCACCATGTTGGCCAGGCTGGTCTCAAACTCCTGACCTCAGGTGATCCAGCTGCTTCAGCCTCCCAAAGTGCTGGGACTACAGGCATGAGCCACCGCACCTGGCCCCTTTAAATTCTTCCTGAGGGGCTTGGTCTAACAGAAGCTCCCCGGTTCCAGAGGACAGATACATACGCATGTGAAAGTGGTGGGTTAATGTAGAACTAGAGACCAGAGGGTCCTGCTCCCATGTGAGGACAATAAGTGCAATGAAAATGTGGGCTTGGAATCAGACCCAGCTGGGTTTGATTCTTTTTTTATTTTAATTTTTGTTTTTATTTTTTGGAGAAGCTCCCATTCTCTGAAAAGGTCTCACTAGGTTGTCCAGGCTGGTCTCGAACTACTGAGCTCAAGGGATCCTCCCGCCTTGGCCTCCCAAAGTGCTGGGATTATAGGTGTGAGCCACTGTGCCTGGCCTAAAACTCATTATTGAATTATTCACTGGTGTTGGCTTTGGGGTTACCTGTCTATATCCTGTGACCTACCTAAAGGAAGCCACAGCACCTGGCCTGGGTTTGTCTTAACTCTGTTGGGGCCTCAGTTATCTCATCTAGATATATAATGGGATGATTGGCTTAGATGATCTCCCAGCCCCAACATCCCAGCCCATCCTATGGGCTTCGTCATTGCTGGGCTGCCTGCACCCATCCGCTTGGCTCCCATATCCTTCACCTTTGCCCTTCTGCTCCTCATTCCACCCCATTCCTCAGGAAACTGGCTGACTGTGCTCAGCTGCTGGACGTGGATGACATGGTGCGGTTGGCTGTGCCCGACTCCAAGTGCGTCTACACATACATCCAGGAACTGTACCGCAGCCTCTTGCAGAAAGGACTGGTGAAGACCAAGAAGAAGTGAGGAGGTGACTGGTTCTGTGGGCAGAGATGGGCAGGGTGCCCAGCTCACCAGCCACGGCCCGGGGGCTCCCTTCTGCTCCATGGAGGCACCAGAGCCAGGGGCTTAGGCAAGGGTGTGTGGCGTTGGTTTTAACTGCATTAAAAGTACTTTTGTAAAATCCTGTCTGGCCCCTCAGTGCTCTCTCCATACTTGGCCCAGGAACCTCTGCACTCTGGGATAATAAACTCTGGCCATAGGGGATTCCTCACCTGCTGAGGTCTCAATAACTGCGCAAGGTGTTTGGGAAAGGACAATGGCCTGGGTCCCACCACTAACCAGCTGTGTGACACATACAGTTAACCTCTCTGGGCCCCAGTTTACAGTCTGAAAGGGGATAATGAGAGTTCCAACCTTATGAAGGTGTTGCGAGAGTTAAACGAGATAATGAAATGGGCAAAAAGCTTTGCCCAGTACTGCCACTCAAGTGTTCAGTAAGTGGTCGCCAAAAATAAAAAACTTACATTTTGACTCTGGTGGCACTTCTTCTGGTTATCTTCCCCTCTTTTCACACTTCTTCTCAGGTTAGGGGACTCCAGGGCAGGAGCTGGAGAAGATTCTCTAGAAACTAGTAGGATCTGGGTGACTTCCTTGACTCAAATCACCCCATATTCTATCTCTGAAAAGCCAGCAGTATTCCAGGAGCTTACAACAATTGCAACCAGAAAGTTCTTCTTCTGGGTTAAGTTAATCCCTCTATCTGGCTGAAGTTTTGGCCTGTTTTTGTTTTTCCATTGCTCATGAGATACAAACCCCTGAGCTGATTACAATTTCCTGCTAACTATCTAGTCTGGCTTTATCAGCCATTTGGGGCATGTGTGCTGATGAAAGCAGCTCATGAAAAATACAGAAAACAAAACACACCCCAGCCATAACCCTGGCTCACCTGCAGGGGTGTGGATTGGCAGAGTGGACCCCAGCAATCCACTGAAGTGCTCTGTGCCTCAATTGCCTCATCTTTAAAATGGGGGTGTTGGCCGGGCATGGTGGCTCACACCTATAATCCCAGCACTTTGGGAGGCTGAGGCGGGTGGATCACCTGAGGTCAGGAGTTCGAGACCAGCCTGGCCAATGTGGTGAAACCCCATCTTTAGTAAAAATACAAAAATTAGCCAGGCGTGGTGGTGGGCATCTGTAATCCCAGCTACTCAAGAGACTGAGGCAGGAGAATCGCTTGAACTCAGGAGGCGGAGGTTGCAGTGAGCCGAGATTGCACTGCTGCACTCTAGCCTGGGCGACGGAATGAGATTCTGTCTTAAATAAATAAATAAATAAATAAATAAAATAAAACGGGGATGTCATCCCTGTGGACCTTCTGAAAGCTCCTCTGTCCAAGGATGGCCTATTTTTCCATGGCCAACATTCCTTATGATGTTTAGGGAACATTCAAGGGAAGCAAGGTCAGAAATTTATGCTTAAATCCCTAGTCCTCTATGGTCCTGATGAAACCACCCCATCCCCTCATCAAAGACTCAGCTGCACTCCAGAATTCATCTCTGACTTTAATGGCTTAAGCAAGAACATGGTTTCCGTGGCTCCCCCTGGACTGAATGCTGGAGGATATATACTTCACAGTCTGAGGCCTGGTCCCAGGAGCTGGCAATCTAACAGGATGGCAAGTGGTTTTGAAACATATGGATTTTCAGGATGGAAGTTTGATTCTTCGGATTGTGACTCATCCGTGGAAAATAAACGGTTTAGCACCTAAATCTGTATATTCCCATCAGTGGCTTGGCTGACTCAGTTGTAAATAGGGTACCCTCCATCTGTCTCCCACCCATATGCTCCACTGTCCCCAGGCCCTCAGTGCCTGAGCCCTAGGGGGATTCGAGTTGGCTGCTGGATTCATTTCCTGCAAGCAGGCCTGCAAGGTGACCTGTCTCTCTAAGATGGAGAGCTGGAGAACTGGCCTGTAACTGCAAACTTAAACTCCCTTGGCTCTGGGGAATGTAAAGGGTGTGGTAAGGGTGCACCTGTGGCCAGGTGAACCTGAGAGTGAGTCCATACACAACACACACACTCACAGCTCCCTTCCCTCCACCACACACACACACAAACTAATGACTAACAACCTAAGAAGGGAAAAATGAATGGGGAATGGGCCACAGGGGGCTCTGGCCTCAGTCCATGAGGTGTGTCCGTCCGCTATGCCGAGGATCCAGTGCACAGAGGGTCAGAACATGAGTTAGGAGGGCCGGTCCACTCCGAATCGGAGGGTGAACTCTTCAGCATTCTTTCTGAACAGCTCCGGATTCTGTGTCAGCAGGTCAGCGAGGTCCATCCGCAGGGGCTCCCTGATATTCGGTCTATTCACCAGCACATTGAGGGCCTCCAGGACTGGGGAGAGACAGGCCAGATCAGGACATCAGGGCAGACAGAAGGGAGTCATGGCTGCCCGCTCCCAATGTCCTGACACTCCACACCCACTCCTTGGGGGAAAGGTTACATCGCTTAGGATTACTCTACGACCAGATCAAACGCCCCGCTCATTCTTGGTTGGTGACACCTAAGGCCTTGACTGATTACATCAGTGGTTTTCAAACAACTACATTCCATGGCTTCAGAGAAGCTCCTCATCACGGGGACCACTGAGATAAGTGAGGTTTCTGGGTCTTATCCCCATTTCAACAAAAACTGCTCTGTTTTCCTCCATTATATTGGTAGTCCAAATAAACTTTTCCTTGGGCAAAAGGGGTCTAAGGCTAAAGACTGAAAACCACCACTGCCCCTGGCTCTTCATCTTTCACAGATGCCTTTGGGAACCTAGTGAAGGCAGCAGCCCATCTCCCGAGACAGATGTGCACATCCACATGCAAAACAGACAGTTCCCAGACCCCCTGAAGCTCATCCAAGGACCACTCCTCTCCCTGCTCCCACTCCCACCAACCTAAGGACTTTCGTTTCCTGAGTTAAAAACTCCTGAGCTGGTCCAGGTGGAGGATTGCACACTGATTCAGCCACAGGCTCTAGAGCTGTGTTGTTCAATATGGTAGCCATTAGCCACATGCAGGCATCTAAATTTAAATGAATTAAAATCAGGCTGGGCATGGTGGCTCACGCCTGTAATCCCACCACTTTGGGAGGCCAAGATGGGTGGATGGCTTGAACTCACGAGTTTGAGACCAGCCTGGGCAATATGGCAAAACCTGGTCTCTACAAAGCATGCAAAAATTAGCCAGGTATAGTGGCATGCTCCTGTAGTCCCAGTTACTTGGGAGGCTGAGGTGGGAGGATGGCTTGAGCCCAGGAGGTGGAGGTTGCAGTGAGCCAAGATTGCACCACTGAACTAACTGCCTGGGCAATAGAGACAGACCGTGTCTCAATAGAAAAAACAAAAAAGATTAAAAGTAAGTACAATTAAGAATTGAGTTCTGGCCAGGCGCAGTGACTCACACCTGTAATCCCAGCACTCTGGGAGGCCGAGGCAGGCGGATCGCCTGAGGTCAGGAGTTCGAGACCAGCCTGCCTAACATGGCAAAACCCCTCTCTATTAAAAATACAAAATAGCTGGGTGTGGTGTCATACGCCTGTAATTCCAGCTATTCAAGAAGCTGAGGCCGGAGAATCGCTTGAACCTGGGAGGTGGAGGTTGCAGTGAGCCAAGATCGCGCCACTGCACTCCAGCCTAGGCGACAGAGCGAGACTCTGTCTTAAAAAAGAAAAAGAATTGAGTTCCTCAGTTGCAACAGCCACATGTGGCTTGCGAGTCAGCCAAGTGCTGCCGTTTGTCATCTGTATGACCTTAGGCAACCACTTCACCTCTCATATGCCTCAGATGTCCGGGTCTACTAAACAAGGCTAATAACAACACTACCTCACGGGCTTGTGGAGGAAATAAAAATGAAGTCGGCATGTGATGTTTTTAGCACAGTGCCGAAAGTGCTCAGTCAAGTGACAGGTATTATCATTATGAGGCCAGTTCCCTCCACTGTCATTTAGGACACTGAGTCCCAGAAAGGAACGAAAACTTGCCCAAAGTCCACAGAGGGAACAGCGGGCTTTCTTTTCCCGAGCCCTTCCCTGTGCAGCCAAGCTGCCTCTCCCATGAACCGCAGCAACGTTCCTCTGTCACAACTGCACAGGTATAAGAAGAGAGGCAGGAGGAGGTCAGTCTGTCCAGGAAGCATCCCTTCTATCTCATAGTAAGTTCAGCCAAGACTCACAATTTTTATCTCCTCTCTTTGGGGCTTTTCAAGCTCAGAATAAGCTGTGAACCCCCTCTCCAGTAATCTCTACCCAGTATCAGTCCCTTCTCCAGGCAAAGCCCAGCCCCACCTTGGCAAGTCTTGGTGCAAGGCTTCCAGTTCTCACTGCTGATGATGGGCAGGCAAATCTGTCCGTTCTCGTCCACGTTGGGGTGGTAGATCTTGGTTGTGAATTTGATCATGGGAGGCTTGAACGGATACTCTGGCGGGAAGCTGATGCGCAGGTTGAAGGCTTTCAGGTGGTAGGGAGGTTGGTCCTGTGCAGAGAGAAAAAGGGTCAAGCTCCAGTCTGGTTTTCCTCCCTTCCTGCCCCAATCCGAGGGTCCTAGGCATCCTCTGCTTCACTCCCAGGAGGAATCATGAGCCAGGACACACACAGCACCTGCATTCATTTGACAATTGAGTCATGGATTAGTGAAAATGTGAAATCACCAAAGGGCACTGGCCTGGGAGGCAGAGAAGTCTGATCCTGGCTTTTGCTGTGTGACCACGGGTGAGCCACTTCCCACCTCTAGGCCTCAGTTTCCTCATTTGAAAAGTGGATAAAGATGGACTAGATGAGCTCTAAGGACCATCTCAGCTTTCAAGACTTTCTGAGATTATGGAAGAAAAGGATGGAACATCCTTTCTTAAAACATTAGAATGGGGGTGAGGAAATGGAGAAAATGAGGAAATCCTAAGAACTCAGGAGCTTAGGAAAATAAAATGGTGCAGCTGTGATGGAAAACAGTATGGCCATTTCTCAAAAGATTAGACGCAGAATTACCATATGATCCAGCAGTTCTACTTCTGGGTAGACACCCAAAGAACTGAAAGCAAACAGGTATTTGTATACCAATGTTTCTAGCAGCCAAAAGGTGAAAGCAAACCAAGTGTCTATCAATGGATCAATCAACAAAACGTGGCATATACACACAATGGAGTATTATTTAGCCTTAAAAGGAATGAAATTCTGATATATGCTACAACATGGATGAACCTTGAAGACACTATGCTACAGGAAATAAGCTAGACAAGAAAAGGACAGATTTGCAAGATACCACTTATGTGCAGTACCCAGAATAGTCAAATTCATAGAAACAAAATACAAAAGTGGTCACCAGGTGCTGGGGAAAGAAAGGAATGGGGAGTTACTGAAGGGGTACAGAGTTTCAGTACAGGTAGACAAAAAGTTCTAGAGATGAACGGTGGTGATGGTTGTGCAACAATGTGTGTTTGTTTGTTTACTGAAGCAGGGTCTCGCTCTGTCACCCAGGCTGGAGTGCACTGGCATTATCATTGCTCACTGTAATCTCAAACTTCTGGGCTCAAGTGATCCTCCCACCTCAGCCTCCTGAGTAGCTGGTACTACAGGGGCCCACCACCATACCTGGCTAATTAAAAAATTTTTTTTGATAGGGTCTCACTATGTTGCCAGGGCTGGTCTTGAACTCCTGGCCTTGAGCAATCCTTTTGCTCTGGCCTCCAGATTACTGGGATTACAAGCGTGAGCCACCATGCCCAGCTGTAATCCTATTTAATCCTATTTAATGACACTGAACTATATACTTAAAAATGGTTAAGATAGTAAATTTTGTTATGTGTATTTTACTATGATTAAAAACAAACAAACTCAGGGGCTGGAGTGACCTAGGGGTTGGGAGCTGCAAGGAGCCAGCAGAAGACCCTCTAGACTTTGAGCCACCTGAACACTTTTCTGAGCACCTGTCTGTGCTGTCCTGTGCTAAGGGCTTGACATGCATTAGCCTGTGCAACAGAGTATGGGGGTCACACAGACTCCGGAGCCACCCTGCCTGGGTGTGATTCAACTCTGACACTCACTAGCCATGTGATCTAACTAGGTCAGGCGCGGTGGCTCACGTTTGTAATCCCAGCACTTGGAGCCACCCTGCCTGGGTGTGATTCGGCTCTGACACTCACTAGCCATGTGATCTAACTAGGCCGGGCACGGTGGCACACGTTTGTAATCCCAGCACTTTGGGAGTCCAAAGTGGGCAGATCATCTGAGGTTGGGAGTTCAAGACAAACCTGACCAACATGGAGAAACCCTGTCTCTATTAAAAATGCAAAATTAGCCGGGCATGGTGGCGCATGCCTGTAATATCCGCTACACGGGAGGCTGAGGCAAGAACCGAGAGGCAGAAGTTGAACCTGGGAGGCTGACGTTGTGGTAAGCAGAGATCACACCCTTGCACTCCAGCCTGGGCAACAAGAGCAAAACTCCATCTCAAAAAAAAAAAAAAAGAGAGATGGAGTAAAAAAAAGTAGGAAGATAAAGAAAATATCTCATTTTTTATGGTCTCAGTAAGGAGAAAAGGCTGCACCTATCAGTCAGAGAAGGCCAGCGGCTGAGGCCTCAGAGCAGGATGGGAGGGTGCTGTGGTTGGATGTTTGTCTCCTCAAATCGCAGGTTGAAATTTGATCCCCAAGACCTACGTGGCGGTGGCTCGCGCCTGTAATCCTAGCACTTTGGGAGGCTGAGGCAGATGGATTGCCTGGGCTCAGGAGTTTGAGATCAGCCTAGGCAACATGATGAAACCCTGCCTCCACTAAAATACAAAAAAGTAGCTGGGCGTGGTAGCGTGCGCCTGTAGTCCCAGCTACTCAGGAGGTTGAGGCATGAGAATTGCTTGAATCCGGGAGGCAGAGGTTGCAGTGAGTCTTGCTCTGCACTCCAGAGTGAGACTCTGTCACCAAAAAAAAAAAAAGGAAAGAAAAGAAAAGAATTTGATCCCCAATGTTGGAGGTGGGGCCTACCAGGAGGCGTATGGGTCCTGGGGGCAGACCTCCCACGAATGGCTCCGTGCCAACCTCACAGTCATAAGAGAGTTCTTACTCTATTACTTACTGAAAAAGCTGGTTGTTTAGAAGATCCTGGCACCTGCTCACTCTCTCTCTCTTTCACTTCTTCTCTTGCATGTGATCTGTACACGTGGCTCCCCTTTGCCTTCCACCATGAGAGGAAGCTTCCTGAGGCCTCATCAGAAGGAGATGCTGGTGCCATGCTTCTTTTTTTTTTTTTTTTTTTGAGATGGAGTTTCACTTTGTTGCCCAGGCTGGAGTGCAATGGCGTGATCTCGGCTCACCACAACCTCTGCCTCCTAGGTTCAAGCGATTCTCCTGCCTCAGCCTCCCAACTAGTTGGGATTATAGGCATGCGCCACCACACCCAGCTAATTTTGTATTTTTAGTAGAGACAGGGTTTCTCCATGTTGGTCAGGCTGGTCTTGAACTTCTGACCTCAGGTGATCCGCCCTCCTCGGCCTCCCAAAGAGATGGGATTATAGACGTGAGCCACTACGCCCAGCGCCATGCTTCTTGTACAGCCTGCAGAAGCTTGAGCCAAATTAACCTCTTTTCTTTATATATTACTCAGCCTCGGGTATTCCTTTACAGCAACACTAATGGACTAAGACAGGGGTATCAGTGTGTCCTGCCTGAAGGGGCTTCTTTCTGGGCTTCGTAGGACTTAACAGAGGAAGGAGGTAGCAGAGTCATGGAGCTGAGAGCTCCGGGGACCTGTCCCAGCTCTGCCTCGGGCTTGCTGTATGACTGAGCTTTCTCTGAGGATCAGTTTCCTCGTTTGTAAAATGGAGAAGCTGGACCAGAGGATTCCATGCTGTATCTTACAGTCAGTTGAGAAAGTCCCACTACCTTCTAAGTTCTAGGTTAAATAAAGTATTTTGCTACTTTATTTTGTTTTGTTTTTTTGAGACAGAGTTTTGCTCTTGTCATCCAGGCTGGAGTGCGATGGCCCAATCTCAGCTCACTACAACCTCCAACTCCCGGGTTCAAGTGATTCTCGTGCCTCAGCCTCCTCAGTAGCTGGGATTATAGGTGCCCACAACCATGCCCAGCTAATTTTTGTATTTTTACTAGAGACAGGGTTTCACCATGTTGGCCAGGCTGGTCTCAAACTTCTGACCTCCAGTGATCCACCCACCTCAGCCTCTCAAAGTGCTGGGATTACAGGTGTAAGCCACCGTGCTCGGCCTGCTACTTTTTAAAAAATTTTGAAAACTATTCATTTTTAATGGAGTGGTTAAAAGAGAAGACCCTGGAGTCCGCTGAATTCCACTCCTGCCACCTTATTCTGAGTGACCCCAGACCAGTTACTTAACCTCCTTGGTTTCCATCTCTGCAATTTTAAGACGAAGACAACCTTCCTCACTGGATGGTTGAGAGGATTCAATATGACCTCATATGTCATGTGCTTAAAACAGCACTTGGTCCACAGGAAACTCTCAAGGAATGAGAATTTTACTATTAGCTTCGAAAGACTCATCGAGCTGAATCCTTCCATGACCAAGATGTGACAAGTGGGGCCACTTTGGTGAACACATAAACTGAGACTGAGCCTTTGAGGAGGAATTTGTGTGCTATTCCAAAAGACCTTTCCTGGTTCTCCTTCCTCTGCCAGTCAACCATCCCCTCCTTTACGGCCTCACCAGGCACCTTCAGGCCCCCTTAGCTGATGACTTACATCAAGCTTTGGTCCCCCAGCTCTGGGATTCCTCCCAAGTATCATGTTTCTTCAGGACTCCTATATGGCTGGAAGGTCTGTGGCCAGTTCCTGGGGCACACTTAACCACCTTGGTCTTGCCAACTATTGAGGTCCTCTGATTTCATAGTACTCTGCCAAACGAGACATTCCCTAGGTTTTCCTATCACCCCTGCTTTCATCATCTCAAAGTTGGTCTCCTTGGAGATATAATCAGTCCCTGGAGCTCCTTTGAGCATCTTCTCCCGGCACCTGAGGCCTAGAACAGGTGTCCTCACTCTAAGCCAGGTAAGTGGATCGTTTCAACACAGTAACCCAAGGGACTTGACAGAGGTTCCCAGGTTGACCTGACTCAGGCCTTTCTCTACTTTTCTGGACTATAGGTCAGTTTAAAGAGAAGACGACACAACCTAGGCCACTGCATTGTCAATAAAAAGTAAATCCTGCCGGGTGTGGTGGCTCCACCTGTAATCCCAGCACTTTGGGAGGCCGAGGTGGGCAGATCACTTGAGGCCAGGAGTTTGAGACCAGCCTGGCCAACATGGCAAAATCCTGTCTCCACTAAAAATACAAAAATTAGCCAGGCATAGTGGCACGTGCCTGTAGTCGCAGCTACTCAGGAGGCTGAGGCAGGAGAATCGCTTGAACCCCAGAGTGGAGGTTGCAGGAAACGAACATCGTATCACTGCACTCCAGCCTGGGTGACACAGTAAGACTCCGTCTCAAAAAAAAAAAAAAAAGTCCAAATCCTAAATGATAAGATGAATTGTTCCTTTGATATTCCAAAGAGCTTTGACTAACAAAAAGTTCAATGTCTTAAATTTTATTTCCAAGTAATGAAAAGTGTAGATTAATTTCTCAAAGTATCTTTAGTCACTAATAATCGGATGAAAAAAAGAGAGATCTTGCACTCTGAAAACTATTTTGGAATACTGCTTTCAGAGAGACTTTATCAAGAAAATACCAAATAATAAACAGAGAAAAATAAGAACAGTAGAAATGAGCTATTTGTGTTTTCATATGTAACAATTTTCTGAAATAAGACTACAGAAAAACAAAATACAATTTAGGTTTGCGGGAGCAAATTCTACCAACTGTGAGAGCCTGAAAGTTTATCCCTATCCCTTGACAAAGGTCCAAGAAATCTTTATTTCTTCTTCTTTTTGATGCTGTTTGTCTCCTGAAGTTCTGTGGTGGGCTTGGTGGCTACTGGTTTAAGGAAGGGGTCTCCTACTGAGTCAAAAGTCCTTTGGCATCTTTATCAGAAGATGAACCTCAGAAGTATCTGGATCTCAGAAGCAATCAATTCAGAGAAAAGCCCCCTCCAGCAATGATAACCTCCAGTAAAAGGATCTCAAGCAGGGAAAATTCTTGCCTAGTCCTAACCCTCCCTGCCCATGTCCCTGGCCTAAGTTGGCCCCAATCCAAAGCCATGGTCCCCATGGATACTCACGGGTAGGAGGAGAGCATGCCACACCAGGACATTGGCATCATCGCTGGACAGGTTCCGCAGGTACGGGGGAGGCTTCTTCTGAAGATCCTCCAGCTCCTGCAGGGGACACAAGTGAGTGGGCAGTTGGCCTAGTCCTCCTTCTTTCAGCTCCCTCCCCCTGCCCCAGCAGCAAGCTGCCCCAAGTTCAAAACTGGCCATCTTAGGGGCAGAAGCCGGTAAAGTCAGAGCCTACATTTACTGAGCACTTAGTATGTATCAGGCATGGTGCTGGTGCTTTTTCTTTTTTCTTTTTTTTTTTGAGACAGAGTCTCGCTCTGTTGCCCAGGCTGGAATGCAGTGGCGCAATCTCGGTTCCCTGCAAGCTCCGCCTCCTGGGTTCACGCCATTCTCCTGCCTCAGCCTCCTGAGTAGCTGGGACTACAGACGCCCGCCACCACGCCCCGCTAATTTTTTGTATTTTTAGTAGAGACGGGGTTTCACCGTGTTATCCAGGATGGTCTTGATCTCCTGACCTCGCGATCTGCCCGCCTCAGCCTCCCAAAGTGCTGGGATTACAGACGTGAGCCACCGCGCCCAGCCGGTGCTGGTGCTTTAAGTGAATTTTCTGACTGTGGCCTCACCACAACTCTGGTACACCTAGGTACTAGGTGCAGGGAAAAATAGATCACTTCTCCCAGATATTAAAACTTGGGAGTAAGTGCTCTTAGGAGGCTTTTCTCCTGAAAGCAGGGTACTTAACCTCTGCTCTCTAGCCTTCTTCCTAGAAAGTCACTAGGTTCTAATTCCCTTCCTCTCTTCCTTTCTTCCTTCCATAAGCATCGACTGAGCATCTACAGCAAAGACATGACCCCACCGCTTCAAACTCTGCCAGATCAGGGCTGGAGAAGGGAAATGACTCCAGAAGACCATAGCAGAGAAGAACTCTACACACCAAGTGGGGAAACAAGGGGGCAAGGAGTGACTCATCTTCCCAAAACTGTGGCCCAAACACCTGAATATCCCTTTTGAATTCTCCCAACAGCCATTACTGAGCATCTTCTACTGACATTTAACTGAGACAGGACCCAGTCCTCAAGAATTTCAATAGAGTAATGGACGAAACATGGATGTGATTATGTGAATGTGTATGGATATCCAGTAGGGAAGGAGATGAGAGGGGAGAAGGAAGGCTTCACAGAGGGTGCACTCTGTGAGCTGGGCCATGCAGAATGAACAGGAATCCATAAAGCAGAGAAGGGGAGAAGCACCAGGGCAGAGGGCCCAGATGGGGCATGTAAGTACAGTATGTCCTGCAGAAGGTTAATAGGTAGTACAGGAAAAGAGTTCCAAGGTCAAGTACATTTGGGAAATCTCAGCTAAAGAGGTTTCTTCACTGGAGAACTTCCCACAGCCTTTAATATGCTATTGTGTATGGTGATTGACCAAGCTGTGGGCCCACGGCATGCAGTACTTCTCAAATGTATTTGACAAAGGAATGCTGCCCCTCTTTTAGGGTCCATCTTGTGGGACTACAGGCCTTTTCTTGTTGGGGAAGATAAAAAGACACTCAAGGGCAGGTCACATTTCTCTGGAACAATGAATTGGTACAAACCAGTGGTTCTCAACCAGGGGCGATTTTACCCAGCCAGGGACATCCGGTAATATCCGGGAACATTGTTCCATTGTCATAAATCGGGAGAGTGGATAGAGGCCAGAGATGCTGATAAACATCCTAACAAAGAATTATCTGGCCGAACAAGAGGGGAGACCGCTGCCCTGCAGGGTGAGTCTCAGGCCTGGTCACATTCACCACAAGCTGACTGAAGGGCCTTTGGGCCTTAGGCGAACATCAGCAGTAGTACCCTGGCAGTACTCCTCATAGACCCGTGGTGGTGGTGGACAAGGGGAGAGACTCCTATATCTGGGGAAAAGGGAGGGAAGAGTGGGAAGGACTGTGTCCTGTGGTTTCAGTGCCAGCTTAGCTGCAGTAGCACAGAGCACTAGAGAGATTTCTAAGGTTTCTGACTCCAGGCCCTGGCCCATGGACAGCAACTGTGGACCTCTCTGGGGCCCAGCAGTGAACTAACCACCCTAAAGGGAAGAACACAAGCCTGGCTGGCTTCACCACCTGCTGATTGCAGAGCCCTAGGGCCTTGAGCGAACGTAGGGCATAGCCAGGTAGTGATTACAGCGGGCCTTGAGCAAAACCCAGTCTTGTGCTGGCTTCAGGCCTGACCCAGTGCAGTCCCAATTCTGGTGACCATGGGGATGCTTGTGTCACACCTCACCCAGCTCCAGGGAGCTCAGCACGGAGAGTAAGACTCCATTTGTTTGGGAGAAAGTAAGGGAAGAAAATGGGAGTCTCTACCTGGTAATCCAGAGAATTCTTCCTGATGTTATCCAAAACCACAAAGGTAGTAACCTCTAAGAGTCTGCAAGAACTACAGTGTTACTAGGCTTGGAGTGCCCCCTTATGTAGACATGGCTGCAGTGACCAAAACTTAGATCACAACAGCCAAGCCCCTTCCAATACCTCGAAAGCCTTCCCAAGAAGGATGAGTACAAACAAGCCCAGCCTACAAAGACTATAATAAATACCTAACTCCTTAGTGCCCAGACACCAACAAACATCCACAAGCTTCAAGACGATCCAGGAAAACATAGCCTCACCAAACGAACTAAATAAGGCACACGGGGCCAATTCCAGAGAAACAGAGATATGTGACCTTTCAGACAGAGAAATCAAAATAGCTGTTTTGAGAAAACTCAAAGAAATTCAATATTTCCTCCACAGAGAAGGAATTCAGAATCCCATCAACAAATTTAACAAATAAATTGAAATAATTAAAAAGAATCAAGCAGAAATTCCGGAGTCGAAAAATGCAATTGAGGCCGGGTGCAGTGGCTCAGGCCTGTAATCCCAGCACTTTGGGAGGCCGAGGCAGTCAGATCACCTGAGGTTAGGAGTGCAAGACCAGCCTGGCCAACGTGGTGAGGCCCTGTTTCTATAAAAATACAAAAATTAGCTGGGCATGGTGGTGCAGGCCTGTAATCCCAGCTACTTGGGAGGCTCAGGCAGGAGAATTGGAGAGGCAGAGGTTGCAGTGAGCCGAGAGCATGCCATTGCACTCCAGCCTGGGCAACAAGAGTGGAACTCTGTCTCAAAAAAAAAAAAAAAAGAAAGAAAGAAAAAAATGCAATTAACATACTGAAACGCATCAGTCTTTTAACAGCAGAATTGATCAAGCAGAAGAACTAGAGTGTTTAAAGACAGGGTATTTGAAAATACAGTCAGATGAAGCAAAAGAATAAAAGAATAAACAAAGACTTTGGGAGGCCGAGGCGGGTGGATCATGAGATCAGGAGATCGAGACCATCCTGGCTAACATGGTGAAACCTCATCTCTACTAAAAATACAAAAAAAAAAAAAAAAAATTAGCCGGGCGTGGTGGTGGGCGCCTGTAGTCCCAGCTACTCAGGAGGTTGAGGCAGGAGAATGGTATGAACCCAGGAGGCAGAGCTTGCAGTGAGCCAAGATTGTGCCACTGCACTCCATCCTGGGCAACAGAGCGAGACTCCGTCTCAAAAATAAAAAAAAAGAATAAACAAAGAATGAAGTATGCCTACAGGATCTAGACAATGGCCTCAAAAGGGCAAATCTAAGAGTTACTGGCCTTAAATAGGAGGTAGGGAGAGAGACAGGGCTAGAAAGTTTATTCAAACGGATAGTAGCAGAGAATTTCCCAAATCTAGAGAAAGATATCAATATCCAAACATGAGAAGGTTATAGAACACCAAGCAGACTTAACCCAAAGAAGACTACCTCAAGGCATTTAATAATCAATCTCCCAGATGTCAGGGATTAAAGAAAGGGTCCTAACAGCAGCAAGAGAAAATAAACACATAACATACAATGGAGCTCCAATATGTCCAGCAGCGACTTTTCAGTGGAAATCTTACAGGCCAAGAGAGAGTGGCATGACATATTTAAATGAAATACAGCTGAGGGAAAAAAATATTTTACCCTAGAATAGTATATCCAGTGAAAATATCCTTCAAACATGAAGGAGAAATAAAGACTTTCCCAGACAAACAAAAGCTGAGAGATACCATCAACACCAGACCTGTCCTACAAGAAATGCTAAAAAGGAGTTCTTCAATCAGAAATTTAAAAAAATTTTAATGAGCAATAAAAAATCATCTGGGCTGGGCATGGTGGCTCACGCCTGTAATCCCAGCACTTTGGGAGGCCAAAGCCGGTGGATCACCTGAGGTCAGGAGTTCGAGACCAGCCTGGCTAACATGGTGAAACCACATCTCTACTAAAAATACAAAAATTAGCTGGGCGTGGTGGCAGGTGCCTGTAACCCCAGCTACTCGGGAGGCTGAGGTAAGAGAATCACTTGACCCCAGGAGGCGGAGGTTGCAGTGAGCTGAGATCGAGCCATTGCTCTCCAGCCTGGGCAACAAGAGCGAAACTCCGTCTCAAAAAAAAAAAAGAAAGAAAAACACAGATTAGTATAACACTGTATTTATGGTGTATACACTACTCATATCTTAAGTAGAAAGAGGAAAAGATGACCAATTAAATATAATAACTACAACAATTTTTCAAGAGGTGTAGACAGTACAATAAGAAAGAAATAGAAATGGCCGGGCACAGTGGCTCATGTAATCCCAGCACTTTGGGAGGCTGAGGTGGGTGGATCACCTGAGGTCAGGAGTTCGAGACTAGCCTGACCAACATGGAGAAACCCCGTCTCTACTAAAAATACAACATTAGCCAGGCGTGATGGTGCCTGCCTGTGATCCCAGCTACTCAGGAGGCTGAGGCAGGAGAATCACTTGAACCTGGGAGGCGGAGGTTGCGGTGAGCTGAGATGGCACCATTGCACTCCAGCCTGGGCAACAAGAGTGAAACTCCATCTTAAGGAAGGAAGGAAGGAAAGAAAGGGAGAGAGAGAAAGAAAGAAGGAAAGAAATAGAAACAACAAAAAGTTAGTAAGCGGAAAGACGAAGTTAAAGTATACAGTTTGTATTAGTTGCTTTTTTTGTTTTTTTTTTTTTGAGACAATGTCTTACTCTGTCACCCAGATTGGAGTCCAGTGGCACAATCACAGCTCACTGCAGCCTCAACCTCCCGGGCTCAGGTGATCCTGCTACCTCAGCCTCCCAAGTAGCTAGGACTACAGCAGTGTGCTACCATGCCCGGCTAATTTTGGTACTTTTTGTAGAGATGGGGTTTGGCTGTGTTACCCAGGCTGGTCTCGAACTCCTAGGCTCAAGCAGTCCGCGAACCTCAGCCTCCCAAAGTGCTGATATTACAGGAGTGGGACACCACGCCTGGCCTTCATTAGTTTTCATTTTGCTTGTTTGTTTATGTAATCAGTGTTAACTTGTCATCAGTTTAAAATAACAGGTTATAAGATATTATTTACAAACCTTGTAGTAACCTCAAATCTAAAAACATACAATGGATACATAACAGTTATGTGACCCAAAATGTCAGCAGTGATGAGGTTGAGAAACTGAAGCTCTCCAAACCCAGTCCACAAGTGGGGAGGGGTCCTTTAACACTGTGGACCATTTGAACTTTCTCTGCCTTACCCCCACCCCCAACATATAATATAAACACATCCCATGCCCCCCTCCTATCTCTCAGCCTATGTTCTATTTCTGTTCAACCAATAAGCTGCTTCTGGTGCCTTCCACCCAGAGCCAATGGCCCTTCATTTATCTTTACCCCAAACTAGAAGCATCTGCACTTGTAAGAGTTTCTCTATTATCTGTGACTCTTTGGCAAGAACAAAGCCCAGGGCTGACCGGAGAAGATCTGGAATAGACATTTTCCAGGTCTTGGAAAGATAAAGACACTTGGACTTTATCTGTTTAGGATGAGTTCTGCCAAAACTTTCCCAAAGCCTGAGGAAGTTGAAACCCAACCTAAAACACACAGTTCTTTCCTACTGCCTACTAGGAAATCACCTGACTCAGAGGAACAGAAAATGAAAGTAGAAAGGCCATTAAGAGAGCCTGCAGGCTGGAGGCCTGTGGACCTGGTTTCATATTCCAGTCCCATTGCTCCTTACTGAAAGACTCTGGACAAGCGAGTTATTTCCTCTGTGCCTCAATTTCCTCATTTGTAAAATGCGGGTATATATTACTTATCTCACAGAACTGCTGTGCGAATTAGATGAAATAACCATGTAAACCGTTTGGCATGTAATGGTTCCAATGCAATAAATTCTGGCTCCCATCTCTCTTCCACTTGGCTGGAAAGACCCTCTGCCTCATTTTGCTGCCAACCTCCAGATTTAGTATCTAGGCCAAGCCTGCTCTGGGCATCCCAGTCTGAGGCCATTTTCTTCTCAGAGGCTGAGGGTAGCAGGCACCCTCTTCCTAGAGCCTGCCCCTCCACCCTGCAGACTGGAAGGGGCACTTCTGAAAGACTTGGGATGCCAGACTCACTTCACCAGGATCACCTTCCTCCCTAATCCATCTCCAAACAGAAGGCTGGGTTTTCCCACCTTCTGGAGGAAACTGCCCCCTCCCCATCCTTCCAGATCTTATTTCAAATTGTGTCCCTGATAGGAATAAAATTCAACAAGGGCCGGATTTGTGTTCATCTCTGCCCGCCCCACCCCCCCCCCCCCCTCCTAGAACAGGGCCAGCACATGTAGGCATTCAACACTTGTAGAACTCACGAACGCAAGCCACCTACTCCAGGAGGCCTTCCAGGTCCACCTCCGCATCTTTTCCTCCAGAGAATACCCAGGGAACTTTGTCCCAAATTCTAATCAGCATTCCGTGTTTCTCAGGACTCTAGTAATACAGGCATCAAATTATGGGATGGGCTATGGGCTTATTCCAAGGCAAGGACTTCATCCTGGTCATCTGTGTTCATAACCCACCACCAGCAGTAGCAGAATGCCTGGCACCAAGATGCCAAGGACTTTTCCTGCACTGGAGATGCACCCAGTTGTTATCACAAGTTTCAGGCAGGAAAAGCGAAATTGAAACCAGTTTTGGGGGAGCCGGCTCATCTTCACCACGCGAACGGCTCAAGCAGAGGCCTCCAAACCCCCAAAACTCCAGCTCTGGCCACTCTTGCAGGCCAGTCCTCCTCTGAGTAGAGGGCGGGGAGGACAGGGATTCAGCCAGCCCTGGTGCCCAGACAAATAAATAAATGTGCTCGGAGAGCCGCGGAGGGGATGGAGGGAGGAGGGAATGCGGGGGGCGAGGGGAGCCAAGAGAAAGGGGTCATCCTATACGCGGTTACCTTCACCACTCGCATGCTCGCCATCATGTCGGGACCGAGTGTGTGGCACCCGTGGCCTCCAGCAGGACCGAGGACCGAGCTCCGATCCGCGACACAGCGCGCCCCGCCCCGCCCCGGGGACCCCACCCCCGGCAGCCCCGCCCACCCCTCCTCCCGCCGTCGCTGCGTGGGCCTCCCCGCACCCGCTCCGGCGAGGCCAGGAGGCCGCCGAAGGACGACCCGCCGGGCAACCGCCCGATCCCCGCGCATTAGGCTCGGACCCGGGACTCACGGTCTTTGTGCGGAGACGGGGGCGGGCCTCGGGGCGCACGGCTTTGCTGATCCCTGCCTCCCGCGGGGTGCGCCGTGCACCGGCGGCGAGAGCTTAGGGGCGCTGGGGGGCGCTCATACGGGTTCCAGTCTTCGCTCCGCCGGCGGCCGCACCGGGAGCTCTCCGGTCTTTGTCAGCCCCCTGCACGCGGCCCCAAATACACACTCGCCCTGAATAAATAAGGGATGCTCGCTGTACAGACGCAGCTCCGTGACAGTTCTCAGCGGCCTCCACTATCGGACTGCCGCCTTGAGCCCCTGCCCCAGCGAGCTTCCGGAGCCGCCGAGCCTGCCGCCTTCCCTCCATGGGCCCAGCGCTCCATCTCCGAAACTGCGTGGGGGATGGCGTAGACCTGTGCCCTCCGAGCACCGCTCGCCGGCAGTCGGGGATCCTTTGTGCTGCCCGGCGTTCGGCGCGGGCTGCAACGTTTCTCCCCGTGGCTTGGGGCAGAGCACCGCAAGGAGGCGCTGTTGGACCCTTTCTCTTTTGCTTTAGGGGTTCGGTCTACCATCATTCAGTCCTTTACTAAGTTTAGTATTTACTAAGTGCCTACTGTATGCTGGTTTGGGAAACAGTTGGTGGGGGAAGCCCCAAGACGGACTCAGGAGCCTCCTTTCCAAGAGAGAGTCTGCTTCCCCTCCCTTACTTTACTACTGGTCCATTACAAGCTGTGGGCCTAATGTGTGCCCCCATGCACAGCTGGAGTCCCCAACCCTCTGTGCAAGGACAGAGTACTTGCAGCCCCTGAGCACCAAGCAGCATCTGGGGAAGATGAGACTTGTTGGGAGGGCCGATCCCCTCCTTCTCACCCTTCCCTACCCCCGTTTAGTCCAGACGAGAAAGGAAATCAGTATATTTTGAGCACCAGTTTGTGATCTCAGTACCTCACAGTTTTTTTGTTTGTTGTTTTTCTGACAGAGTTTCACTGTCGCCCTGACTGGAGTTCAGTGGTGATATCGGCTCACTGCAACCTCCGCCTCCCGGTTCAAGCTGTTCTCGTGCCTCAGCCTCCTGAGTAGCTGAGATTTACAGGCGCGCGCCACCACGACCGGCTCATTTTTGTATTTTTAGTAGAGTCAGGGTCTCGAGCTCCTGGTTTCAAGTAATCCACCCGCCTCGGCCTCCCAAAGTGTTGGAATTACAGGCGTGAGCCACCGTAATGTTTTTATCCAAGTATTTTGAAACCAAATGACTTCTCTGCTCAGATTTTGCAGAACGATTAATTGTTTCATTCAATTCAATGAACTTTAACAGCATTTTCTATATGCCCGAAATGAATAGGACACTCCGTAATCCCTTAACAGGGATAGAGATGAGGGAACAAAGACATTCGAACCTGCCTGTGATCAATAGTCTCAGTCAACAAGCGCCTACTACTGAGTGGCAGGCATTGCCAATAGGAAACACCAGGATGAGAAAGGGGAGTCCCTGCTCCTGAGGAGTTAGTTCCCAGACTACTGGGACAGAGGGAGAGAATGCAGCCCCTGATTTTTAATGATAATGCTATAGAGAATCACCTGGTACTCTGGGAGTATGAGGAGGGTCACTTTATCCCTCTTCAGGGAGGGGCAGAGGTTTCCCGGAAGAGAGAAAAATCCAAGTGTATTGTGAAACATGATGAGTCAGCGAGAAGTAAGAGCGTGGGATGAAGATGTTCTAACAAGAGGGAACAGCATGAGCAAACGGGGCAGTGTCTATGGAAACTGGAGCAAAAGCCTCTGTCCACGTATCGTAGCTCTCCTTTTCTTTTCTTACAGGAACGCTGCATCCCGAGGTGAATTCACAGTCATGGATATAGCTGGGTCCTAAGTCCCCACACAGTGGGGCAGCCCACTGGTGTGCCTTTCATGTCCTTTCACAATGCAGACCTTTGTGTGTCAGAACAAGCCCCAGGGAGACCTGGGTTCTAGTTCCACATCTGCCCCCACGTGCAGTTATGGCCTTGGGTGGTCGGCGGAAACTCCTATCTGCTTGCCAGGACCATTGTGAGGCTAAGCTGAGGGAAGTGGAGGAACTTTGAATATTGTAAGTCGCCGGGCGCAGTGGCTCACGCGTGTAATCCCAGCACTTTGGGAGGCCGAGGCAGGCGGATCACCTGAGATCAGGAGTTCGAGACCAGCCTGACCAATATGGTGAAACCTCGTCTCCACTAAAAATACAAAAATTAGCCGGGCATGGTGGTGGGTGCCTGTAATCTCAGCTAGTCAGGAGGCTGAGGCAGGAGAATCGCTTGAACCCAGGAGGCAGAGGTTGCAGTGAGCCAAGATCACGCCATTGCACTCCAGCCTGGGGGACAGAGCAAGACTCCGCTCAAAGAAAAAAAGAAAAGAAAATTCTAAGTCCAAGGCCGGGCATGGTGGCTCATGCCTATAATCCCAGCACTCTGGGAGGCCGAGGCAGGCGGATTACCTGAGGTCAGGAGTTCGAGACCAGCCTGGCTAACATGGCGATACCTCGTCTCTACTAAAAATACAAAAATTAGCCGGGTGTAATGGCGTGCGCCTGTAATCCCAGCTACTGGGGAGGCTGAGGCAGGAGAATCACTTGAACCTGGGAGGCAGAGGTTGCAGTAAGCCGAGACCAGGCCATTGCACTCCAGCCTGGGCGACAAGAGCGAAACTCCGACTCAAAAAGCAAAACAAGAAAATTTTAAGTCCAGGATATAAACAATCAGGTTTGAATCCCAGCTCCACTATTTTTGGCTAAATAACCTTGGGCACATTACTTAACCTGTCTGTGCCTCCATTTCCTCATCTGTTAAATGGAGCTTATAATAGTGGATGTGAGAAACAATGAGTTGATATTTGCAAAGAAATTCACTTTGAATGGTGGACA
The DNA here is from genome assembly GCF_029289425.2 of Pan paniscus. Lineage (NCBI taxonomy): Eukaryota > Metazoa > Chordata > Mammalia > Primates > Hominidae > Pan > Pan paniscus. Next base: position 58,727,190 of record NC_073258.2, read on the forward strand.
ATAAGTGACAGTTATGATAATGATAACATAATAAATATTAAAATGATGTCAGGTGCCTGCCTAGGAGTGAATGTACCAGGCTGTAGGAACAGATGCCTGAGCTTGCTCCCTTAGAACAACAGCAACACTATCTTCTCCAATAGGAGACCCTGTTTTACTTCTCCCTGATCTGGTCACTGGCATTTATTCATCCATCTACAAAATTTATTGAGCACCTACTTATACAAGGCCCTGTATGGGGTACTCGATGGGATTCAGGCTTTGGTTAGGCTGGCTCGTCTTCACCATTGAGAGGAAGAGACACACATCTGTGTGATGACAAAAGGTGGTAGGAGAAAGGCGTCTTAAGTGACGTGCACATATGAGGTATGTCTCTTCCAAGACTGAGCTCTGCCAGCTGTAAGGCTTGCCAGTCTCTTATGAGGATAAAATGAGATGGTGTATGTGAGGAGACACCTTGTAGGTGTGAAAGTATGTTATCTATTTATAATGCCTCTAGAGTTCTGGGCAAGAGGTTCAGATTTTTCAAATGTCTCCAAGAACCTTCAGTGTGTCTTCAAGGGAAGAACTTGGATCAGGAAGGATCAGTTGATTTCCTTCCATGCCCATTCCTTGGGCTTGTTCCTATTTGGAGTAGGGACGGTTAATCTCAGAACTACCCGAGCTCTCCTCATCTTCCTAGAGCTTAAAGAAGTTCCTGGGCCAGGTGCGGTGGCTCGTGCCTATAATCCCAGCACTTTGGGAGGCCAAGGCAGGCGGATCATCTGAGGTGGGGAGTTCGAGACCAGCCTGACCAATATGGAGAAACCCCTGTCTCTACTAAAAATACAAAATTAGCTAGGTGTGGTGGTGCATGCATGTGATCCCAGCTACTCGGGAGGCTGAGGCAGGAGAATCACTTGAACCTGGGAGGTGGAGGTTGCAGTGAGCTGAGATTGAGCCATTGCACTCCAGCCTGGGCAACAAGAGCAGGCAAAAAAAAAAAAAGAAGTTCCCAGGAACCAGAGACAGAAGAGAATTTCCTGCTTCTTTTGATCAGGGAAGGAAACTCCTCCTGCTTACCCCACACCCCCCCTTCCTCTGGGTTAGTCTCTCACACACACACGCGTGCGCGTGCGCACACACACACACACACACCACTCCTGTACCATGAGCCCTGCCCTTGTGGTTGAGGTGGAGGGATGGATAGAGGCAATCATGGAGTCAGGGAGTCCCAGGAGGGGAGCTGGGGGTATTCTTGCCACAAGAGCAGGAAGGTGGCCTGATGAGTGAAGGACCTGCTTCCTCAGTGGGGCTCAACCACTCACTGACTTCCTTGTTGTGGGACTTTGGACATGAGAAATAACAGTTAACAACAGATAACAACAATAACTAATGTATATTGGATGTGCAAGAATGTATCAGCAGCTTGGGCTGCCATCACAAAATACCACAGGCCAAATGGCTTTAACAACAGGTTTTATTTTCTCACAGTTCTGGAGGCTGGAAGTCCAAGATTAAGATTCTAACTGATTTGATATCTGATGAGGGCTCTCTTCCCAGCTTGTGGACGGCTGCCTTCTTGCTATGTCCTCACATGGCCTTTCCTCAGGTGCTTGTGCAGGCAATGTGGGTATTAGAGAAAGTGAGCTCTCCAGTGTCGCTTCTCACATGGACATGAATTCTGTTCGATTGGGGCCCCACCCTGATGACTTCATTTAATCTTAATTACCCTTTAGAGGCCCCATGTCCAAATACAACCACACTGGAGGTTACAGCTTCAACATGTGAATTTTGAGGGACACAAACATTTATTCCATAACATAGATTTGTGCTAAGTGCTTGACATGCAGTATCACAATTGATCCATTCAATAATGCTTGCTTAATTTTCTCTCTAACTTCCTAAAATAGGTTCTTTTATTGTTACCAGATTTTTTTTTTTTTTGAAACAGAATCTTACTCTGTCACCCAGGCTGGAGTGCAGTGACATGATCACTACTCTCCACAGCCTCAACCTCACAGGCTTAAGCAATCCTTCCAGCTCAGTCCCCCAAGTAGCTGGGACTACAGGCATGTACCACCATGCCTGGCTAATTTTTGTATTTTTGTAGGCACAGTTTCACCGTGTTGCTCAGCCTGTTCTCAAACCCCTGGACTCGATTGATCCTCCTGCCTTGGCCTCCCAAAGTGCTGGGATTACAGGCATGAGCCTGTACCCAGCCTTGTCTCCATTTTATAGGTAAAGAAACTGAGGCTAGGTGACTACTGGCCCAAGGTCACACACTCTCTAAGATGGAACTTAAACCCAGAACTACTGACTTCCTGCTTATTAACTGCCACGTCTGTCTGGGCCTTAAGTTCTTCATGTTAAAAATGAGGGTGAGAAGGCCGGACGCAGTGGTTCACACCTGTAATCCCAGCATTTTGGGAGGCCAAGGCGGGCAGATCATCTGAGGTCAAGAGTTTGAGACCAGCCTGGCCAACATGGTGAAACCCTGTTTCTACTAAAAATATAAAAAAATTAGCCAGTCGTGGGGGTGCCTACCTGTAGTCCTAGCTACTTGGGAGGCTGAGGCAGGAGAATCGCCTGAACCTGGGAGATGGAGGTTGCAGCGAGCCAAGATTGCACCATTTCACTCACGCTTGGGCAACAAGAATGAAACTGCATCTCAAAAAAAAAAAAAAAAACCACTGGTGAGAATCTCTGCCCTGTCTACTTCTGTCTACTTCATGTGGGGTTTTACCTGGAAGACTTTGATTCCTGCAAAGTGAGATGTGCACATATAAGTTGTTTTCCTTAAGCAGAAAATATCCAATGATAGAAGTGTTCTAAAATGTGGCTGTCCCAGGACATTCAAATTAGCCCCCCTTAATCTCAGAACTGGAAGGGAGCTTTGAGATCATCTACAGTTGATGCTTGAACAATGCAGGGGTTAGGGGCATTGACCCCCGTGCTCAGTTGAAAATCCACAGATAACTTTTCACTCCCCCAGAACTTAACTACTAATAGCCTACTGTTGAACAGAAGCCTTACTGAGAACAGAAAGTTGATTGACATATATTTTGTATGTTATAGAGATTATATACTGTATTCTTAAAGTAAGCTGGAGAAAAGAAAATGTTATTAAGGAAATCACAGGGAAGATGAAATACATTTACTATTCATTAAGTGGAAGTGGATCATCATGTTTTCCATGTTTGTTGTCTTCATGCTGAGAAGGTTCAGGAGGAGGTGGAAAAGGAAGGGTTGGTCTTGCAGTCTCAGGAGTGGCAGAGGCAGAAGGAAATCTACCTGTAAGTGAACCTGCACAGTTCGAGCCCATGTTCAAGGGTCAACTGTAGTGTTATATAACCACTCCCCACCACATCCCACCGGGTGGGATAAGAAAACATGTGCCCAGATAGGGGAAATGCCTTGCCCCAGGTCGTGGATTAGAACTCAGGGGAGCTTAGTCCTGGTCTACTTACTGCTCTACAGGTTCTTCCCAACAGGCTCAGCCTCAGTCTCGTCCATGAATTTTTCCAAATTGGGCCATTTGGTGGGAGCAGCGGGGTTCCACCTCACTGCTGGATTGCCATCAGGAACAGCTGGTATTCAGGAAGCATCCCCTTGTCCTGAACCAGGATATGGTGAGTTCCATGGTCACAGCTGCATGACTCTGGCCCATGCAATTTATAGCCTCCCTACCTTGGTTTTCCCATCCATTTTCCTGCGATTAGCAAGTACAGGTGGCAAACTGGTGGCTCAGAAACAAGTTTGATTTTGCAGGCTCTATGTGGCTTATACATGTTTTAAAATATGATGTCATAGGGGAACAGAAGTACCTTTTTCACTACCCATGATCGTTCTTATTTGGGGCAGACCCCTGTAACAAAAGACAGATTAAGAGAAAAACAAGTTTATTAACATATACACCTTATGAATACATGGGAGATACTGAGGGAAATGAGTAAATCTCCAAGAGGTGCCCTAAATACCTTTGCCTGCTGAAGCAAAGAAGAAAAGTGAGGTGGCCAGGAAAAACAACATAAACAAGGGTAAGATTTGTTATGCAGATTTGAGTCCCTGCTTTTTCTCTTCATGAGAGTTTCCAGTGATAGAAGCGTATTTTGGGATGACATATTCTGGTCATATTAGAGTAGCATATCCTTAACCCCATAAATGCAACATTTTTAAAAATGAGGGAACTGGTCAGGCATAGCGGCTCATGCTTGTAATCCTAGCTCTACAAAAATTTCTTTTAAAAATTTGGCCAGGTGCAGCAGCTCATGCCTGTAATCCCAGCACTTTGGGAGGCCGAGGTGGGTGGATCACTTAAGGTCAGGAATTCGAGACCAGCCTGGGCAACACGGTGAAACCCCGTCTCTACTGAAAATACAAAAATTAGCCGGGCATGCTGGCAAACACCTGTAATCCCAGCTACTCAAGAGGCTGAGGCACGAAACTCGCTTGAACCCAGGAGGCAGAGGTTGCAGCGAGCCGAGATCATGCCTCTGCACTCCAGCCTGGGCAACAGAGTGAGACTGCATCTCAAAAAAAAAAAAAAAAAAATTAGCCATGAGCAGTGGTGCATACCTGTAGTCCTAGCTATTCTAGAGGCTAACATGGGAGGATCGCTTGAGCCTGGGAGGTTGAGACTGCAGTGAGCCATGATCATGCTACCTCACTCTAGCCTCAGTGACAAAGTGAAACCACATCTCTTTAAAAAAAAAAAAAAAAGCAACTGAAGTACCAAACTAGGAAACTTATTCCAAGCAAAGGATTAATCTCCGTAATATATAAAGAGCACCTACAAATGAATAAAAATATCAACATCTCTTGGGAGGCCAAGGTGGGTGGATCATCTGAGGTCAGGAGTTTGAAACCAGCTTGGCCAATATGGTGAAACCCCATCTCTACTAAAAATACAAAAATTAGCTGGGTGTGGTGGCACATGCCTGTAGTCCCACCTACTCAGGAGGCTGAGGCAGGGGAATTGCTTGAAACCAGAAGGCAGAGGTTGCAGTGAGCCGAAATCACACCACTGCACTCCAGCCTGTTGACAGAGCAAGACTCTGTCTCAAAAAAAAAAAAAAAAAAAAAAAGAAGGGCTGCGGGTGGTGGCTCACGCCTGTAATCCCAGCACTTTGGGAGGCCGAGGTGGGCAGATCACCTGAGGTCAGGAGTTCAAGACCAGCCTGGCCAACATGGCGAAACCCCATCTCTACTAAAAATACAAAAATTAGCTGGGTGTGGTAGCACATGCCTGTAATCCCAGCTACTTGGGAGGCTGAGGCAGGAGAATTGCTTGAACCCAGGGGGTAGAGGTTGCACTGAGCTGAGATCACACCACTGCACTCCAGCCTGGACAACAGAGCAAGACTCCATCTCAAAAAAAAAAAAAAATAGAAAACAAAGCATGTAAAAGATAATTCAATGAAAAGAACATATTAATTGTTCCTAAATGTGTGAAAAGATCAACTATGCTCATAATAGGAGAAATACACATGAAAAACACACCAAAGTACCATTTTTCACCAGATTGACAAAAAAATGTTAATTCATCATGCCACATTATTTTTAATTACATACAAAGATCTAACATGTCACCCAGGGACCATTTCACCCACTGCTCTGTTTGGCCACCAGTCTCTTGTCTCTCTCTTCAGCAGTGGTGAGGCGGATACCCTTTCCGCAGGGAAGAGAAATCCATGGTTTGTTGCCCTTGCCAATAACAAAAATGTTGAAAGGTCGAGTGGCAAAGCTGTTGCCACTGGCATCTTTCACATGAACCACGTCAAAAGATCCAGGGTGCCTCTCTCTGTTGGTGATCACACCAACTCTTCATACACAGGTTAGCACCTCCAGTCACCATACACAGGTTACCAGTGTTGAACTTGATGAAATCAGTAATCTTGCCAGTCTCCAAATCAATCTGAATGGTATCATTCACCTTGATGAGGGGATCAGGGTAGCAGATGGTGCGAGCATCATGAGTCCCCAGATGAGGGATTCCTTTGGTGTCCACAAAGATTTTTCTCACTTTGCACCACTTGTACTTGGCCTCCTCAGGTGTAATGTGATGTACAGCAAAGCAACCCTTGGTGTCATAGATCAGACAGAAATTCCCTCCTGTCTTGCCAATGCTGATGACATCCATGAATCCAGCAGGGTAGGTTATATCAGTTCTGACCTTGCCATCGATCTTAATGAACGGCTGCATGCAAATCTTAACTTCATCTCCTGTCAGGGCATACTTAAGTCTGTTCTTAAATGATGATGGGGAGACACTCTCTCAACTTGTGGACACTGGTGGATAGACAAGGAGCAAACACACTGGTCAATTTATGCAGCATCCAATGTTTTGGAGTTGCTGTCGTGGTTCAGATGCTTCTTGGGACCATGAGCCATGGCTGCATTAGGCACGGAAAGAAGAAAAAGAATTTTTTTTTAAGTTTGATAATGCATGTCTTTGGGAGAGTGTGGGAAAACAGTCACTCTCATATATTACTGACAGAAATGTAAATGAGATTGCGCCATTGCACTCCAGCCTGGGTGACAGAGCCAGACTCCGTCTCAAAAAAAACAAAAGAAAGAAAGAAATGTAAATGTGTACAATCTCTATCATGAGTAAATTGTATCTATCAAAATCATAAAATGAATTCCTTTGACCTATCAGTTTTGCCTCTAGGCATTTTATCCAATAGATATATTATCAATGTGTGAAATACTATAAATATAGGCTTGTTTATTATGGCAAAACTTTGGAAGCAATCTCTACGTCTAACAAAAAGGGTCTGGCTAAATAATGATGGTACGTTCATACAAAGAAATATCAGGCATGCCAGCGGTGGCTCAAGCCTGTAATTCCAGCACTTTGGGAGTCCGAGGCAAGAGGATCCCTTGAGCCCAGGAGTTCAAGGCCAGCTTGAGCAACATAGTGAGACCCTGTGTCTATTTATTTTATTTTTATTTTTTCTATTTTTTTAAATAAAATAAATAAATATCAGGCAGCTGTAAGCAAGAATGAGGAATCTGTTTACGTATTGATAGAGAAGGCTTTTAAGATAAATTTTAAGGGGAAAAGACAAAATATATTATCCTGTGAAAAGTATGTGATAATCTGTGTGAATAAAGGAAAAATAACATTTGCCTCATATGCTTAGAACATTTCTGGAAGAATACAAGATACTAGGGACAGTGATGGTCCCTGGAGAGGGTAACGTGCTGATCAGTTGGAGAAGATATAGGGGATTTTTTACTTTATATCCTATTTCCTTTCATTTTTGGAATGATGTGAATGAACTACCTCTTTAAAAATGAATAACATTTCAGTCAGGCACGGTGGCTCACGCCTGTAATCCCAGCACTTTGAGAGGCCAAGGCGGATGGATTATTTAAGGTCAGATGTTCGAGACCAGACTGACCAACATGGTGAAACCCCGTCTCTACTAAAAATACAAAAATTAGCCGGGTGGTAGTGGTGCGTGACTGTAATTCCAACTACTCGGGAGGCTGAGGCAGGAGAGTCGCTTGAGCCTGGGAGGCAGAGGTTGCAGTGAGCAGAGATCATGCTGAGCGAGAGACTGAGACTCTGTCTCAAAAAAAAAAAAAAAAAAGATAACATTTCAATTAAATAATAAAGATTCTCTCTTTTTTAACCCAAAAGATTTTTGCATTAAAATGTTTATTTCTTTGCTATCCTAAAAAGAAAAACATTTTTTAAAAGAAAGTAAAATATTTATTTCTGGCTTCTCTTGCAAAATTAAGTCCAGGTGTGGTGGTTCATGCCAATCTATATTCCCAGTGCTTTGGGAGGCCAAGCCAGGAAGATGGCTTGAGGCTAGGAGTTCGAGACCAGCCTGGGTAATATAGGGAGACCCTGTCTCTACAAAATTAATTAAAAAATTAGCCAGGCATGGAGGCACATGCCTATATTTCTAGCTACTTGGGAGGCTGAGGTGGGAGGATTGCTTGAGCCCAGGAGTTGCAGGTTGCAGTAAGCCACGATTGTGCCACTGCACACCAGCCTGGAGAACAGATCAAAATCCTGTGTCAAAAACATACAAACAAACAAACAAAAAAAAAACATGAGGCTCTTGGCAATACAAGGCTAACATTCCCTCAGGGCAGAGCTTGGCTGGAGCTCAGCAGGGCTGCCCCTCTACACCAGGAATGCATACCCCTGTATGCCACAGTCTTCATCACCTCCTATTTTTCCTAGCCTGGCCAGCATCACCTGCTTTTTTTAGTCATTTGGCCTTGTAAGGTAACAGGTGTTCTGGAGTCTCTTTTCACTTGTTAACCTCCTACCTCTGATTCTTTCCTTTCGTTAGGGTCAGGGTTTCTTATGCTCCACAACATCTGTGGCCTTTGCAGGCATAGTTGTGCACCTGTCCTAGAAGGTGTGGCAGTGCCTGGTTGCTGCTCAAGTCTCTCTCAGGTACTTCATGGCGGAGAATTATTGTCATCTACCACCCTTGAATGAGACAAACTTTTTTTTGAGGTGGGGTCTCACTGTGTTGCCCAGGCTGGAGTGCAGCAGCTATTCACAGGCACACAGGCATAACCAAAGCACCCTACAGCCTTGAACTCTTGGCCTCAAGCAATCCTCCTGCCTTAGCCTCCAGGGTAACTGGGACTACAAGTGTGGGCCACTGTGCCTGGCTATAAACATCTTTTTTGACAGCCCTGTCTGGGTTGGAGGAGGCTCATTTACAGAGTTGGAGAGGATCTTAGAGACTTTCTAACAAAGTCAAGAAATATATTAATAAATGGGGGAAAAAGGCTTTTCAGACACTGTAGATGGCATGGCACCATACCTGTGTGTTTAAAGACAACAGCATAGGCTGGGCACAATGGCTCATACCTATAATCCCAGCACTTTGAGAGGTCAAGGCGGGAGGATTGCTTGAGGCCAAGAGTTCCAGACCAGCCTAGGCAACACAGTGAGACCCTAGCTCTAAAAAAAATTTAAAATTTAGCCAGGTACAGTGGCACGTGCTTATAGTCCCAGCTATTTGAGAGGCTGAGGTGAGAGGATCACTTGATCCTGGGAGGTTGAGGCTGCAGTCTGCCGTAATCGTGTCACCATACTCCAGCCTGGGTGACAGAGCAGGACCTTGTCTCAAAAAACAGAACAAGGCTGGGCGCAGTGGCTCACGCTTGTAATCCCAGCACTTTGGGAGGCCGAGGTGGGCAGATCATGAGTTCAGGAGTTCAAGACCAGCCTGGCCAACATGGTGAAACCCATCTCTACTAAAAATACAAAAATTAGCTGGGTGTGGTGGCACGTGCCTGTAATCCCAGCTACTCAGGAGGCTGAGGCAGGAGAACTGCTTGAACCGGGACCCAGGAGATAGAGGTTGCAGTGAGCCGAGATTGCCCCACTGCACTCCAGCCTGGCGACAGAGCGAGACTCCATCTCAAAAAAACAAAAAACAAGCAACAACAACAACAACAAAAACCCTACCATATATACATTTATGTTTGCATGTTAGAGACTAACCTGGAAAGATACCTAAACATCTGATAGAGTGGTTATCGATTTGGGAGGAAAACAGTTTTGTCTACATACAACATATCCTTTCACTTTGTCTGCCTTTCACTGTCTTTGAGTTATTACAGAGGCTTCATTGACTTCCTTCCCCTCACTCCATGGAAGAACCAGTTTGCCTTTATTTATGTATTCATTTCAATACTCTTGATCTATAAATCTGTCTGTTTTCAGAATCTCTTTTGATTCTAACATCTCTTTGATTCTAACATTTGTCTGGTTCTCTCATTGATAAAAGAGTAGAATGAAATCTTTAACGCGTGTCCATATTGTATCTATATGAGAGTCATTATTTTACCTTTTTCTGAAACTTATCTTTGAACAATTATAGTCTAACTTGGAAGGATGCTTGAGAAATGGATAAGAGTGATTTATCAGTTTGAAGAGGTGTCTAGGGATGGAGTAGAAAGGAGACTTACTTTCTACTGTAAATTTTTCATACTACAAATTTAAATAGAAATTTTTTTTTCTTTTCTTTTTTTTTTTTTTTTTTTTTTTGAGAAGGAGTCTCGATCTGTCACCCAGGCTGGAAGGCAGTGGTGCCATCTCAGCTCACCGCAACTTCTGCCTCCCAGATTCAAGTGATTCAAGCAATTGTCCCACCTCAGCCTCCTGAGTAGCTGGGATTAGAGGCTCATGCCACTACGCCCAGCTAATTTTTGTATTTTTAGTAGAGACAGGGTTTTACCACGTTGGCCAGGCTGATCTCAAACTCCTGAGCTCAAATGATCTGCCTGCCTTGGCCTCCCAAAGTGCTGGGATTACAGGTGTAAGCCACCCCGCCAGGCAAAAATTTGAATAGAAATTTTCAATAGAATAAGTATCCATTCAAAACTATAAACAAGTACAATTTTTGTATTCTTTTTTTCAAAGAAGTAATTGAAAAGAAAACTAATTGAAAAGAGGAAACTAAAAATAGGAATTATAACCTAGTGAGTAAAAACATGGGATTTAAGGTCAACCAAAGTTGGATTTAAGGTTCTGACATTTTCTTTCTTTTTTGGTGGGGGACAGAGTTTTGCTCTTGTTGCCCAGGCTGCAGTGCAGTGGGCAATCTCAGCTCACTGCAACCTCCACCTCCCAGGTTCAAGCAGTTCTCCTGCCTCAGCCTCCCAGGTAACAGGGATTACAGGCACCCACCACCACGGCAGGCTAATTTTTTTATTTTTAGTAGAGATGGGGTTTCATCATGTTGTCCAGGCTGGTCTCAAACTCCTAACCTCAGGTGATCCACCTGCCTTGGCCTCCCAAAGTGCTGGGATTACAGGTGTGAGCCATCGTGCCTGGCCCTAAAGGTCTGACATTCTCTAAGTGACTTCGGGCAAGTTACTTAACCTCTTTAAGCTGTAGTTTATTTGTTAAGTAGAGATAATGGTACCTTGTTTCCAGTGTCACTGTGAGGATAAAATGAGATTTGCATATTAAATTTTTCAACCCAGGGCCTGGCATATAGTAAACACTCACATCAAACCTGGACCACAATTATATAATAGACATAATTGTCTATTATTATGTCAACATCATCAAATCCTGTGTCTCCCAAGTACGGGATGGATCCACCAAAGGGGTGTCAAGCAATTTTAGGTGGTATTAAATAACAACGAAATCAAAGATTGAGAACATTTTTTCTTTTTCAGTTTCTTTTGATCCTCTTTGATTTCTCAAGGACTAAGTGTCAGTTTAATGCTCTTCATTCTTTAATACTTAAGACATGCTAACTCCATTTTTAACATGGAAGGAGGAAGCTTTACTACAGAGATGTCAGCAGGCAGAATCAGCTAGGATTTAGTAACACCATTCTGTTTTCGCTGCGTTTATTTTACAGGTGCATTCATTCCAGGGCTGCATTTGGACTTTCATGGGCCCTAAGCACTTTCGCCTTGGTGTATCTCTTTCTCCATAGTGAGACCCTATCTCAAAAAAAAAAATTTAAAAACTAACCGTGTGTGGTGGCATGTGCCTGTAGTCTCAGCTATTCAGGAGGCTGAGGCAAGAGGATTGCTTGAGCCCAGGAGGTCGAGGCTGCAGTAAGCTGTGATTGTGCTACTGCACTCCAGCCTGAGCAACAGAGTGAGACCCTGCCTAAAAAGAAAAAATTTTTTTTGAGATGGAGTCTCACTCTGTTGCCCAGTCTGGAGTGCAGTGGTGTGATCTCAGCTTGCTGCAACCTCCGTCTCCTGGGTCCAAGCGATTCTCCTGCCTCAGCCAACTATCCTGAGTAGCTGAGATTACAGGCGTGCATCACCACCCTCAGCTAATTTTTGTATTTTTAGTAGAGACGAGGTTTCACCATATTGGCCAGGCTGGTCTCAAACTCCTGACCTCAGGTGACCCGCCCGCCTCGGCCTCCCAAAGTGCTGGGATTACAGGCATAAACCACCGTGCCCAGCCAAAAAACTTTTTTTAAATTATACCTTATGATTGCATTGGTATAAATAAGAATATAATCCTGGCTAGATTCATTATTATTATTATCATTACTATTTTAGACAGAGTCTCGCTCTGTCACCCAGGCTGGAGTGCAGTGGTGCGATCTCAGGTCACTGCAACCTCCGCCTCCTGGGTTCAAGCGATTCTCCTGCCTCAGCCTCCCGAGTAGCTGAGATTACAGGCGTCCACCATCACGCCCGGCTAATTTTTTGTATTTTTAGTAGAGACGGGGCTTCACCATGTTGGCCAGGCTGGTTTTGAACTCCTGACTTCAAGTGATCCACCCGCCTCAGCCTCCCAAAGTGCTAGGATTACAGGCGTGAGCCACCATGCCCGGCGTTTTTTTGTTGTTTTGTTTTGTTTTGTTTTGAGACAAAGTCTCACTCTGTTGCCCAGGCTGGAGTGCAGCAGCATGATCTCGGCTCACTGCGACCTTCACCTCCCAGGTCCAAGCAATTCTCATGCCTCAGCCTCCCGAGTAGCTGAGATTACAGGTGCCCACCACAATGTCTGGCTAATTTTTGTATTTTTAATAGAGACAGGGTTTCACCATGTTGGCCAGGCTGATCTCAAACTCCTGACCTCAAGTGATCCATGCCCTTGGCCTCCCAAAGTGCTGGGATTACAGGTGTGAGCCACCACACCAGGCCTTATTATTTATGTATTGCTATTATATTTATTTTTTTCCTCCTAATTTGAAAAGAAATTACAATTATAACATTTCCATTGGTCCCCGAAAAGCCAACAGACTCAAGGTCCTGTGCCTGGTTGGCCCTGATCCATTCTATTTACGGAGAGTGCTGCCATTTCTCCATTTATAGAGGAGACGTCATTTCCTTTTTATGTGTATTCAAGTAAACAAAAATGAGTCCATTAGACAACATGAAACCAAATAATAGTACATGGGGTGGTAATAATATGGCAAAAATGAAAGCCCTTCATTTTACAGAGGAGAAGAGACTGAGGTCTAGGGATATAACACCCTGTGGAGGTGGGACAGAAATTCCTAGGCTGTCCAGACCCTTCAGGACACTTTGCAGCTCCCCCCAGCACATTCCTGGGAAGGAGATGATCCCTCCCTAGCAGCCAGGGACCAACTCCACAGTGATATGGGAAGCTCCCAAGTTACCCCACAGCCTGCCCTTGCCAAGACCTAGGCCTAGGCAGTCGGCTTCCCAGAAGATTCTTGGAGAAAACTACTTCAGAATTGGGTTTTGCTTCCATCAGATCATGCTTTGAAACCATTCAAAGGCCAACAAAGGACAAAGTCCCTTTAAATCCAAGCTGACTCACCTTGTTAAAAAAAAAAAAAAAAAAAAAAAAGAGGCTGAGCGCAGTGGCTCACGCTTGTAATCCCAGCACTTTGGGAGGCCGAGGTGAGCGGCTCACGAGGTCAGGAGATCGAGACCATCCTGGCTAACACGGTGAAACCCCATCTCTACTAAAAATACAAAAAATTAGCCAGGCGTGATGGCGGGCGCCTGTAGTCCCATCTACTCGGGAGGCTGAGGCAGGAGAATGGCGTGAAACCGGGAAGCGGAGGTTGCAGTGAGCCGAGATCATGCCACTGCACTCCAGCCTGGGCGACAGAGCGAGACTCCGTCTCAAAAAAAAAAAAAGAAAAAGAAAAAAAATGAGGGAGCTTTGAAGAAGCGTAAATTAGCATTCAAACTAGGGGGCTTCTTCAAAGGCCTGAAGACTGACTCCTGTCACCCAGGTAACCACGTCCTGATCAGAGGACACATCCCTGAGATAGAAAGCAGGGCCCCTGACTTCCCCATCCCCCCGGGCTTTTTGTTCTGTCTACTCTTCTATTTTAACCTAACGGAGAAGAGGCTGAAGAGAAAGTCCAGAGGCCTAGCGGGAGAGCTGGAATCCACCAATGGGTACGCTTTCCGGGTCAGCTTTCCAGGTCAGCTATCTGGATGGCAAATTAGAATGGCAGTGGCAGATGAAAGTGTCCCCTGTGAAAATGCGGACACAGAAAGAGTCCTGTGAGTTAAGAGCTTTGCCACTAGTCTAAGCTGTTCTGTGGCCTGAAGCGGAACCCAGAAAGGCCCTACGAAGCTTCTGACTACATGAAAAGACCCAGCCAGGTTGGAATCCTAAATGAACACTAAACCGAGCAAGTAAACCTGGGATGAAGTTAAGCAATGACAGAATACAACTAGGGGCTGGAGAGAAAGCATCGGTCTGGTTCTGTGTGTTATGGTGGTTTTTAAAGCAATTTTTGCCAGAAGATCATTTTGTTGTTGCACGTAAATGTAGGCAACTCATGTGTTTACATTTTCTGTATCTATTTGATAAACTGGTGTGGAAAATGAAAATAACCCAAGACAAGAAGTCATAATGATCAGATGACTGAAGTACACTGGGGTGGGGGCCGTGGAGTCCAAAACATGCCTTCAAACTGAAGTGTTAATATTCTCCTGGCGCAGCTGTTTCTCTGGAATTTGGGGGAGATCCTGCTCTCCCCACTCCATCCCCATCTCCATGCAACATCTTTGTGTCTCTTCTCTCTCTTTCTAATCAGTTACCTAGAGGAGGTAACAAGCACCACCAGTCTCCTGGCAGCAGCTGCTAGAAGAGGCTGTAGAAATGGGTAGTGTATAGGCGATAATAACTGCTAGAAGGCACAGTTGGACCATTTAATCTGTGTCCTTGATAGCCAATATCAAAGGACCTTGCTTATTCAATCATTCAACAAATATCTATTGAGTTTCTGCTGTGTGCCAGGTGGTGGGCTGAAAGGAAGTTGCACAGACCAGAAATGGAATCTGAGCCTCCCACAAGGCAGGCAAGAATTCTGACCCTGAACCACAATGGACATCCCCATGAGTGCCCCACAGTAGCCCCCAGCCACAGCAGAAATTAGCAGGTGGCACCAGTGTGCAAACAGTCTGCTTCTTTTAACACCCCCCTCTTCCTGTTTTTTGGTATTCTTCTTCCTTTCACTTATTCAGATGAAGGAGGGAGACATATCAGAAAGATGGAATTGTTAGGGGGCCAACAGATGGGCCTCTCAAGTGGCCTCTAACTAGGTGAAGAACTTTTTTGTGCTGGGTTGATTCTCAATTAATTCACCCATTCCCCTCTCCCAGACATACATGTCATCATTACTAATCATTATGCACAATCACTTGAGCCTCTCGGAAGATTTCTTGTGGCCTTTGTCAGGGATCCCTGTGCTCCAACTTCTGTCTTCTGGCTTAGGCAAGGTGTATACATTCATTTAACAGACATTCATGAAATATCTTATAGAGCGGGCGCAGTGACTCATGCCTGTAATTCCAGCACTTCGGGAGGCCAAGGCGGGTGGATCACTTGAGCTCAGGAGTTTGAGACCAGCCTGGGCAACATGGCGAAACCTTGTCTCTAGAAAAAATACAAATATTAGCCAGGTGTGGTGGTGTGTGCCTGTAGTCCCAGCTACTCAGAAGGCTGAGGTGGGAGGCTCATTTGAGCCTGGGAGGTTGAGGCTGCAGTGATCTGAGATTGCACCATTGCACTCCAGCCTGGGTGACAGAGCGAGACCCTGTCTAATATATATATGTGTGTGTGTGTGTGTGTGTGTGTGTGTATACTTTCTACATGGTAAGCACAGTACCATGTGCCAAAGATACAATGGTGAATAAGACAGACAGGGTCCCTGCTCTTCTGTGGTTCACAGTCTGGTAAAGAAGACAATAATCTAGCAAACAAAGAGCAATGAAATGATTGTCCCTCTTGTGGTAAATGTGATTTGGAAAACCAAAGAGACACGATGGTAGAGAATAAGGAGAGTTGTCAGAAAGGTTTCCCTGCAGATAAACTTTTAAAGATCTCAACCTGTGGACGGGAAATGTGGGGTTGGAGCCCCCACACAGAGTCCCCACTGGCACAGTGGCTCATGCCTGTAATCCCAACACTTCGAGAGGCTGAGGCAGGTGTATTGCTTGAGCCCAGAAGTTTGAGAGCAGCCTGGGCAACATGGTGAAACCCTGTCTCTACAAAAAATTTAAAAAATTAGCCAGGCATGAGGGTACACACCTGTAGTCCCAGCTACTCAGGGGGCTGAGGCGGGAGGATTGCTTGAGCCTGGGAAGCGGAGGCTGCAGTAAGCCTAGGTGGTGCCACTGCACTCCAACCTGGGGGACAGAGGAGACCCTGTCTCAAAAAAAAAAAAAAAAAAAAAAATCCCAACCTGAAGGATGAAGCAACTATGTAGAAAGTTGCTGAAAGAGCAGTCCTGGCACAGAGAACAGCAAAGGTATTGATGTGGTTTGGCTCTGTGTCCCCACCCAAATCTCGTGTTGAACTGTAATACTCTATGTTGAGGGAGGGACCTGGTGGGAGGTAATTGGATCATGGGGGCAGATTTCCCCTTTGCTGGTCTCATGATAGTGAGTAAGTCCTCACAAGATCTGATAGTTTAAAAGTGTGTGGCACTTCCCCCTTGTCTAGCTTTCTCTCTTGCCACCATGTGAAAACAGGCTTGCCTCCCCTTTGCCCTTCTGCCATGAAGGGCTTTAGCTCAGGCCACTGCTTCAGAGGGTGCAAGCCCCAAGCCTTGGCAGCTTCCATGTTGTGCTGGGCCTGTGGATGCGCAGAAGGCAAGAGTTGCAGTTTGGGAACCTCCACTTAGATTTCAGAGGATGTATGGAAATGCCTGGTGTCCAGGGAGAAGTCTGCTGTAAGGGCACAGCCCTCCTGGAGACCCTCTACTAGGGCAGTGTGGAGAGGAAATGTGGAGTTGGAGCCCTTACACAGAGTCCCCACTAGGGCACTGCCTAGTGGAGCTGTGAGAAGAGGGCCACTGTCCTCCAGACTCCAGAATGGTAGACCACCCAACAGCTTGCACTGTGCACCTAGAAAAGCCACAGGCGCTCAACGTCAGCCTGTGAAAGCAGCCACAGGGGCTGTACCCTGCAGGGCCAGAGGGGAGGAGCTGCCCAAGGCCTTGGGAGCCCACCCCTTGCACCAGCATTCCCTGGATGTGAGACATGGAGTCAAAGGAGATTATTTTGGAGCTTTAAGATTTAATAACTGCCTGCTGGATTTTGGATGTGCATGGGGCCTGTAGCCTCTTTGTTTTGGCCAATTTCTCTCATTTGGAATGGAAGCATTTACACAATGCCTGTACCCCCATTGTACCTTGGAAGTAACTAACTTGTTTTTGATTTTACAGGCTCATAGGTGGAAGGGACTTGCCTTGTCTCAGATGAGACTTTGGACTGAGACTTTTTTGTTTTGTTTTGTTTTTTATTTGAATTCTCTCAACCCCTGCAGAGGACTTGGACATTTGAGTTAATGCCAGAATGAGTTAAGACTTTGGGGAACCACTGGGAAGACATGATTGTATTTTGAACTATGAGAAGGACATGAGATTTGGGAGGGGTCGGGGCAGAATGATATGCTTTGACTCTGTGTCTCCACCCAAATCTCCTGTTGAATATAATCCCCAGTGTTGGGGGAAGGACCTGGTGAGGTGATTGGATCACGGAGGCAGATTTCCCCCTTGCTGTTCTCATGATAGTGAGTGAGTTCTTATGAGATCTGATGGTTTAAAAGTGTGTAGTACTTCCCCCTTCACTTGCTCTCTCTCCTGCTGCAATGTGAAGACACAATTGCCTCCCCTTTGCCCTTCTGCCATGACTGTAAGTTTTTTGAGGCCTCCCCAGTCAATGCCTCCTGTACAGCCTGTGGAACTGTGAGTCAGTTAAACCTCTTTTCTTTATAAATTACCCAGTCTCAGGTAGTTCTTTATAGCAATGTGAGAATGGACTAATACAGATATTCTAGAAACTTTCAGAAGGCCAGGCACTAGATGTAATAAGAGGAGTTGAGTAATACAGGCAGAGGTTGGACAGGGAGGCAGAGGTCAGCTTGGACCTAGTCTTGTAGGCCAGGGTCAAAAGTTTAGATTTTATTACAAGAGTGAAGAGAAAGGCTCATAAGTGACTTCTTATAAGAATGGTCTCCTGGCTGGGTGCGGTAGCTCGCCTGTAATCCCAGCAGTTTGGGAGGCTGAGGTGAGTGGATCACCTGAAGTCGGGAGTGCGAGACCAGCCTGGCCAACCCCATCTCTACTAAAAAATAAAAATAAAAAATAAAAAATTATCCTGGCATGGTGGTGGGCACCTGTAATCCCAGCTACTTGGGAGGCTGAGGCATGAGAATCTCTTGAACCCAGGAGGCAGAAGTTGCAGTGAGCTGAGATTGTTCCACCGCACTCCAGCCTGGGCAATTGAGCGAGACCCTGTCTCAAAAAAAAAAAAAAATGGTCTCCCATGGAAAACCAATTTATATTGGTTATCATGTATTATATTATATTAGTTATTATAATTCTGTCTGTGGATTGAAGCATATCTGGAAAGGACAGAGTGGAAGCATGGAAACCAGGCAGGAGGCTATTCAGTGGCCCAGGTGAGAGATGGTTATGGCTAGATTGGGTTCGTGGCCTCAATGATGGAGAGAACTGAGTGGATTCAGGATACATTTTGAAGATACTACCAAAAGGTCTGATGATGGGCTGGATGTAGGGAAAGATCAAGCTCCTCTAATCCCTCTGGGTGAGAGGCTATTTCAACTTCTACCACCTCCTATAGTGACCTGAGGTGGAGATAAAGGGCTCAAATTAGGACCCAAGATTAAAGACCTAAACCCAATCAAGTTCAAGGAACCTGGAACTGAAAAGTAAATACAAAATCTGAGACTTTTAGGCCAGTGATAAAACTAGGCCTTGTTACATAAAGGAGAGAGAAAATGAGGCCCAGAAATTATTGCTTCTTTTTTCGAGATGGAGTCTTGCTCTGTTGCCCAGGCTGGAGTGCAGTGGCGTGATCTCAGCTCACTGCAACCTCTGCCTCCCAGGTTCAAGCAATTCTCCTTCCTCAGCCTCCTGAGTAGCTGGGATTACAGGCACACACCACCATCCCTGGCTAATTTTTGTATTTTTAGTAGAAACGGGGTTTCACCATGTTGGCCAGGCTAGTCTCAAACTCCTGACCTCGTGATCTGCCTGCCTCAGCCTCCCAAAGTGCTGGGATTACAGTCATGAGCCACCATGCCCTGCCACAAAAATGATTTTTTAATGACATAGATTGAACTAAAATATGCACTGTGTTCAATAGCAGAAAAAAAAAATCAAGATCCTGGAAATAAACAGAAATAGGTGGAATACATCTTCAGAGCAAATTATATAACTGTATTAGTCTGTTTTCACACTGCTATAAAGAACTGCTCAAGACTGGGTAATTTCGAAAGGAAAGAGGTTTAGTTGACTCACAGTTGTGCATGGCTGGGGAGGCCTCAGGAGACTTACAATCATGGCAGAAGGTGAAGGGGAAGCAAGAAACCCTCTTCACAAGGTGGCAGGAAGAAGTGCTGAGCAAAGAGGGAAGAGCCCCTTATAAAACCATCAGATCTCGTGAGAACTCACTCACTATCAAGAGAACAGCATGTGGGAAACCGCCCCCATGATTCAATTGCTTCCACCTGGTCTCTCCTTTGACACATGGGGATTATGAGGATTACAATTCAAGATGAGATTTGGGTGGGGACACAAAGCCTAAACATATCAACAACTATATTGAGAAACAGGCCAGGCGTGGTTGCTCCCACCTGTAATCCCAGCAGAGAAACATTAAGGAAGAGCCAAATAGTTGGAAAGCTATAACATGTTCATGGATTAGAAGACTTACTGTTATAAAGATGTCAATTCACTCCCAAAATGATCTATAAATGTAAGGTAATACCAGTCAAAATCCCAACATATTTTTCCCTTTTATTTTGTGGAGCCTGGTAAGCTGATTCTAAGTATATATGGAAATTCAGGGATCAAGAATAGCAGAGATCTTCTTGAAGAAGAATAAAATGTGAGGACTTGGTCTACTGAATATCAGAACTTAAACATGGTGCCGTCACAATTTTTTGTTGTTGTTGTTGTTGTTGTTTTTGAGACGGAGTTTCGCTCTTGTTGCCCAGGCTCAACCTCTACCTCCCTGGTTCAAGTAATTCTCCCGCCTCAGCCTCTCAAGTAGCTGGGATTACAGGCATGCACCACCACACCTGGCTAATTTTGTATTTTTAGTAGAGACAGGGTTTCTGTCTCTGCTAACACGTGAAACCCCGTCTCTACTAAATATACAAAAAAAAAAAAAAAAAATTAGCTGCACGTGGTGGCAGACACCTGTAGTCCCAGCTACTTGTGAGGCTGAGGCAGGAGAATGGCATGAACCTGGGAGGTGGAGCTTGCAGTGAGCCGAGATCATGCCACTGCACTCCAGCCTGGGCAACAGAGCAAGACTCTGTTTCCAAAAAAAAGAAAAGAAAAGAAAAGTCTGTAACTGGAGAAGTGACCATGGGGGCTTCATGTTCAAGTTGGGCAGAACAAGGAGGGTGGCTCCCTGTTCCTCATCAGGCATTGAGGAGTGCAAGGTGAATTTTGGCTTTTCTGGAAGTGGAGCAGGCATTTTTACCCTCAGGAGAGGTGCATGGAAGCAGAAACAGCGGTCAAAGCAAGGGGCCACAATCTGAATGGAGCCAAATTCACAGCTGAGTCAATAGTCCAAACCTAGCGCTTCCATCTACAGAGCTGGCAACGGAGAATTGGAAACAAAGGTTAGAAATAGAAAGGTAGCAGAGAAAGCAGGTATGCTGCTGTGCAAGAAGTGGAAAAGATAGTAAGTGAGAGGGAAACTTCTGGAACCAGCATGTAGTTAAGGGGATTGGTTTGGGAATCAATCCAAATGTCTCTCTCAGGGTGAGATCAAAGAAATAGTTTGTAATACACCCATACAATGGAATACCGTGCGGCTGTAAGAAAGAATGAGATAGAGCTGCCTGCAATGACATGGAACAATGCCCATGCTACTTTATTATGAAAAGAAATTAGGCCGGGCACAGTGGCTCATGCCTGTAATCCCAGCACTTTGGGAGGCCGAGGCGGGGGGATCACGAGGTCAGGAGATCGAGACCCATCCTGGCTAACACGGTGAAACCCCCTCTCTACTAAAAACACAAAAGAAATTAGCCGGGAGTGGTGACGGGTGCCTGAAGTCCCAGCTACTCGGGAAGCTGAGGCAGGAGAATGGCGTGAACCCTGGAGACAGAGCTTGCAGTGAGCCGAGATAGTGCCACTGCACTCCAGCCTGGGAGACAGAGCAAGACTCCCGTCTCAAAAAAAAGAAAAGAAATTATGGAGGAGTAATAATTATGTGTGTGGGGAGAGATGAAGTAGATATGATTTTATAAATAGGCAAATCTAAAAGCATACACTCAGAATTATTAACAGCAGTTTTGTCTGTGGTAACTTGTAATTTTATAAGTGTCTGAATTGTTAGAAAAGTTTTGTTTTGTTTTGTTAGACAGAGTTTTGCTCTTGTTGCCCAGGTTGGAGTGCAATGGCACGATCTCGGCTCACTGCAAACTCCACCTCCTGGGTTCAAGCGATTCTCTTGCCTCAGCCTCCCGAGTAGTTGGGATTACAGGCGTGTGCCACCATGTCCATCTAATTTTTGTATTTTTGGTAGACACGGGGTTTCACCATGTTGGCCAGGCTGCTCTTGAACTCCTGACCTCAGGTGATCTATCCACCTGGGTCTCCCAAAGTGCTGGGATTACAGGCGTGAGCCACCACGCCTGGCCAGAAAAGTTTTACAAAGCACATATATGACATTGTAGCAATAACTTTGAAAGAATCATTTAATTTTTTTTAAGACAGGGTCTCGTTCTGTCGCCCAGGCTGGAGTGCAGTGGTGTGATCACGGCTCACTTCAGCCTCGAACTCCTAGGCTCAAGCAATCCTCCCACCTCAGCCTCTTGAGTAGCTGGGACTGCAGGCATGAGCCACCAAGCCTGGCTAATTTTTTTATTTTTTGTGGAAACGGGGTTTTACCATGTTGTCCAGGCTGCTCTCAAACTCCTGGGCTCAAACAATCACCCTGTCTCAGCCTCCCAAAGTGCTGGGATTACAGGCATGAGCCACTGCACCCAGGAAAAGAATAATTTTAAAGATCCTTAGAAAAATGATTGAATGGACCAATTTAGAACATCTATGAGGACTCATCAAATGTTTCTATTCTACTCGAAAAAGCTTTGTATTCCTCGGCCTGCCAGGGTCTGCAAATAGGGTGTGAGCCTGAGGTTTGGGGATTTTGTGTCTCAACACTTATTTGGATCTCATCCCTGTCTTCATCTCTGATCCCCATCCACCTCCTCATACCAGTTAAAGACTGAAGGGAAGAGGAAGAGAAGAGGGTCGTTAGTGGAAGGGTACTGTGCATGAGGACTCTCTAGTGAGGTTCCTGGGAAGGTCCAGTCCCTGGAGAGTTGGGCAGGAAACAGCCCATGTGAATGAGTCAGGGCTGGTGAGAAAGGGAATCGGTGAAGAAGTTGGGGATACAGTGGGAGCAGGAACCCCCACAGCTCCCTCACTCATGGCTGCCAAACCTGTGCCCTTCTCTGGAGAGGACTACTGTGTTTGTAGGAAATAAGGGACAAAGTTCAGCCTGTGGTCAGTTCTTACTTACAAAGCATCAACAGCCCCACATAAAGGGTGTGCCACAACAGAATTCTCAAAATGGCAGAACTGTCATTCTCACACAAATACACAGTGAGAACCTTCACAAGATAACTGTCAGGATGACAAAGTTGGTTCAAAGAATGATTTGAGAACCGGTGTGTGTGTGTGTGTGTGTGTGTGTGTGTGTGTGTGTGTGTGTGTGTGTGTGTGTGTGTGCTGGAATAACACAGCTAAGTTACCTACAAAACTGGCTACTGCCCTGCAGGCCAACAAGACTGAAATAGGAGGTAGGACTCAACTCCCGAGCTGGGGCTCAGATACCAACCAGATTGAGGACTAGCTAAAACAGGGCCAGGGCAGAAGCAGTTTTCCATAAGATTTGCCAGCTAGTCCGCCATGTCAGTTTACCATTGCCATGGAAACACCTGGGAGTCACTGCCCCTTTCCATGGCAATGACCTGATGATCCAAAAGTTCTTTTCCCTTCCCTAGAAATTTCTGCATAAACTGCTTCTTGTTTGTTTTGTTGTTGTTGTTGTTTTGTTTTGTTTTTTGAGACAGAGATTAGCTCTTGTTGCCCAGACTGGAATGCAACGGTGCAATCTCGGCTCACTGCAACCTCCACCTTCCAGGTTCAAGCGATTCTACTGTCTCAGCCTCCTGAATAGCTGGGATTACAGAAGCCTGCCAGCACGCCCAGCTAATTTTTTGTATTTTTAGTAGAGAGGGGGCTTCACTGTGTTGGCCAGGCTGGTCTCAAACTCCTGATCTCAGGTGATTCACCCAATTTAGCCTCCCAAAGTGCTGGGATTACAGGCAGGAACCACCGCGCCCGGCTCTAAACTGCTTTTTAATCTGCATGTAATGGAAAGTGGGTGTAAATATGACTGCAAAACTGCCCTGAGCTACTGCTACTCTCTGCCTACAGAGTACCCCTCCTTTGCAGGAGCAGTCACTGAGCTGTAACACTGCCTCTTCAATAAAACTGTTTTCTTCTACCTCCGGCTTGCCCTTGAATTCTTTCCTGGGCAAAGCTAAGAACCCTTACCAGCTAAGCCCCACTTTGGGGCTCACCTGCCCTGCATCAAGACCATTACCTTTGGGGTTATCATTATCATCTCATTCACATCTCTACCAGACAAAAACCCTTTGCATCTTATCCATTTTTGACAGGTCAACATCTGACATTACAGACTCTGAGCCCTAATCTAGAAAAATAAGAAGGAGAAAATTCTGTTCCTCTAGAATAGCATTTCTCAACCAAGATTCCAAAGAAAGGACTGAGCCCTAATTTGCCCAGCGCATTCTTTGTTGATCAACTTCTCTCCTCTGAAACTAGAGTGGTGCTAGTTGTGTACTATCTGTGGGAGAGTTGAGAAAATAGTCCCTCCAACCATTTTCTGTGTCCCAAGAACGGAGTGACGCTGATTTCTCAGAATTCTTTTGCCCTGTTTCCAAGTTTTGGATAATTTTTCTTTTTTTCTTTTCTTTTCTTTTCTTTTTTTTTTTTTTGAGACAGTCTCACTCTGCTGCGCAGGCTGGAGTGCGGTGGCGCAATCTCGGCCCACTGCAGCCTCCACCTCCTGGGTTCAAGCAATCCCCCCACCTCAGCCTCCCAAGTAGCTGGTACTACAGTCATGCACAAGCATGCCTGGCTAATTTTTGTATTTTTAGTAGAGATGGGGTTTTGCTATGTTGGCCAGGTTGACCTCGAACTCCTGACCTCAAGTGATCTGCCCACCTCAGCCTCCCAAAGTGCTGGATTACAGGCATGAGCCACCATGCCCAGCCGAAAAATTTCTCTTAAGAAGGAAAACTAAAGGTGTTTAGTTTTTCACACTCTATAATGTGAGAGAGTTCAGCTACAGCAACTTGTACCTTCAGTATTAGAGGACTCAACTAGGAGAAAAACCTGATAAAAATGCTCTGAGTACAGGAAGAGCTTTAGTGAGAACTTGAACCTCGTTCAACATCAGGAAATTCACAGGGGAGAGAAGCCATGTGCACCTACAACATGAGGGAAGAGGGCTTCTGTGGGTTCAACTCTCCTCGGTCACCAGAAGGAAAGGTCCTTGTTACAGAGAAATCCTAGACCTGCTCCCAGTGGGAAGAGAACTGAATTCACAACCTTACACTGATTGAATATCTCAACACCCACACTAGGGAGAAATTCCGCAAACATCCTGATTAAGTCAGTTTCAGCTGCAGCTTCAGCAGGCAGGGGAGACTTCACAAAGCAGACATCATTTAAATGTCCAGAGTGCAGGAATGGCTTTGGCCAGAGATCTATTGTAGATGGCTGAAGGAGGTAGACCCACAAGCTGGGAAAACCTCTCCACTGGGGCTTTTTCACCCTGGAACTTTGGCCCACAAAGCATCGTACTCTTGCAGCTGTACCCAGAATATTCCCTTTGCTGTCTGCTTCAGGTTAGCCCCTGGTGTGTGTCAATAATTTGTAAGGGTTAATAAAGGACTGTTGGGTCAAACAGACCTGGTCCACATCCTGGCTCTGTCACTTACTGGCTTTGTGATATTAGGTAGATCAATTAATTTCTCTCAGCCTCATTTTAACTTGTTTAAGATGGGATTAATATAGCACCTACTTCATAGGTGATGAGAATTAGTGAGAGGATGAATGTAAATGCATGGTGAGCATCAGTGAATTAGGTTGCTTTCCACCACCTTCTTTTCCTTTGGCTGACCCATTTCCCAGAATCCAAAAGCTCATAGTCCCTTTGAGCCCACCAGCTTGAGCACTGGGTATGGAGAAGTGTTGTTTTGTGTGCAGCTGTTCAAACGATGGCTCTGATGTTACATAACTTTCCCATGGTTTAGGAGGTTCCCAAGTGGCTTCAGAGAATAAAGCACAAAGCTGGGGAAGACTCTTTCTGGGTCTTGTCCAAGGACCCCCGAGGAGACACACAAATATTCTCCTGTTTCTGTCCTTGGTCAGTCCCTTAGAGTAGCAGTTCTGGTGCTAGCAGCAAACTTTCCTGAATGCTCCAAACACAGCCAGAGGATAGGCCTGCAGTGAGATGACGATAGAACATGATAGCTATATTAGGTCATCAGAGACAACCTGTTTGTTTTGCAGACAAGGCAGAGTTATCAGATTTAGCAAAAATACAAAATGCCAATTATATTTGAATTTCAGATACACAACAATGACAACAAAATTTATTTTACCATAAGTATATTCCAATGTAAGCATTTTTACCATAAGTATATCCCAATGTAAGTTTTTTTTTTTTTTTTTTTTTTAGAGACAGCAAGTGTCTTACTCTGTTGCCCAGGCTGGAGTGAGTGGCATGATCAATGCTAACTGCAGCCTTGAACTCCTGGGCTCAAGGGATCGTCCTGCCTCAGTCTCCTAAAAGGCTGGGATTACAGGTATGAACCCCCAGGCCTGCCTACTTCCTGTGTTTTATCTGTCAATGCTGAGAGGACAGCTAGATGTCGAGGACAGCCAGATTTCGAGGACAGCCAGATGTCAAGGGGGAAAGCAACTTGCTGGCTCACACAGCCAGCCAGGTCTATTGTGGAGCCCTAGTCGCAAACACATACACCCCAGCTTTCAAGTTTTTAAATATTTATTTAGTTAGTTATTTGTTTTTTGAGACAGTCTTGCTCTGTCACCCAGGCTGGAGTGCAGTGGTGCAGTTTCAGCTCACTGCAACCTCTGCCTCCCAGATTCAAGTGATTGTGCCTCAGCCTCCCTAGTAGCTGGGACTACATGTGCGCGCCTGCACTGCCCAGCTAATTTTTGTACTTTTAGCGGAAACGGGGTTTCCCCATATTGGCCAGGGTGGTCTCAAACTCCTGACCTCAAGTGATCCACCCACCTCGGCCTCCCAAAGTGCTGGGATTACAGGCGTGAGCCACCGTGCCCGGCTAGTTTTTTTTTTTTTTTTAAATTAGGTTGAATGCTTGTTGAGCTGGGTGCCTCACATCCCTTGTCTGTTATACAAAGAACTACTGATTATGGGTCTCTACGAGCAAAAATGGCAGAACACCTACAGGGTACAGGGGAGATGGGAGCAGGGATTAGGCTTCAGAATACTTCTCCAAATGAGGGTGATCAGGGCCCGACATTTCACTGCTCTAAGGCTCAGTATCTTAACTATCAAATGGGTACAATGGGGCACAAAGGGTTACTTTGAGGAATAACGGAGGTGAGCAATTTCCAAAAAGTTCATTCCTTTAAAAACTGCGGAGCACATTTTGTGTACATGCTGTTTTTATTGTTACTCATGAAGACGCGGGGGAAGCTTTGGTTGTGTAAAGCTGAGAACTGCACCCAAGCTTCCCCGTTCACCCCACCTACCAGGGGATTTGGGCTAAATTCCTGGCCTGGCCCACAAAGAAGACCAAGCGGTCAGTCCCATTCCGTCCCATCCTGATTTACAGGAACTCACACCAGCGATCAATCTTCCTTAATTTGTAACTGGGCAGTGTCCTGGGCCAGCCAATAGCTAAGACTGCCCCCCCCGCACCCCACCCTCCCTGACCCTGGGGGACTCTCTACTCAGTCTGCACTGGAGCTGCCTGGTGACCAGAAGTTTGGAGTAGGTTTGGTGCTGGGCAGGGGTGGGGAGTAGGGTGGAAAGCATGGAGTGAAGAGGTCTAGGGAGGGGGTCTCCTCACCCCCGCCTTCCTGCCCGCCTTGATCTCGGGGGTCTCTATAGGCTTGCTTCCACCTGGGACTTCTGCCTCCTCCTACCCCAGCCCCTCCTGCCTCAGGCCTGTTGTGCTCAGCCCCCCAGGACCTCCCCTCCCCCACGCCTCTGGCCTCATTGTTTGGTTAAAGCAGGACCCCCTCCCCCTCCCACCACCTCCCCTCCGACTGAACAGATGGACAGAGACCCGGGCCCACGGGGAGAGGAAGGGCCAGCCGGTGCCGGGAAAGGGAAGCGGTTTGGGGAAAACAAAACAGAGGGAGGAGCCAGGGAGAAGGTGGCCCCAGGAGGGAGGAGGAGGGAATTCGCTAAGAGGGACTGGGGCCTGGGACGGAATGGGGGCGGGCCCCGGGCGGGGTGGGGGCCCCTGGGCTCCCAGGCTGGGAGCTGGCTCCGAGGCTGGCTGGCTCCGCAGGTCCGCTGACGTCGCCGCCCAGATGGCCTCCAGGCTGACCCTGCTGACCCTCCTGCTGCTGCTGCTGGCTGGGGTATGTGGTCCCTTGTGGGATGGGGGACGGGGGTGGAGACGGGAGGCGGGATGGTGCGGGGTGCGGGCGGTGGCTGAGGATTAACCCTTCAGGCTCCGGGGAATGAGGAGAGCTCCTCTTGGGATCATCGAGTGTGATCCTTGCACACGCACTCGTAGATGGTGGAAAGAGCTCAGGACTCAGACAGATGCAAGTTCTAATCTTGGCGGGCCATGTAGGAGCTGCGCAGCGTGGTCCTGAGGAAGTCACTTTTCTCAGCCTACTCCTCCTGATTTATAAAATGTTGAATAAACAGATCCCACCCTGTCCACCAAGCAGGCTTGGCAGGAGGATCACATAGGGCAAGGAGATGGGAAGCATTTTGTGATATCAAAGCAAGAGTTTGTTGTAGAAAAGAGCTGTGGGGAGGAGGGGTTTGGCTGCTGTGACACAGACGGTGGTCCCAGGCTAGGGCCTGTGAAGACAGGGAAGAATGGTAGCAAACATACCTGGGTCTGGGTGGGGGTCAATAGCAGTGAGAGGTCCCAGTGGTCTGGGAGGTCATGGACTAGAAATAAGGCTAAGAAGTGCAGGATCCCAGGAGAAAGGTAGGTAGGGGTGTGTGTATGTGCATGTGTGTGTGTGTGCACGCGCAAGTTGGTATCACATACTCAGCAGATGATGTAGTTATGAGCAGGGAGTTTGGAATCAGAGACCTTGTTTTGACCCCTAGCTGTTTCTCCCATTTCTGTGAGACCCTGGACTAGTTAATATGTGTCGGTATGAGTTTCTCTACCTGTGAAATGGAGCTAATGCGTGGTTTCTCAGTGGAGGATCTGTTGACATTGGGGCTGGATAATTCATTGCTGAGGGGCTACCCTGTGCATTTTAGGATGTTTTGCAGTATATCTCTAGCCTCTACGCACTAGATTCCGGTAGCATCTTCCCTGCTGTCTCCCTGTGACAACCAAAAATGTCTCCGGACATTGCCAAATATCCCCTGGGAGTCAAAATTGTTTCAGAGCCGCTGGCCTATACTACTTCTCTCTCCCTCCCTTCCTGCCTCCCTTCTTTCCTCCTTCCCTTCGTTCCCTTCCTAATGTGTACTGTTTTTCCACACCCACTAATGGGTTGCAACCCACAGTTTAAAAATTTACTGTTCTAAATCAAGGAGCACAAGTTCAAATGTCTGTACTAGCCAAGCAAGTGAGTCAAACAGGTAGATATTTACAGGAAATTGCAAGAACATAGATAAATGACAACACTCAGCTTCACTGTTTGGAAAACAACTTCCTACAGGGCAGTAATTGGTCAGAGATTACAGAGTCCCGGACTATCCCTCATCTTCTGCAGAGCACATTCCTGTGCACCCCCACCCTCACCCTGTATTGCCCCTTCTCTGAGGAATTAGTGGTGGTGGTTCCAAGACAGATTGCTCATCCGCCGCACTGTCAGAAATTACTCTCTTGTACAGGACATTTTCCACATCCACACCTTCTCTTCCTGCTTTGAGTATTTTAGAGGACTGTGCCTCGTAGTAAGAAAAAAATGAAACTCAGTTTCTTGAACCACAGGATAGAGCCTCCTCAAATCCAAATGCTACCAGCTCCAGCTCCCAGGATCCAGAGAGTTTGCAAGACAGAGGCGAAGGGAAGGTCGCAACAACAGTTATCTCCAAGATGCTACTCGTTGAACCCATCCTGGAGGTTTCCAGCTTGCCGACAACCAACTCAACAACCAATTCAGCCACCAAAATAACAGCTAATACCACTGATGAACCCACCATACAACCCACCACCCAACCCACCATCCAACCCACCCAACCAACTACCCAGCTCCCAACAGATTCTCCTACCCAGCCCACTACTGGGTCCTTCTGCCCAGGACCTGTTACTCTCTGCTCTGACTTGGAGAGTCATTCAACAGAGGCCATGTTGGGGGATGCTTTGGTAGATTTCTCCCTGAAGCTCTACCACGCCTTCTCAGCAATGAAGAAGGTGGAGACCAACATGGCCTTTTCCCCATTCAGCATCGCCAGCCTCCTTACCCAGGTCCTGCTCGGTAAGACCCTGCTTGAATTCTCTCCAGGTCATTTGTTGGACACTCCCATAAGAGTCACCAATCCAGACACTTACAAAGCCATGCCTCTGGGAAGAAGCTGTAAAAATGGGCTATTATATATTGGGGGTGGGGTAGAGGGATGTATCTTTTCATTCTTGAACATTCCATCATTTCACAGTGATGTAATAGGCACGATTGCTTGTAAAACCCTGTGACTATACAAGAACATATAAAATAAGGTCGCAGCCACTAACCATGTTTCATGGCAAGGAGAGGTGATAAGAAAGATGAAATTAGGCGCAGTGGCTCACGCCTGTAATCCCAGCACTTTGGGAGGCCAAGGCGGGTGGATCACCTGTGGTCAGGAGTTCAAGACCAGCCTGGCCAACATGGTGAAACCCTGTCTCTACTAAAAATACAAAAATTATCAGGGAGTGGTGGTGCATGCCTGTAATCCCAGCTACTTGGGCAGCTGAGGCAGGAGAATCGCTTGAACCCAGGAGGTGGAGGTTGCAGTGAGCCAAGACCGCACCACTGCACTCCAGTCTGGGTGACAGAGCGAGACTCTGTCTCAAAAAAAAAAAAATCATCAGAGATAGACCTAGAGTAGATGTGGTTAGTACTGCCTTCTAGCTCTGTGACCTTGGGCAGATCACTTTAACCTCTCTGAGCCTTGAGTCCTCTTGTGTAAAATAGTGATGATGCTATCTACCTCAAAAGATTAAGAAGCAGAAAGCCAGGCCGGGTGCAGTGGTTCACACCTGTAATCCCAGCATTTTGGGAGGCCGAGGCGGGCAGATCACGAGGTCAGGAGTTTGAGACCAGCCTGACTAACATGGTGAAACCCCGTCTCTACTAAAAATAAAAAAAAATTAGCTAGGCATGGTGGTGCACACCTGTAACCCCAGCTACTCAGGAGGCTGAGGCAGGAGAATCACTTGAACACGGGAGGCAGAGGTTGCAGTGAGCCGAAATCATGCCACTGCACTCCAGCCTGGGAAGACTGAGCAAGACTCTGTCTCAAAAAAAAAAAAAACAAGCAGCCTAGTGTCTGACTTAGTGGGAGGTCAAAAAAATGTAAATCCTCTGCCATCTTGAGGGATTACTGTCAAGTCCCATTTGGCAATTACCCTAGGAATGGCACAAACAAATTACTACAAGCAGTGGGGACAGAGCTATTACTCCCCAGAGAGAATTCTAAAAAGGCTACAGAATCTTTCTTGGCTGGGCACGGTGACTCACACCTATAATCCTGGCACTTTGGGAGGCCAAGGCAGGAGTTCAAGACCAGCCTGGCCAACATGTTGAAACCCCATCTCTACTAAAAATGCAAAAATTAGCCAGGTGTAGTGATGCATGCTTATTGTCCCAGCTACTTGGGAGGCAGAGGTGGGAGGATTGCTTGAACCTGGAGATTCAAGTGAGCTGAGATTGCACCACTGCATTCCAGCCTGGGCAACAAAGCAAGACTCTGTCTCAAAAAAAAAAAAAAAAAGAGAGAGAGATTGAGAGAACACTTCCAGCTCACATGATCTGTGATCCCCTCCAAAGCAGGGAATACCCTCCATTCCAGCCTGGTCCCCAACCCTCATTCCCAAGGAAGGCCCCCGACTCATCCTGCAAGTATCTTTCATCTCTGCCCTTTGTTGCAGGGGCTGGGGAGAACACCAAAACAAACCTGGAGAGCATCCTCTCTTACCCCAAGGACTTCACCTGTGTCCACCAGGCCCTGAAGGGCTTCACGACCAAAGGTGTCACCTCAGTCTCTCAGATCTTCCACAGCCCAGGTGAGTGCCCAGGAATGGGCAGTGTCTGCAGAGGAGGGTCCTGAGAGGACTCTGAAGGGGGACCCAGGGCTGGGGAAAGAAAGGACAGAGGGAATGTTGGAGCTACAGTATCAGGGATGGACTGCAGAGCAGGTGAAGACCTTGGCAGGAGCATTAGGTCACTCCAGGAACTAGACTGTTCTTCTAGTGAGACCTTAGACAAGTCTCTGGCATTCATCAACTGCTTTAGAATAAAAATAACCGGGCAGGTACGGTAAAATAGTGATGATGCTATCTACCTCAAAAGATTAAGAAGCAGAAAGCCAGGCTGGGCGCGGTGGCTCACACCTGTAATCCCAGCACTTTGGGAGGCCGAGGCAGGTGGATCACGAGGTCAGGGGTTCGAGACCAGCCTGACCAACATGGTGAAACCCTGTCTCTACTAAAAATACAAAAATTAGCTGGGCATGGTGGCGGGCACCTGTAATCCCAGCTATTCAGGAGGCTGAGGCAGGAGAATTGCTTGAACCTGGGAGGCGGAGGTTGCAGTGAGCCAAGATGACGCCACTGCACTCCAGCCTGGGCGACAGAGCGAGACTCCGTCTCAAAAAAAAAAACAAAAACAAAACAAAACAAAAAAAACAAACAAAGAAGCAGAAAGCCGGGCCGGGCATGGTGGCTCTCATCTGTAAGTTCAAGGAGTTGAAGGTATGCTAGGACTTTGGGAGGCCAAGGCCTTCAAGACCAGCCTGGGCAGCATGGCGAAACCTGTCTCCATTAAAAAAAAAAAAAGTTGGGGGTACGGCTGGGCATGGTGGCTCACACCTGCAATCCCAGCACTTTGGGAGGCTGAGGTGGGTGGAACACCTGAGGTCAGGAGTTCAAGACCAGCCTGGCCAACATGGCAAAACCCTGTCTCTATTAAAAACACAAAAATTAGCCTGGCATGGTGGCAGGCGCCTATAATCCCAACTACTCAGGAGGCTGAGGCAGGAGAATCGCTTGAACCCAAGAGAGTGAAGGTTGCAGTGAGCTGAGATCATGCCACTTCACTCCAGCCTGGGTGAAACAGCAAAACTCTGTCTCAAAAAAAAAAAAAGGAAGAAAGAAAAAAGGCCAGGCGCGGTGACTCACGCCTGTAATCGCAACACTTTGGCAGGCCGAGGCAGGCGATTCACAAGGTCAGGAGTTCGAGACCAGTCTGGCTAACTAACATAGTGAAACTCCGTCTCTACTGAAAATACAAGAAATTACCCGGGCATGGTGGTGTGCACCTGTAATCCCAGCTACTCAGGAGGCTGAGGCAGGAGAATCGCTTGAACCTGGGAAGCAGAGGCTGCAGTGAGCCGAGATCGCGCCACTGCACTCCAGCCTGGACGACAGAGCAAGACTCTGTCTCAAAAAAAAAGAGGCCGGGCGCGGTGGCTCATGCCTGTAATCCCAGCACTTTGGGAGGCTGAGGCTGGCGGACCACAAGGTCAGAAGATCGAGACCATCCTGGCTAACAAGGTGAAACCCTGTCTCTGCCAAAAAAATACAAAAATTAGCCGGGCATGGTGGCAGGCGCCTGTGGTCCCAACTACTTGGGAGGCTGAGGCAGGAGAATGGCATGAACCCGGGAGGCGGAGCTTGCAATGAGCCGAGATTGCGCCACTGCACTCCAGCCTGGGCAACAGAGCGAGACACCATCTCAAAAAAAAAAAAAAATGGGGCGGGCGGGCGGGCGGGCCAGGCGCGGTGTCTCACACCTGTAATCCCAGCACTTTGGGAGGCTGAGGTGGGCGGATCACTTGAAGTCAGGAGTTCAAGACCAGCCTGGCCAACACCAGGAAACCCTGTCTCTGTTAAAAATACAAAAATTAGCCAGGTGTGGTGGCATGCGCCTGTAGTCCCAGCAGGAGAATAACTTCAACCTGGGAGACAGAGGTTGCAGTCAGCTGAGATCGCACCACTGCATTCCAGCCTGGGTGACAGACCGAGACTCTGTCTCAAAAAAAAAAAAAAGAAGAAGAATACCCATATGCATTCATTAATATATAGGGCTAGAGGGCTAGAGAGCTATAGACATAAAATAGACGAAAAATTTTTTTGCTCATTTTTGGGTCAAAGGAGTCTTGGGACTCTAATTCTTTTAATTTTTGTGTTATGTGAATTTGTTATCATTTACATGTATTATGTTATTAAGTAGGTAATAATGATAATACTAATAATAAACTTACAAAACGATCCAATGTAGTTGTTTTCAGACTTTGTTCCTCGGAGCCCTAGGACTTTGCAAAGCTGTTTCTGGAGTCATGGTGGGAGTGGGGTGTGGGGAGCCTGAGCAGTGGGGAAGGGTTCACCACTTCCTGTGAGAGGGAAACGGACCAGCTGGGCTCTGAGCTCCCCACCCAGCCTCAGCCAGGGTCCATTTTATATTGTGGGCTTCAGACATGCCTTTGTTTGAAAGCAGTTCTGCTGCTTTAAAATGTTTGATAACCATTGAACTAATCTACCCACCTCCCTTTTTTAAAAAAAAAAGGAAAACTTTTTTTTAAGCTGTTTTTTTTGTTTTTTGTTTTTTTTTTAAACTGTAAAAACAATACTTAGGTCTGGCTCAGTGTGCCTGTAATTCCAACACTGAGAGGCTGAGGTAGGAGGATTGCTTGAGGCTAGAATTTCGAGACTAGCCTCTGGGCAACATAGATAGACCTCATCTCTACAAAAAATTTTAAAAATTATCCGGGTGTGGTACGTGCCTGTAGTTCCAGCTATGAAGGACTGAGACGGGAGGATTGCTTGAGCCAAGGAATTCGAAGTTAGAGTGAGCTATGTTTATGCCTCTGTACTCTAGGTTGGGTGACAGAGTAGGACCCTGTCTCTAAAAAAAAAAAAAATTTAATTTAAATTTAAAAAACTCACCTGTCACCCCATCATCTGAAAAACACCCTCTTTCAGATGTGGGAAAAACATGGCTCAGAGGTGTTCAAGAAATGTTGCATTTATTTATTACTTACGAAGCTGTAAGTCAGCTTTATCCGCTGTCTTGCTAGGTTGGTGAAAAATACGTAACAGCATTCAATATTAGGGCTTCTATCCCCATCTAGCTGCACCCTGGAGCTGTGCCAAGCAAGGTTCTTGGTCTTATGTTGTACTTAGGCATCAGCAAAGCCTGGGAAAATATCTTTTTTTTTTTTTTTTGAGACAGAATCTCGCTCTGTCGCCCAGGCTGGAATGCAGTGGCACCATCTCAGCTCACTGCAACCTCCGTCTCCCAGATTCAAGTGATTCTCCTGCCTCAGCCTCCCGAATAGCTGGGATTACAGGCTGGTCTTGAACTCCTGGCCTCCAGTGATCCACCCACCTTGGCCTCCCAAAGTGCTGAGATTACAGGTGTGAGCCACCATGCCCAGCTGGGGAAAATATCTTTAATCTACTTAGTCCTAGAAAAATTATCTTTCAAGTGCTTTTTTTTTTTTTTTCCCCAGTGGAATGAAGGCTTTTGCAGAGCAAAAGCCAGGAAGTTTTGTCACAAACTTCCACCAAGGCCAGGAAGCAGAGTCTATTCCGTGCCAAAATTAAGGGAAGAAAAGAGGGAAAATCTAGGCAAATGGAATTTAATATCTCAAAAAGATTATCTTGCCGAGCCATAGTCACATAGCAAGCTGAGGCAGTGGAGGCTTGGGGCTACTTCTCTTGTTCTTGGTTCTGGGTTTGCCTTCTTTGGGCCTTATTTACCGCATCTGTAAGAGGAGTGGGCTGGACCGCGCTCCACCATGCCGTATTCACTAAGTGAGCAGATAGAACCATAGAAAGCATGCTCACTCTCAAATCTTGCTCATGGAAAGAACGATGTGTTCAGGACTCATGCCTCCCTTTCTCAACATACCCCCAGACCTGGCCATAAGGGACACCTTTGTGAATGCCTCTCGGACCCTGTACAGCAGCAGCCCCAGAGTCCTAAGCAACAACAGTGATGCCAACTTGGAGCTCATCAACACCTGGGTGGCCAAGAACACCAACAACAAGATCAGCCGGCTGCTAGACAGCCTGCCCTCCGATACCCGCCTTGTCCTCCTCAATGCTATCTACCTGAGTGGTAAGGGCGCCCTTAGCCAGTTAGTCTTCCCATTCTGGGTCCTTCTTCCCCTCCTGGCTTCAAAGCCCACTTAACCCCAAGTTCTACAATCGGATCTCAATGTCCCTGCGCTACTCTTTGCTAACAAGGCTTTTAGCTCCTCTTCATCCTTTTCCTACCTGCATTAGAGCAACCCTCCCACCTCTTCCCTCTAGCCAAGTGGAAGACAACATTTGATCCCAAGAAAACCAGAATGGAACCCTTTCACTTCAAAAACTCAGTTATAAAAGTGCCCATGATGAATAGCAAGAAGTACCCTGTGGCCCATTTCATTGACCAAACTTTGAAAGCCAAGGTAAGTTCTTAACCTTTCCTTCTCCTGTTTGAAACCTACTTGAGTCTCCTGACTTTTTTTCTGCTGTAGTCCCATCATTTTGGGGTACATGCTTACAAATTCATCATTTCTACTCCTTCCATCTGTATTTCCACCCTATCTTTTCTCCTTCTCCTTTCTCTAGCCTTGGCCAGGGCAGACATTGTATATTTTAGGCTGGAAACAGGATTCTCAAGTTTCTTCATGCATCTCTACTATATTGAATGGCAAAATGTGAGTCGTGTTCCTATTCTACACATCTGTTTCTTTTTCCAGTCAACTCATCAGAAGACCCTGGTGGCTTAGCAAGTCCTGTGTGTATGTGGGTACCTGTGTACAGCATACATATACGTGTGTAGACGTGTATAAGTATATCCTTGTATATGCATATATGTGGTAAGTGCATGTGTGCACATGAGTTAAATGGCTTAAGTGCATTAGCAGAAATTGAACAATTTAGTTTGATGAGTAGGGAGGGAGAGAAGACAGAATATGGAGCCCAGAGGATCCCAACTGGCAAGCTGTCTCATCCCCAGTTACCAGATATTTCCACCTTTTTAGGATGGCAAAACACAGACCTATGAGATAGAAAACAGTAAGAGACAATGTCTCAGTACCTGGCTGAGAAACAAAGGCTCTGTTCTTGGAACATGCTAGGCTTGGTTCCACATTGGGAGCTTTCCTTAGCTTTTGTTTTTGCCTGTATCCCTCTTCACTCAGATCCTCACATAGCTTGTTCCTTCTTGTCATTTGGGTGTCAGCTCAGAGGTCACCTTGGTGGAGAAGTCTTCTCCCCATTAAAGCAGCCTCCTCCTCACCCTGTAATATCACTGCTGTTTTATTATATTCATTATACTCATCACCATCTGAAATTATGTCATTTATTTGCTTATTTGCTTAGGATATTGTCTGTCTCCCTAAGATACTGTCTCTCTACTTGAATACAGGAACCTGTCTTGTTTCCTTCTGTATCTGTAGTGCCTAAAACAATGCCACCTATCATAGGTGCTCATTCAGTGTTTGCTGAATAAAT
This sequence comes from Pan paniscus, assembly GCF_029289425.2. NCBI lineage: Eukaryota > Metazoa > Chordata > Mammalia > Primates > Hominidae > Pan > Pan paniscus. The sequence goes on from NC_073258.2 coordinate 58,764,073, forward strand.
GAATGAATGAAATAGAGGGTGCCAAAGAGAGCTACTCAGTAAAAGTGGCTGGAAGACTTCATAGAGGAGGGTTTTTTTCGAGACAGGGTCTCACTCTGTCACTCAAGCTGGAGTGCATTGACATGATCTCAGCTCACTGCAATCTCCGCCTCCCGAGTTCAAGCAGTTCTCCTGCCTCAGCCTCCCAAGTAGCTGGGACTACAGGTGCCCGCCACCACACCTGGCTAATTTTTGTATTTTTAGTAGAGATGGGGTTTCACCACGTTAGCCAAGCTGGTCTCGAACTCCTGACCTCAAGTGATCCACACCCTCAGCCTCCCAAAGGGCTGGGATTACAGGCATGAGCCACAGCGCCCAGCTGAGGAGGTTATTTTTGACCATTCTTTGCTCACTTATTTATCCACTCATGGACTTATCCACCCATCTATCCATCCCTATCTAATGTATTTGACCATTCATGACTCATTTAGCAGAACCAGGACAGCCTATATAAGGCACAGAAGAGTGAATATATGTGACAGGTCCAGGGCATTGTTCAAATTCAAGATACATTGGGGGAGGTATAAATATGAGATTTTTTTCAAATCAATTGGAATGGCTATTTAATCAAAGCCATAGATGTTAGGTAGAAAGTAGGAATTAAGAACTTAACAAGTTAGGTTTAAATGTAACTATTCGAATTATAAGAACAAGTATTTCCTCTCTAAAAATGTTTTTAAAGTTTCACACAACCTCTAAACCAAAAATCATTGTAAAAATCCCTTGGGAGTAGACTGGTGTAACCATTGAGGTGAGGTGATAGGTTAAGGTGAGCATTCTGGACATATAATATCAATAATAAATATTCAAATACAAAGGAGGTATAATATGAAGAGTAATTTCTATCTCCCCAAGCCAATATGAGTTTTGTTTGTTTGTTTGTTTTTCTTTTGAGATAAAGTCTCATTCTGTTGCCCAGGCTGGAGTGCAGTGGCACAATCCCAGCTCTCTGCAACCTCTGCCTCCCAGGTTCAAGCGATTCTCCTGCCTTAGCCTCCCCAGTAGCTGGGATTATAGGCGCCTGCCACCACTCCCAGCTAATTTTTGTATTTTTAGTAGAGATGGGGTTTCACCATGTTGGCCAGGCTGGTCATGAACTCCTGACCTCAAGTGCTTGTCCCTCTTCGGCCTCCTAAACTGATGGCATTACAGGCGTGAGCCACTGCACCCAGCCTGAGTTTTTGTTTTTTTTTTTTTAAGCCAAAGGTGGAGGAGTAGTTTTGTGCACAAAAGCCACTATTTAGAGTTCCTTAGGTTTTAAACAGATAATTAATTTAATGTACTAACAAATGCAAAATTAAAATTTTACTTATGCCTTTTAATTTTAAGCTGAACTTGCTACATTAAGAGTAGGGTGATTTGGCTGGGCGCAGTGGCTCATGCCTATAATCCCAGCACTTTAGGAGGCTGAGGCAGGTGGATCACTTGAAGCTAAGAGTTTGAGACCAGCCTGGCCAACATGGTGGAACTCTGTCTCTACTAAAAATACAAAAATTAGCCAGGCATGGTGGCACATGTCTGTAATCCCAGCTACTCAGGATGCTAAGGCACAGAATCACTTGAACCTGGGAGGCAGAGGTTACAGTGAGCCAAAATCGCGCCACTGCACTCCAACCTGGGCAACACAGCAAGACTCTGTCTCAAAACACAAAAAAAGAATAGGCTGGGTACAGTGGCTCACGCCTGTAATCCCAGCACTTTGGGAGGCCGAGGCAGGTGAATCACCTGAGGTCAGGAGTTCGAGACCAGCTTGGCCAACATTGTGAAACCCCATCTCCATTAAAAATACAAAAAATAAGCCGGGTGTGATGGTGCACGCCTGTAATCCCAGATACTCGGGAGGCTGGGACAGGAGAATCGCCTGAACCCGGGAGGCGAAGGTTGCAATGAGCCGAGATCATGCCACTGCATTCCAGCCTGAGCGACAGAGTGAGACCTTGTCTCAGAAAAAAAAAAATAGGGTGATTTTTATATAAAAACACTCTCATTTGTTCTTGAATTAATTGCCATATTGAACAGATTAAACTCCTTTAAACCATTTTTTCTATCTACAAACATAATTAGTATTCCCATAAGCATTTTAAGCTCCCTTTAAAAATTTAATATGCTCGATTTTCTTTTTTCTTTTATTTATTTATGTAGTTTTACCAGACAGGGTCTTACTCTATCACCCAGTCTGGAGTACAGTGACACAATCCTCGCTTACTGTAACCTCAAGCTCCTTGGGATGAAGCAGTCCTCCCACCCTAGCCTCTTAAGTAGCTGAGATTCCAGGCATGAGCCACCTCACCCAGCTGATTTTCTTTTTAAACACATCTAATACCTGACAGGTCGTAATTACGACTGTGCTTGGCCATATCATCCTAACACCTAAAGCTCACTTGTAAACTGAAAATTAAATTTGAAGGGTGAATTAACTTCTAGCCAACATTCCAATATCATTCTCACACTTAATGAAATTATCCTACAACTTTGCTTAAAAGCATAAAACTAGCATGTCAGAGTCTCTTAAAAATTACAATCACTATTTTAAATAACAAACATACAGGTTACCCTGAACTTAACACCTGGTTTTAACATGATGAAGTTGGTTTCTTTTGTCATTCCTATACTAAATTCTAAATCTTCCTGGCACTTAAGGATATTTACCCAAGGAAGGGGGTGAGATTTACCAGCTCAGGTACACCGAGGTTACTGGCTTGAAAATTCAAGACCACAGCATGGTAAATTTTTCTTCAGAGATTCAAGGTTCATGCATAGGACTTGAAGGGCACATGCTACTCAAATGAGTATATCCAACTTGAGTCCTATGTCAACAGGGACCCCATGTCCACTCTCTTCAGTCGAAATTGGCTTACAATCTACTTCTTCTGGGCTATTCGGGTTCCAACAATTGATTGCTTTCAGTTAATTTCTTTATTGCCCAGTTGAATTCTGCATTCTTCTAGATTCTTTTTGTTCCTTCAGCCTCAATCATAATACCATTTAATGACAGTCTCATATCCTATTAGACTAGGGTTTCTCAGCCTTGGCGCTATTGACATATTGGGTCAGATAATTCTTTGTCCTGTGCATTGTAGAATTTAGCATCATCCTTAGCTTCTACTCACTAGAAGCCAGTAGCACTGTGTGCACATCCTCCTTGCCCCCTGCCAGCTATGACAACCAAAATGTCTCCAGACATTACCAAATGTCCACTGAGAGGCAAATTCACTCCGAGTTGACAACCCCTGTATTAAACCCAGGGGCCCTGCACTTCTTACATACTTTTGTCTGGTCACCAGTTGAAAGTCCTTCTTCTTTTTTTTTTTTCTCTTTTTGAGATGGAGTCTCGCTCTGTCACCAGGCTGGAGTGCAGTGGCATGATCTCGGCTCACTGCAGCCTCCACCTCCCGGGTTCAAGCAATTCTCCTGCCTCAGCCTCCTGAGTAGCTGGGATTACAGGCACGTGCCACCACCCAGCTAATTTTTGTATTTTTAGTAGAGGTGGGGTTTCATCATGGTGGCCAGGATGGTCTCAATCTCTTGACCTCGTGATCCGCCCACCTCGGCCTCCCAAAGTGCTGGGATTACAGGTGTGAGCCACCGTGCATGACCAAAAGTCCTTCTAATAGCAAAGTGGAAAGGTAGGCTGTGAACAATCTTGAATGCCATACTAAGATTTGTACCTATTCTCATAGGCAGTGAAGAGCCATCAATAGTTTTTACAGAGGCTGACCTGATAACTCCGGCGGTTCAATGTGCATGCTATATACTATATGCACAACACATTTGGAAGGAAGGGAACAGCGCTCAGAGAAATCAAATCGCTTGCCCATATTACATAGCTCGTCAGTGGTGGAGTCGGGGTATAATCAGAAACTCATGCTCCTTCCTCTACCTCTCCCCAGCACAGAGCTGGATCAGCACTGTTCACCCAGCTGGTATCCCCATTTCATGGTAAAGCCTGGAAGCCTAGGTCTGACTGATGCTTGTTGAAATACAGACTGTGGGAGCAGACTGCAGGACAGCCTTGTGACAGAGCGGGGGGCCAGGAGAGAGATGCGGTAGGAAGACTGTTAAGGTGCATCTCTTATTTTCTAGGTGGGGCAGCTGCAGCTCTCCCACAATCTGAGTTTGGTGATCCTGGTACCCCAGAACCTGAAACATCGTCTTGAAGACATGGAACAGGCTCTCAGCCCTTCTGTTTTCAAGGCCATCATGAAGAAACTGGAGATGTCCAAGTTCCAGCCCACTCTCCTAACACTACCCCGCATCAAAGTGACGACCAGCCAGGATATGCTGTCAATCATGGAGAAATTGGGTGAGCTCTGGCAGCTTAGGGTTACTCCCAGGCCATCAGAGGAGAAAGGGGGGATCCCTAAGATGTAGTTAGCATTCTCTAGAGTATTTTTTACATCCATAATCTCAGTTTGTCCTGCAACCCTGCAAGTTAGAGGGGTAGGTGCTATTATCCCATTGGATCATTGTGGAAATGGAGGCTCAGAAGCTTTATGTGACTTACCCAAAGATTCCATGATTTACCCTTGAGCTAGTCAGAGGCAAACCAGAACACCGACCCAGGTCTCCAGCTCTCCTGAGTTTTTTCTATGGTTCCTTGTGACATAGGCAGTGGAACAGTGGGACAGGTAACCGAGGTGAATTATGGATGCTCCTTCCCCAGACACATTTCAAAACAGTCAGCCACACCGTGGAATATGCAAGAAGCTATCTGGAAGTGCAGATCTGGAGGCTTCTGAGTTTACGAGAGGCAACAGAGACTCCATTTTCTTTTTTTTTTTTTTTTTTTTTTGAGACGGAGTCTCGCTCTGTCACCCAGGACAGGCTGGAGTGCAGTGGTGCGATCTCTGCTCACTGCAAGATCCGCCTCCCAGATTCACGCCATGCCATTCTCTCGCCTCAGCCTCCCGAGTAGCTGAGACTACAGGTGCCCGCCACCACGCCCAGCTAATTTTGTTTTTGTATTTTTAGTAGAGACAGGGTTTCACTGTGTTAACCAGGATGGTCTCAATCTCCGGACCTTGTGATCCACCTGCCTCGGCCTCCCAAAGTGCTGGGATTACAGGCGTGAGTTACCGCGCCCAGCCCAGAGACTCCATTTTCTAACCTTTGTTTTTTTGTTTGTTTGTTTGTTTGTTTGTTTTTGAGACGGAGCCTCACTCTGTCACCCAGGCTGGAGTGCAGTGGCATGATCTTGGGTCACTGCAACCTCCGCCTCCTGGGTTCAAGTGATTCTCCTACCTCAGCCTCCCAAGTAGCTGGGATTACAGGCACCTACCACCATGCCCAGCTAATTTTTTTGTATTTTTAGTAGAGATGGGGTTTCACCATGTTGGTCAGGCTGGTCTTGAACTCCTGGCCTCAAGTGATACACCCACCTCGGCTTCCCAAAGTGCTGGGATTACAGATGTGAGCCACTGTGCCCAGCCTCATTTTCTAACCTTTGATCTCATGTCCAGCCCTGTCACTTCATTTCTTGTTAGAGAACTTGACCGCCTAACACATGATTCCATTTCCTTGTATATGTCATCTGTATAGGAAGAAAACCTCTTTTTTATTTTCATTCAACACTTCTGGCCACCAAACAGGTGTGGGAGTGTTTTCTAAGCAATTCTCCAGTTATCTGGGGACACCAACTGGGTGTCCTACAATTGAATCCAATTCTAACACTCTACCTGGAAATAACATCAGATCCCGTGCAGTTTAAGTGCTCAGCCCCAGCAAATTTCCCCCCGTTTCCAATGTCAGTTACAAGACTGGGTTGTCACCTGTGCATCAGACCAACCAGCTATAATTTGGAGATTCCCACAACTCCCTGCTAGGGTTTCATCATTTGCTAGAATAGCTGACAAAACTCAGGAGACACTTACATTTACTGGTTTATTATATAAAGGATTAAGTAAAGGATACAGATGAACAGCCAGTTGAAGAGATACATAGGGCAAAATCTGGAAGGGTCCTGGGCCCAGCAGCATCTATCCTGTGGAGTTCTGTTTGCTACCTTCCTGACACATGTATGTGTTCACCAACCAGAAACTCTCAGAACCCTGTACTTTAGGAGAAGTCATCATGTAGGCATGATTGATTATTACCCAATCTCCAGCTCCTCTCTCTCCCCAGAGGATGGAGAGAGGGGCTGAAAGTTCCAAGCTTCTAATCACACTTGGTCTTCCTGGTGACCAGCCCCAATCCAGGAGCCAGCAGGAGTAGCCTCATTAGCACAAAAGGCATTCCTGTGACCCAGGAAATTCCAAGGGATCTAGTAGCTCTGTGTCAGGAACTGGGATCGGAGACCAAATATTAGATGGTCTAATATTTGGAGCTAAAGATGCTCCTGTAGCATATTTTCCCATTATTTCACAGCATCATAGCATTGCATATAACCTCATTTTTTCATATATGACCTATCTCTGATCTATTACCTCACTTCCAAGGTCCTGGGAGACAAGGAGGCAGTGACATCATTTTTCAGGGTTGTTTTAGGGATGAGGGGCAAGGCCTCTCACCTTGAGAGAGAGTGGCAGTGTTGGGCCCACTAATAGAGGATCCCACGAACTGGCAGAGGGTACAGTATGTAATCTGGCAAACAAGGGAAGAGGAAGAGAGCACTGGGACTCAGGATGAACCCAGAGAATTCAGGACAAAGGTCTCCATCAGCTGAGGGTATCATGCTGGCCTCTGACTCTGCTTTTCTCTGGTTTTGCCCTAGAATTCTTCGATTTTTCTTATGACCTTAACCTGTGTGGGCTGACAGAGGACCCAGATCTTCAGGTTTCTGCGATGCAGCACCAGACAGTGCTGGAACTGACAGAGACTGGGGTGGAGGCGGCTGCAGCCTCCGCCATCTCTGTGGCCCGCACCCTGCTGATCTTTGAAGTGCAGCAGCCCTTCCTCTTCATGCTCTGGGACCAGCAGCACAAGTTCCCTGTCTTCATGGGGCGAGTATATGACCCTAGGGCCTGAGACCTGCAGGATCAGGTTAGGGCGAGCGCTACCTCTCCAGCCTCAGCTCTCAGTTGCAGCCCTGCTGCTGCCTGCCTGGACTTGGCCCCTGCCACCTCCTGCCTCAGGTGTCCGCTATCCACCAAAAGGGCTCCCTGAGGGTCTGGGCAAGGGACCTGCTTCTATTAGCCCTTCTCCATGGCCCTGCCATGCTCTCCAAACCACTTTTTGCAGCTTTCTCTAGTTCAAGTTCACCAGACTCTATAAATAAAACCTGACAGACCATGACTTTCTCTGCTTTGCCTTTGTTTTTTTTTTATTTTTTATTTTTTATTTTTTTTAGGCAGGGTCTCAATCTGTCACCCAGGCTAGAGTACAGTGGTGAGATCATGGTTCACTGCAGCCTTAACCTCCTGAGCTCAAACAATCCTCCCATCTCAGCCTCCTATGTAGGTGGGACCACATGGGCTTGCCACCATGCCCAGCTAATTTTTAAATTTTTTGTAAAGACAGGGTCTTACTATGTTGCCTAGGCTGGTCTCCAACTCCTGGGCTCAAGCAATCATCCTAACACAGCCTCCCGAAGTGCTGGGATTGTAGGCACACCATACCTCTCCTTTGCCTTTGAATATCAGCTGCTTCAATACTAAAGGACAAGAGCGCCCATGGTTCCTGTATCAGCCAGCTATTGCTGTATAGTAAGTCACGTTAAACTTAGTGGCTTCAAACAGCAACCCTTTGTTATTTTATGTAAGTTTCAGAGTTGACTAGGTGTTTTGCTGATCTGGGCTGAACCTGGCTGATCTTCCCTGGGCTCATTCATACATCTGTAAGGTATAGTTGTTGGGTTGGTTAGGGGATGACTGGTCTTCTGTGGCCTCAGCCACGACACCAGGACAACTTGGCTCTTCTACATGTCTTGTATGTCCTTCCAACAGGCTAGTCTGTAATGGAAAAGAGTCAAACAGGCAGTCTCTTTTTGTTTACCATTGTCCTGCAGCCAAAGCAAATCACAGGACCAAACCTAGAGTTAGACTGGAAAAGCACTACAAAGTGACAGGGCAAAGAGACGTTAATTGGGGACTATTCATGCAGTCCATTTCTCACAGCCCCTATCTTGCTTATTTGTCTGCAACAACTCTGACAACAATAATGACAGTAGCTAACGTTGGGAACATAGACAGGCAGTCTGCTAAGAGTTTTGCAGGCATTTAATCTTCACAATAAATTTATATGGTAAATTCAGAGAGGCTAAGTCTTGTTCAAAGTCCTGTAGTTAGGAAATGATGAAACTGAGATTTAATAGCACCTCTTATGACTCTTTTTTTTTTTTTGAGACCAAGTTTCACTTTTGTTGCCAAGGCTTGAGTATAATAGCACAATCTCGGCTCACTGTAACCTCTGCCTCCCGGGTTCAAGTGATTCTCCTGCCTCAGCCTCCCAAGTAGCTGGGATTACAAGCATGCACTACCACACCTGGCTAATTTTGTATTTTTAGTAGAGACAGGTTTTCTTTTTTTTTTTTTTTTTCCGAGATGGAGTCTTGCTTTGTCGGCCAGGCTGGAGTGCAGTGGTGCAATCTTGGCTTACTCAACCTCCACCTCCCGGGTTCAAGTAGTTCTCCTGCCTCAGCCTCCCAAGTAGCTGGGATTACAGGTGTGAGCCACTGTGCCCGGCCTAGTGAAAACAATCTTCTTTACTCAGTCTACCAGCTCAAATACCAGTCTCTTCAGGAAACAACCTCACAGACACACCCAGAAATGATATCTTACCAGTTGTCTGGGCATCCCTTAGCCCAGTAAAATTGACACATAAATTTAACCACCCCACACCTTCCCTTCTCAGTTTCCCAAAGTCAATCTCTCAGGCAGCTGGGAAGACCCCAAATTCCTGTCTGGGTGGGTCCTGCTTTGATTCTTATGTGAGGAACTGTTGAAAGCAAAGGCACCCCCCAAATTCAGGAAGATTCCCCTCTCCTTGGGGAGATCCTGACACGATGAAGGTGGTGCTCAGCACCAACCTGAATTGTGAACCAACAAAGTCAGGAGGTGGAAGGTGATTCTGACCCCTGTGGGGGTCAAATCTCTTTGACCCTTCCAATCATGCTGAGCCCAGTAATGTTCCCGTTTGTGAAATGATGAAGCCAAAACTCAGAGAGGTTAAGTAACTATCCAAAGGTCAGAGTGCTGCAAATCGATCCCACATTATCCAAATTCAAGTGTAGTAGATAACTTATTTGGGCAGGCTTATTTCCTTTCTGCCCAAACTTGACTGTAACTTAAATCTGTGTCTTCTTACTCCCTGCACCATGTGACCCTACAGAGCTTATCAAAGTGTCTTGCACTTAAAAAAAAAAAAAACTATGGAGGCTGGGCATAGTGGCTCACGCCTATAATGCCAGCACTTTGGGAGACGGAGGCAGGCAGATCACTTGAGGCCAGGGTTTTGAGACCAGCCTGGGCAACATGGCGAAACCCTGTCTCTATTAAAAAATACAAAAATGAGCCAGGTGTTGTGGTGCATGCCTGTAATCCCAGCTACTTGGGAGGCTGAGGCATGAGAATCACTTTAACCTGGAAGGCAGAGGTTGCAGTGAATCCAGATTGTACCACTCCACTCCAGCCTGGGCGACAGAGCGAGAGACTGTCTCAAAAAGAAAACTATGAAATGAATGATTAAATGAATGAGTTATCACATCCAGGTAGAGGGAAATAGGAGATACCTACCCATCTGGAAAGCACAGAAAAATCTGGAAATGAAGAGAATTTATTTATTTATTTTATTTTTTGAGACAGAGTCTTGCTCTATCACCCAGGCTGGAGTGCAGCGGCTTGAACATGGTTCACTGCAGCCTTGACCTCCTGGGCTCAGGTGATCCTTCCACTTCAGCCTCCTGAGTAGCAGGGACCACAGGTGTGCACCACCACGCCTGGCTAAATTTTTTGTTTTTTATAAAGACAGGGTCTCAGCTGGGCATGGTGGCTCATGCCTGTAATGCCAGCACTTTGGGAGGCCAAGGCAGGCTGATCACCTGAGCTCAGGAGTTCGAGACCAGCCTGGCCCACATGGTGAAACCTCGTCTCTATTAAAAATACAAAAATTAACAAGGCGTGGCAGCAGGCACATGTAATCCCAGCTACTTGCGGGCTGAGGCAGGAGAATCACTTGAACCCAAGAGGTGGAGGTTGCAGTGAGCCGAGATCATGCCACTGCACTCCTCCAGTCTGGGGGATAGAGCAAGACTTCGCCTCGGAAAAAAAAAAAAAAAGTCTCACTGTGTTGCCCAAGCTGGTCTGGAACTCCTGGGCTCAAGAGATCCTCTAGCCTTGGCCTCCCAAAATGTTGGGATTACTGGTGTGAGCCACCACACCCAAGATAATTTAAATATTTTCTCTTCTGAAGCTTTTCTTATAAGAGGGCATGTGTCACTTTTTTTGTTTGTTTAAAACAATGAACATTTATTTTGCTTTGTTTTGGTTTTTTGTTTTTGTTTTTGTTTTGAGACGGAGTCTTGCTCTGTCTTGCCCAGGCTGGAGTACAGTGACACAATCTCGGCTCACTGCAGCCTCCGCCTCCCGGGTTCAAACAATTCTCCTGTCTCAGCCTCCCGAGTAGCTGGGACTACAGGCGTGTGCCACCATGCCTAGCTAATTTTTGTATCTTTAGTAGAAACGAGGTTTCACTATGTTGGCCAGGCTGGTCTCGAACTCCTGACCTCAGGTGACCTGCCCTCCTTGGCCCCCCAAAGTGCCGGGATTACAGGTATAAGCCACTGCACCCAGCCTGAACATTTATTTTGCTAATGAGTCATTGACCCAGTGTGGGCTTGGCAAATCTAGGGTAGCCTCAGTTATGTACCTGCTGCAGTCAGCTGGGGGTTAGCTGAAGGTTTGATGAGGTTTGATTTCACTGAGCTTGCATAGGCTCTTTCACATGTTTTAGACTTTGGCTGGGATCAACCAGATGACCAATTCTGATCCAAGTGATCTCTGGTCTTCCAGGAAGCTAGTCTGGCTTATTCATATGAAGTTTGCAAAAGTCCAAGAAAGCAAGCAGAGGCATGCATGCAAGGCCTCTTGAATCCGAAGCTAGGAACTACTAGAACATCACTTCTGCCTCATTCTAGCAGCCAAAGCAAGTCACCAGACCAGTTTAGATTCAAGGTAAGGAAAGAATCTCTACCTGTTAAAGAAAAGACCTGCAAAGTCATTCTGCTAAGGGCATTAATATAAGGAAATGTGAATAATTCCGGCCACTTTTCCAGTATACCATATGTGGTCTTACATAGTTGCAAACAACTATTAGCAACTTTCCCCAGCAACCTGCTGCTCTATTTTTCCCTAAAGAATCAAGGGCTTTTGTCAAGATCATAATAATATTAGAAACACTTTGTTACATGAAGTTTCAAGTCGTTTGCATATAAATTGAATCTTCTGTTGCTATCTCTGTGGCATATTTAACAATCTCTGGCTCTTCCAGCTGCCTGTGTTGTAGAATAAATTATTATAAATACACAGCTGCCTGAGTATTTATAATAATAAATAAATAAATTATCTTCATTTCCATTTCCCTTGAGAAAGATGGACAGAGGGCTATGCACTCATAGACACACACACACACACACACACACACACACACACACACACACCCTTACAATCCCCACCTTTCTGCCCTGCCTTGCAATTCTACTCTGGGGTAGACAAAGGCCTGTATGTCCACAGATCCATTTTCAGTGATCTGTTTCCTGTCCCCAACTGCAGACTCCTCCACACATGGATTTGCCTGGGGAAGAACCTTAAGGTGAGATTAGGGTTCCACTGCAATGAGTCTTTGCTGCCACTTGGTGTCATTGTTGAAGGCTTGTCCTGCATAGCCCCATGGACACTTGCCTTTTCAGGGAGATGTTTTTGCTGTTCCAGATTCTTTTTTTTTTTTTTTTTTTTTTTTTTTGAGACAGAATCTCTCTCTGTTGCCCAGACTGGAGTGCAATGGTGCGATCTTGGCTCACTGCAACCTCTGTTTCCCAGGTTGAAGGGATTCTCCTGCCTCAGCTTCCTGAGTAGCAGGAATTATAGGCACCCACCATGTGTCCAGCTAATTTTTGTATTTTTAGTAGAGATGGGGTTTTACCATGTTGGCCAGGCTGGTCTCAAACTCCTGACCTCAAGTGATCCACCCATCTTGGCCTCCCAAAGTGTTAGAATTACAGGTGTGAGTCACTGTGCCTGGCCGGTTCCAGATTCTTAAACAGCTGATGTGGGGACTTAAACTTTGATTCCAAAGTTTACACTTTACACTTGTTCAGCCACTGTTTCTCAAAGATCAATACCTTTGGTTCTCTCTGGATAGCAGAAGGCTTCCAACATGAGCCACAGGCTATGTCAGAATCAGCCTCATCCCTATGAACCCTTAGGACATTGTCTTGACTCATGGTTGATAACCACATTAGCCATGTATCTACCTAACATGCATTAACCATTTGCCATGCTGTCAGGCACTGTGCTAAGAATTTTACATGGATTATGTTATTTCATTTAAGAGAGATCACGACTTAAGAAAAGGATATGTTACTGAATATATTAGATAATTCAAACTTTAGATAATTTGATACTAAGTTTTCCAGAATAATAACTGTAAAAGGTAGGGAGAGAATCTTCAACCATTGTAGAATTTCTTGTCTTCAAACTATTGTTTATTTTCTAAATACAAAAATCTCTAATATTTCTCAGAGTAGGCACTCTTAAATTAACTGCTTGGCATGTCAGGACAGCTATTTGGGCTTTTTCATAGTGTCTTATCATATCTAACTTTCATTAAAAAGTTATTGATTTTGGAGGGTGTTTTTAGCACTAGTGCCATGACTTAATGAATGAACTCTGAGATGACATCATTGTAGAATACAGGAAATATTTTAAATGATAAAGCTGAATGTTAAAATAACAGCACCTTAGTCACAAATATCACTGTCAGAATTTATGATGCACATAAACAATAGCTGATTCACACAATTATGAGCAGTGATGGCAGTTATTTACTTTCACCAGCTCAAGTGCCACTATCATGTACCAATAGTTATGAGTATAGTTTACAATCCACTCAGCCCACCAATTTTGAAATTATGCAACCCTTGATGATTTTTTTTAATTTAGGGAGATTTTCAATTTTTCAAGTTTGTATAATTCAAATTTATATAATATACAGTAGTACCACCTCATTATTATCCTCTTTTATAGATGAAAAATGAAACCTTACAGTGCAATTGATCTACTCATTCAAGATCTCAGAAGTCCAGAAGTGGTGGCTTATGCTTGTAATCTTAGCACTTTGGGATGCCAAGGTGGGTGGATCACTTGAGGTCAGGAGTTCGAGACCAGCCTGGCCAACATGATGAAACCACATCTCTACCAAAAATTAGTCGGGGGTGGTGGTGGGCATTTGTAATCCCAGCTACTCCGGAGGCTGAGGCAAGAGAATCACTTAAATCTGGGAGGCAGAGGTTGCAGTGAACTGAGATCATGCCACTACACTCCAGCCTGGGCAATGCAGTGAGACTCCGTCTCAAAAAAAAAGATCTCAGAAATGATAAAGAGTGGAAGCAGGAATAGACCCCAGTATCTGACTCTAGAACTTGTGCTCAGTAACCAAGTTTTCATTTCTCAAAATGTAATTTCATGTTAGAGAACTCAGTGATATTCCTTGTCCTGAGCTTTTGTTGAAATTATACCAATCCATCCCAAAGCTCTCCATAATTTTGAATCTTAGGAAGAAATGTTGGGGAAATATGGATCCCCCTTATTCCAAAAAAAAACAAACTCCTTTTGCAAATTGGGACCTCTCTTCTCTCCTGACCTGCTTTGACGACCAGGGACCGCAGCAAGTGGTAGCTTCCATAGAAGCACAGAAGCTTCTATTATTTCCTCCACTGGAGCAGGGTCTGCCTACCACATTTGCATATTGACAGGATCTAGTCATAGTCAAGTAACTTCTCTGAAACTGAGAGTCTGCTTCACGTGACCCAGAAAAAAGTATAGATTTTAAGCATTCTTCTAATTTCTTTTTTCTCTTTTTTTTTTTTTTTTTTGAGACTGAGTCTTGCTCTGTCACCCAGGCTGGAGTGCAGTGAGGCAATCTCGGCTTACTGCAACCTCTGCCTCCCGGGTTCAAGCAATTCTCCTGCCTCAGCCTCCCACACAGCTGGGACTACAGGCGCACACCACCACGCCTGGCTAACTTCTGTACTTTTAGTAGAGATGGAGTTTCACCATATTGGCCATGCTGGTCTCGAACTCCTGACCTTGTGATCCACCTGGCTTGGCCTCCCAAAGTGCTGGGATTACAGGCATGAGCCACCGCATCTGACCCATTCTTCCCATTTCTTACCCTATTTAATCTTTCTCTTGGGCCAGACACAGTGGCTGATGCCTGTAATCCCAGCACTTTGAGAGGCCGACGTGGCTGGGTCACTTGAGCCCAGGAGTTTGAGACCAGCCTGGGCAACATGGCAAAACCCTGTCTCTACCAAAATAATACAAAAATTAGCTAGGCGTAGTGGCACACACTGATAGAAGCAGCAAAAATATACACGTACTTGTATTTATGCACATGTACAAAAGCACATGCACACCATCCTCTGGAAGTCTGTGCCAGAGTTTGGGGACAAACTTTATATTCCAGTCCCAGCCCCAATTCCTGAGGAGGGCCTCCTGGGCACAGAGGAGCAGGGAATACATGCGTCTTCACGGGAAGGATCTCCAAGCTAGTCATCACTAATTACAAGCCTTGAAATAGGCTCATTCATCATCCTGGAGTGACAGGCTGGCCATGCAGCCTGCCTCTTGGCTTCCTAGCCCCCTCCCCCATTCCATTCCATTTCTCCTTGAGTGACTGCAGATCTGAAAAGCATTTTGGCCAAATATTCAATCCTCTCCAAAAACATAAATATAGGCATGCCTAGGCTCAGCTGGACACCTTCTGCTCATCTCTCTACACACCCTGAGAGCTCCTGTGAAGCTCCCCAATAGCCTCTACCCATGTGTGAGCCCACGTTCAGTTGGCTTTTACATGTGCCCCACTCTAGCCTTTATTTTCAGTATTTCATTGAAACTTTGCAATAATCCCGTTATTGGTATTGTTTTGCCAGATTTGCAAATGAAGAAAAGGAGCTTCTAAGAAATAATTTGGGCTGGGGACAGTGGTTCATGCCTGTAATCCCAACATTTTGAGAGGCTGAGGCAGAAGGATCGCTCAAGCCCAGGAGTTTGAGACCAGCCTGGGCAACATGGCAAAACCCTGTTTCTACCAAAATAATACAAAAATTAGCTGGGTGTAGTGGCACGTGCTTGTGGGCCCAACTACTCAGGAGGCTCAGTTGGGAGGATCACCTGAGCCTGGGAGGTCAAGGTTGCAGTGAGCTGTATTCATACCACTGCACTCCAGCCTGGATGACAAAGAAAGACCTTGTCTCAAAAAAAGAAAGAAAGAAAGAGAGAAAGAGAGAGAGAGAGAAGGAAGGAAGGAAGGAAGGAAGGTAGGAGGGAAGGAAGAAAGGGAGGGAGGGAGGGAGAAAGAGAGAAAGGAAGGAAGGAATGAAAGAAGGAAGGAAGGAAGGAAAGAAGGAAGGAAGAAAGGAAAGAAGGAAGGACGGAAGGGAGGAAGGAAGGAAAGAAGGAAGGAAAAAATTTGCCCAGGATGATTCAGCTGGGAAGGGCAGAGGTGACATTCAAACCAAGGTCTGCTAATTGCATACCCCACCCCTGGGTCTTCTCCAGTCCTTCTCCTACCCCAGGATGCCCCAATTCACTATCTTAGGTTTAAAGGGCCTGCTCTGTGACTGGGCATTTCCTCTTGGAAGTCCCACAAGTACATCTTCCTCATCTTGTCTCCTAAGTCAACTTAAAAGTCAAAGTCTTTCAAAACCTTCTTGCTGATCAGTAGCAGGATTGTGCCTAAGAATAGCTACTGCACTCCAGCCTGGGCAACAAAGGCAGAACGCGTCTGCTTATAATAGTAATTTTTTAAAAAGCCGAAGTTGGCCAGGTGTGGTGGCTCACACCTGTAATCCCAGCACTTCAGGAGGCTGAGGTGGGCAGATTGCTTGAGCCCAGGAGTTCGAGACCAGCCTGGGCAACATGGCAAAAACCCATCTCCACAGAAAGTACAAAAATTAGATGGGTGTGGTCGTGCAAACCTGTGGTACCAGCTACTCTGTGGTCCCAGGTACTCAGGAGGCTGAGGTGGGAAGATCACCTGAGTCCCGGGAGGTGGAGATTGCAGTGAGCCGAGATCACACCACTGCACTCCAGCCTGGGCGACAGAGTGAGACCCTGTCTCAAAAAATAAATAAATAAAAAGAACCAAAGTCTATATTAGTCCCAGAGTAGACTAATATAGTAGACCAAATACCATTCCCAAGGGCTATGGGTTAGGGGCTTAGCAGAAAATGCATGGCAACAGGACCACCAGGGTGAGGATGGTTCCTGTCCATGGACCACGATGGTGTGGTCATGGTCACAGTGAGCCTGTCTGCCGGCTGGCTTCAGGGAGCAGCATCAGAGCTGATTCCTACTCTGCTGCTACAGCCAGACTGTCAGGCCTGGAGCCCCAGTCCCTGGCCATCTAGCTCTGCTTCATCAGAACTGAGTTTCCTGGCGATTCCTCTGGGGCCCAGAGTGAACCTCACTAGAACACTTGCCCTCTTGCTGAAATAATTTTTAAAATCTCCTAGGAGGCAGGGACCGTATCTTTTTGTCATTATCCTCTGTTCTGAGCATGGAGCCTGGAACCTACAGAGTTGACACTCAGTACATATTAGCTAAAATAAAATGAAGCAAAACAAAACAGAACAAAAATGCATTTCCAGATCCTATTTATTTATTTATTGAGACAGAGTTTCGCTCTGTTGCCCAGACTGGAGTGCAGTGGCACGATCTTAGCTCACTGCAACCTCTGGCCTCCTGGGTTCAAGTGATTCTCTTGCCTCAGCCTCCCAAGTAGCTGGGATTAGAGGCACACGCCACCACGCCCAACTAATTTTTGCATTTTTAGTAGAGACAGGGTTTCACCACGTTGGCCAGGCTGGTCTCGAACTCCTGACCTCAAATGATCTGCCTGCCTTGGCCTCCCAAAGTGCTGGGATTACAGGCATGAGCCACCAGCCTGGTCTCTACAGATCCTGTTCATTTAAATGCTGACATTCTTCTAAGCCCAGTGCAATTCTCCAACAGTGTTTTCTGCTTTTCCCAGCCAATAGCACCTCCTCCATCTTTAGACATAGTGCTGAACTTACACTGCCATGTAAAATCAGTAGCATGTACACAAATATTTGGCTTTCCCCTCCAACCACTAGGAAACTCCTTGTGAATCTGATTCAGGACATCTCTGGTCCCACCTATGCCTATAAATGGTCAGCAAACACTTTTGATTCAAAGTGTGCAGTGTCTATATTTGAGCAAAGTTTTGTTTTGTTTTGTTTCGTTTTGTTTAGAGACAAAGTTTTGCACTTATTGCCCAGGCTGGAGTTGGCACAATCTTGGCTCACTGCAAGCTCCGCCTCCTGGGTTCAAGCAATTCTCCTGCCTCAGCCTCCCAAGTAGCTGGGATTACAGGCACCTGCCACCATGCCCGGCTAATTTTTTGTATTTTTAGTAGAGATGGGGTTTCACTATGTTGGCAGGCTGCTCTCAAACTCCTGACCTCAGATGATCCACCCGCCTCAGCCTCCCAAAGTGCTGGGATTACAAGTGTGAGCCACCGCACATGGTCAAGCAAAGTTTATTTTACAATGATGACATTAATGTTATTCTTATTTTATGTATCTCCTCTGGAGACCGGTGGAGCTAGGAATACCAAAGCATAGCTTCTCATAGTCATTATCAGCTAGGGTTTTGCCTTACAAATTATCTTTCAACTAGAGGAATTATACCTCTGTGTTTGGATGTTCTTTCCTCCTCCCTGCTGCCCCGTGTCTTTGATTCTTGGGATCAGGACTCCATGGCTTTAGTCAGAAGGGGTGAAGATGATTCTTACCCTTTAAGTAAGTAAGCACCTGGAGTCTGGAATTGTTCTAGGATTAAACAATGCCACAGCCCTGTGAATTGCCTTATCTACTCAAATAGGCCATCTAAAGAGAATCTATACTTTGTTATCGTCCTAGAGGCCTTCTTGCTTTCCACTAATTTATACATATTATCTACTGGCCAGGTGCGGTGGCTCACGCCTGTAATCCCAGAACTTTGGGAGGCCAAGGCGGGTGGATCACCTGAGGTCATGTGTTCAAGACCAGCCTGGCCAACATGGAGAAAGCCCATCCCTACTAAAAATACAAATATTAGTCAGGTGTGGTGGTGCACACCTGTAATCCCAGCTACTCAAGAGGCTGAAGCAGGAGAATCGCTAGAACCTGGGAGGCCAAGGTTGCAGTGAGCCGAGGTTTCCATTGGTTACTTGGTGTACGCCTTATGTAAATGAAGAGGATGAAGGAAAGTTACAAAGTCATTTACTCTGTGTACACCCTATGTAAACAAGAGGATATTTTCTGTCACAGCTGAAGTGTTTCCATTTGATTTATTTCTAGAAAGTCCTTAGGTTCTCTGCCTCCAGGCCCTATTCTCCTGCCTCAATCATAGATCACTGCAGCCTTGAGGTCCTGGGCTCAAGCTCAGGTCCCACCTCAGCTTCCTGAGTAGCTGGGACCACAGGCCCGCACCACCATGCCCAGCTATTTTAATTTTTTTTTTTTTTTTTGAGATGGAATCTTGCTCTGTCGCCCAGGTTGGAGTGCAGTGTTGCGATCTCGGCTCACTGCAACCTCCGCCTCCTGGATTCAAGCAATTCTCTTGCCTCAGCCTCCCGAATAGCTGGGACTACAGGCGCCCACCACCACGCCCAGCTAATTTTCGTATTTTTAGTAGAGACGGGTTTTCACCATATTGGCCAGGCTGGTCTTGAACTCCTAATCTTATGATCCGCACGCCTCAGCCTCCTAAAGTCCTATTTTTTTTTTTTAAGAGGCCAGGTGTGGTGGCTCACACCTGTAATCCCAGCACTTTGGGAGGCCAAGGCGGGTGGATCCTCTGAGGTCAGGACTTCTGCCCTTTTCCCATTCATTTATTCAAGTTTTAATTGAGTACTTACTTGTGCTAGGCACTGTTGTGGCAGCGGACAAACTGTTCAACAAGACAGAACTCTTGTTCTCTGAACTTTAATGGACTGGTAATGTCTCCCTTCACTTCTCTCCATGTGATATGAAGTGTCCCGGTGTGTGTAGGGGATGTGGGAAAACAATTGAAATGTGGGGAAAATTTTGAAATGTGGCCATGGAAGAGTGATTTTCTCTTGCCTAAGATTTCCTTAGAATGTCCACTTTGGAGTAATGTGGGAGACAGTCCTGCCCTGGCTTGTCTTGGGGTTTGGGATTAGGTCAGGGCTACATTATGAAATCAGTAAATTCTCCTAAGAATCCACAAACCAGACTAGTTCTTTCAGTTTCTCCAGGGTCCAAAGAGCTGTAGCTACCAAAAAGAGATCCCTGGCACTAATTAACTGGCAAATGTGGTAAGTTCACCACTGAGGACCTACATTTTCTAAACTAAAATCATGGCACAAGGTCTGAGAAGTCTCCATGTTTATGGGATCCACTAAAACTGAAAATTTTGAATCAAAGCTCTCCCCAAATATATTTGGAGAATAGAACATTGTAGTTATATTCACCAGGCTCATGACCCTAAAACCCTCTGGCTGGCTGGAAATTAGTCATGTCTAGCAGTCAATCAACGATTTTTCTAGCTAGGCCAAGGGTTCAGATTACTCCTCCTGAGAAACTTTCATTTGATCTGGGGAAATGTAAAAAGGAAAAATGAAAGGGCACAATCTCTGCTCTCAGGGAGCATCTTGGTCTGATGAGGAATTAGACACAAAATAATCATAACAGCACAGGTGGTAGGTGCAGCTAGACAGGCAACTCAGAATAAGTTTGGAAGGCCTTGAGTTCCATGCTAAGAAGTTTGGAATGTATCCTCTTGAAGAAGTTCTGACCTGGAGGAGATTAGAGCGTGTGTTGGGGGCAGTGGTATGTGAATGAACTCCAGAGGGTTCACGATCCCCTTGAGATGTATACCTGTATTAGTCCATTCTCACATTGCCATAAAGAACTACATAAGACTCGGTAATTTATGAAGAAAAGAGGTTTAATTGACTCACAGTTTCACAGGCTTAACAGGAAGCATGACTGTGAGGCCTTAGTTAATGTACAATGATGGCGGAAGTCGAAGGGGAAACAAGCTCCTTCTTCACATGGTGGCAGGAGAGAGAGAGAGCAAGGGGAGAAAGGCTACGCAGGTTTAAACCATCAGATCTTGTGAGAACTCAATCACTATCACCAGAACAGCAAGGGGGAAATCCACCCCCATGATCCAATCTCCTCCCACCAGGTTCCTCCCCCAACACTGGGAATTATAATTCAACATGAGATTTCAATGGGGACAGGGAGCCAAACCATATCAATACCGTAATACAAAAAAAAAAAAAAAATTTTTCTAGAAAGAGCCACCCATAGGTTTCATCAGCTTTTTTTTTTTTAAGTGTCCGTGATCCAATAATGTTTAGGAAGCATTATCTAAATACTAGGGGCCAGGCATGGTGGCTCACACCTGTAATCCCAGCACTTTGGGAGGCTGAGGAGGGCAAATCACCTGAGGCCAGGAGTTCGAGACCAGCCTGGCCAACATGGCAAAACCCTGTCTCTACTAAAAAAATACAAAAATTAGGCCAGGTGTGGTCGCTCACACCTGTAATCCCAGCACTTCGGGAGGCCGAAGAGGGCGGATCACTTGAGGTCAGGAGTTGGAGACCAGCCTGGTCAACATGGCGAAATCCCATCTCCACTAAAAATACAAAAATTAGCTGGGTGTGGTGGCAAGCGCCTATAGTCCCAGCTACTCCAGAGGCTGAGGCAGGAGAATCGCTTGAACCCGGGAGGCAGAAGTTGCAGTGAGCTGAGATTGCATCACTGCACTCCAGCCTGGGCAACAGAGTGAGACCCTGTCTCAAAAAATAAAATAAATTAAAATAAATAAATACTAGAGAGCCATCATAATTCGGGACACACGAATGATCTGAGGTTTGTGTTTTAGACTTACACGCTGATGGAATGGGACTTGAAAGGAAAGTTATTCAGAGGATGACACAAACCCTCAAGGGGCAGGGGAATGGAGAGAAAAGGAGTCATCTAAGAGGTAGAATGCACAGGATTTAGGGCAATTTGGGTGAAGGTGGCAGAGAGTAAGAAAAGTAAGGATTAGAATTATGATTGCAACCCTAAGATAAAAGATGTAAAAGAAATTTTGATTGACTTTGAAACACAAATTCTTTTAATCTGCCTGGAGATAGAAAGTTTCACAAATCAAACCCCAGGTGTCTTCTGATCCACAAGGTCATCAGGCAGTTTGTCAGAATTTCATTTTAGTACGTGGTGTATTCAGATAGGAGAGTCAGATACACTATTATCCTCTAAATCATGTGACTCCACAGCCAGAAATTCTGTAAGATTCTAATAGCCTAGAGTAACTTGTTTATCAGTATTTAAGATCATGTTTCATGGGACACTCCAATCTGCAACCCATGTTGCATGGGCTACTCCTCCTTACTGGCGCAGCCAATGAGGAAGGGTAAAGATGATCCTGTGATGGTTTTCAGCCTAAACAACTGTGGTAGGCTTTTAACTGTGAAATAGAATCTAAGAAGAAAAGCAGGTTTGTGGGGATGGGGAAGGTGAAGGTAAGACAATGAAACTGGGTTTGGGCAAACTGCATCCAAGACATCTCTGTGACATTTTATCAGTCAGGAATTTTTTTGGTTATGAGTGACAGAAGCCAACTGAGACTAACATAAGGAGAAGAGGAAATGTTGTGGTTTACATAATTAAAAACTCAAGAGGGCCAGGCACAGTGGCTCATGCCTGTAATCCCAGCACTTTGGGAGGCCGAGGGAGGCGGACCATGAGGTCAGGAGATTGAGACCATCTGGCTAACACAGTGAAACCCCGTCTCTACTAAAAATACAAAAAAATTAGCTGGGGGTGGTGGCGGGCGCCTGTAGTCCCAGCTACTCGGGAGGCTGAGGCAGGAGAACGGCATGAACCTGGGAGGCGGAGCTTGCAGTGAGCCGAGATCGTGCCACTGTACTCCAGCCTGGGCAACAAGAGCAAAACTCTGTCTCAAAAATAAAAAATAAAATAAAAAAAATAAAAACTCAAGAGGTTCACCTGTAGACATGCCTCTAGCAGGTTCCCAGGCACCTGTCTCTCTCCATCTCTTGCCTCTGCTTTGCTCTGTTATGTTGGCATTTTAGGCAGATCTTCCCCCATTCGGCAGCAGTTATGGCCATCAGCAGTTTCAAGCTTTGTCTACCAGCGTAACAGGGATGGCAATACCACTTTCCCAAAGATTACAGCAAACATCTTAGGCCTAATTGTGATTGACTCTGATTGGATATCCTTGATCCAATTATTATGACTTAATTGGCTAAGTCTGGTGTGGGTGATAGCCTCTAAGACAGCCCCCAGTGATCCTACCTCCTAGTAATCGTGCCTTTGTGTAATCCTCTCCTCTTGAGTAACTTACCTCTAACCAGTAGAATATGGCAATGTGGAGAGATTGTCACTTCTGTGATTAGGTTACAAAATATTGTGACTTCATCCTGCTAGTGGACTCTCTCTCTCTTGCCGGCTTTGACAATGCAAGCTTTCATGTTGGAGAGGCCCACATTGCAAGGAACCTAGCATGGCCGCCAGCCAACAGCAAAGAACGGAGGTCCACATTCCAACAGCCCTTGAGGAACTGGATCTTCCCAAAAAACTATGAAACTGAGCTTGGAAGCAGATCTGATCCCCATTGAACCTTCAGATTAGACCCCAACCCCTGGATGATACTTTGATTGCAGCCTCATGAGAGACCATGATCAGGGGACCCAGCTAACCTCTGCCCAGATTCCTGAACCACAGAAACAGAGAAAATAAATGTGTGTTGTTTTAAGCTACTACGTTTTGGACTAATTTGTTATGCAGCAATAGACAACTAATATATCTGGATTGTGTGACTGTCCCTGAAGGGGCAGATGAGGCCAGTCTCATGTGAACCATGTGGTCTGAGGTCAGAGAATAGGTGTCTTCCCAAAGGAAAACTAAGATGTAGTTACCAGAAAGGGGATGGAATATCTGGGCAGGCAAAAGCACCAGCTGCTCACCTCACACATCTATTTGGGAATGTAAGGAGCTGGCAATACAACTAGAGATATAGATTTGGCAGTGATTCATGTATGGGTGATTGTTAAAACTGTAAGAATGGATGAAATTTCCCCCAAAGAGAGGAGAGTCAAGGACAGATCTCTCAGGAATGGCAACAATTAAGGGGCAGATGGAAAAAGAGACAAAGGTGATTAGGTGAAGGCAGAGGTGTAGGAAGACATATGTTTGATGTTGCCCAAATTCAGCTTAGTTGGCTGGTAAGACATACATCTGAGGAATTGCAACCTTCTGTTAGAAATCTGGGTCTATATGAGTGACTGTTGAAATCAGGCATGTAGATGATTTTGTTCACCGAGAGAGTATAGATGGAAAAGAAGACCAAGGACTAATCCACACAGAATCTGTATATTTAGGCAACAAGGGAGTAAAGAGGACTCACAGGAAGGGAGCTGAGAAGGAACAGTTGGAGAGGTAGGAGGGAATCCAGGAGAGGTCAGTCTGCCAGAAGTCATGGGCATTTCAAGACTGATATAGTCAGTACTGGCAAGTGCTAAAGAGAAGATGCATGTGATGAGAATTGAGAGGAGAATTGTGGATCAGTAATAAGGAAGTCATTGGCATCCTAGTAGGAAACATTTCAGTGGAAATTGGGGGGCAGAAGTCAGATTGCGCAGATTTAAGAATGAGAGAGACATGGGCTGGATGTGGTGGCTCACACCTGTAATCCCAGCACTTTGGGAGGCAGAGGTGGGAGGATCACTTTAGATCAGGAGTTTAGAGCAGCCTGGCCAACATGGTGAAACCCCAACTCTACTAAAAATACAAAAATTAGCTGGGTATGATGGTGGGCACCTATAATCCCAGCCACTCAGGAGGCTGAGGCAGGAGAATCACTTGGATCCAGGAGCAGAGGTTGCAGTGAGCTGAGATCACACCACTGCACTCCAGCCTGGAGTAAGACTCTATCTCAAAACAAACAAACAAACAAACAAACAAAAAAACGAACGAGTGAGCCATGAAGGAGAGATAATATAGAAAGCTGACTAGCATTTCGAGAAGCTTCACGACAGGTTGAGGGAAGACTTGAGCATATGTATAGACTGAGATGAAAAGTCTGGGCTTCACCCTTCCACTCCCATCTCGGAGTAATTTCAGTTGCGTTTCTTGAGTTCTATTACATCTTTCTGAGATGGCAAGGTCTAAAACTGCCCATAAATTTAGGAGTTGGCAAACTTCTATTGTAAAGAGCTGGGCAGTAAATATGCCAGGCTTTCGTTGGTCGTATGGTCTCTGTCGCAACCACTCAACTCTGCCATTGTCGTGGTTGTAGAAAGCAGCCATAGACAATGTGTAAACAAGTGAGCATGGCTGTGTTCCAATAAACTTCATTTACCAAAAAACAGGCAGAGGCAGAATTTAGCCCTGTGGGCTGTAGTTGGCTGACCCTTGCCCTAGGTTTATGGAAAGGGATTAGAGATGCAATAAATGGGGCAATTGATGGAGTAAAGGATGAGAGCTAGACCTCAAGGAAAGAGGTTTACCTCAGGAAGAAGGCACTTACGTCTACCTGGGCACCTGTGTGACTTTCTCTTTTTTTTTTTTTTTTTTTTTGAGAGGGAGTTTCGTTCTTGTTGCCCAGGTTGGAGAGCAATGGTGCGATCTTAACTCACCGCAACCTCCACCTCCCGGGTTCAAGCGATTCTCCGGAGTAGCTGGGATTATAGGCACGTGCCACCAGGCACAGCTAATTTTTGTATTTTTAGTAGAGATGGGGTTTCACCATGTTGGTCAGACTGGTCTTGAACTCCTAACCTCAGGTGATCTTTGTCTTCCCAAAGTGCTGGGATTACAGGCGTGAGTCACTGCAGTCGGCCGTGACTTCCTCTTTATGTGTCTGCCTTGCATTCTCCTCAACTGTGAGCACTTTCCGGGCTGGCAGTGTTTCCCAGTGATGGTTCCAGAGCCTTGCATACAGGCAGTGCTCAGACACAGCAGCATTTGAGAGAAGCAGGATGGTAAAGGTGAAGAGGCACCTTACAGTGGAAGGAGGGGAAATGAAAGAGGCTCATATGGAAAAGCCTCTATCATCATCTCAAGTGAACTAGGAGCTGTGTTAGCCAGACATGGTGGCTCACACCTATAATCCCAGCACTTTGGGAGCCTGAGGCAAGGGGATGGCTTGAGCCATCCCCTATCCCCTATAGGGATAGCCATCACCTATCCCCTATCTCAAGGGGTTTGAGACCAGCCTGGGCAACATAAGGAGACCCTGTCTCTACAAAAAATACAAAAATTAGCTAGGTGTGGTAGCATGTGCCTGTAGTCCCATCTAGTTGGCTGCAGCAGGAGTGTTGCTTGATCTCTGGAGGTCAAGGCTGCAGTGAGCCATGATGGCACCACTGCACTTCAACCTGGGTGACAGAGCAGGACTCTGTCTCAAAAAAAAAAAAAAAAAAAAAGCCGTGTGTTATTAGCAGTTGAGTTACCTACCTCCACTGATGTTTAAGCAAGGAGGCAACTCTCTCCAGCGTTTCAGATTCAGTCCTTCCAAGAGGCAAAGGTTTAGGGCAGATGGTCTCCCTGTCTCACATTTATAGTATTCTACGTGATACTTTCTATTCTTCAAGACTCAGATGCTGCTTCCTCCAGGAAGCCTTCTTGGATTCCATTCTCCATTGGGAGCAATCCTTATTTTCTACGCGATTTACCCAAATAGGCATGGAGGGACCCATATCTGTATATGACAATGGAGGTTAGGGAGGAAGGCAAAGGAAGCACCTCCAGAATAGTCTTGGATTGCTGTGGGGGTGGTGGGAAAGGGAGGTTCCTGCAAAGCCCAGGTGCATTCTGAAACTCCCATAAGAGGAGTGAAGAATGTGGAGGTGGGGTAGGGTGGCTAGGAGCCAAGTAGCTCCTGGGTGCATTTTTTACACTTCTGTAACAGGTTGGACCACGTCTAGCTGTTCCTGGCCTCCATTTTTGACTCTCCTGAGAAGGGGTGGGGCCATATGGGGGTTTGGAAGGTGGTGAGTGAAAAAGGAGGATCCTTCATGCAGCTCATACCTACACACTGGGAATCCAGAGATAGGAGACTGAACTGAGAGACACCAATGAGAGTCCATTCTCTACTGAGCAATTGGAGCCCATTTTGCCCAGGGAAGGATGTTTGTGGACAACAGACGGGCCCGTAGACTAAGGCAGAAGAGGCAGAGAGCTGAGCATGGAGGCCCTGGGGCAGCTGAATGAATAGTTGCGGGGTTTGTCTTGGTGAGGAAAAGATAAAAGTATGTTCAAGGAAAATGATGTCTTTGGAGCAGAGTAGAGGCTGGAGAGATGTGTCCAAGCCCTCCATGAGCTGTCCCAGCTGCCTTTTCTTCCTTTCTATTCCCCTTCAGACACCCCAGGTTCCCACTGAATCTCCAGCCAATCCCACCATTTCCCCACCTCTCAGCCTTTGTGTTGTTCTCTCTCCTTGGCATTTCCTTGTCTTCCTTTCTCCCATCTTCTTGTGTCTAAATACTTTCTATTCTTCAAGTCTCAGATGCTGCTTCCTCCAGGAAGCCTTCTTGGATTCCATTCCCCATTGGGAGCAATCCTTCTTTTCTCTGAACTCCTTATATCTCTCACCAGAGCAGTCATTTAGCAATGTCTCCTAGTAGTAAGGAAATATTCAAGATAGCAGCCATTTCCCAGGAAGCTCTGTGTTTCCCCTCATGCACATTACCCAGGCAAAGGCTCTCCAGAAGCAAGACTGGACAAACACTGTATAAGCTCAGGCCAGTGCAGCCATCTCCTTTATCAACTCCCTGCAGCAGTTGTCTCTCTGTTAGGTTAGGGCCCTATATGCACAAGTCATAGCCTGTAGCTACCAAAATCCTGGGCACCCTGCCCTCCTTATCCTCCAAAACCCCCAGCTAATTCTGTCTCTTGGTCAGTCCAAGGATAAACTCAGAGTCCTTCTTCTCCCGCCCCTCAGCTTCCTCTTCTCATGGTGGCAATGCCACAAGGGGGTCCTTCAACCATATTCAGGGAGTGGGCTCTGGGCTGTCCATCTTCTTGTAATCCTGGCATACCCAGGAGCTCTGGATTTCCACATGTCAGTTGGAGGACCCATCTGGCCCTTAAATCTCGGCTCTCATTTGGCCAAGTTCAGAGAAGCACATCTCTTGAATGAAGTTAATGATGTACATGTATGTGTGTGCTCCCGCAGGAGCCCCAAAGAGATGGACTAAGTTTACAGGTGCACGTTAACTCATGAGCGAACACATCAACATGCTGTCCTGACTGTCCTTGGGCAAGTGACAGCCCCTATCCCCACCCCTGTCAACGTCTTGGTTTCTATTTTTGAAAAAACAAGGTTGGACAAACCTACAAATTCCCTTTTAGCCACAATCTTTCATTGTGTAGTGGGGTGGGTGTATCTCAGCTCCCTTCTCAGAGAAGTGGTTGACATTCATAAGGAAAGGATTCCTGACAAAGGTGACAGGAATTTGAACCTCATTTCCGGGGAATTGATGCCCTTTATGATTTGTGATTTGGACCTGGAGGAATTCATGCCTGAGGATGAAAAGAAATGATTTTTTTTTCCCCCAGCAAGAATCATAGAATGAACTGGGCGCGGTGTCTCATGGCCGGGCGTGGTGGCTCACACCTGTAATCCCAGCATTTTGGGAGGCCAAGGTGGTCAGATCACGAGGTCAGTAGTTTGAGACCAGCCTGACCAACATGGTGAAACCCCATCTCTACTAAAAATACAAAATTAGCCAGGCCTGGTGGTGCGCACCTGTAATCCCAGCTACTTAGGAGGCTGAGGCAGGAGAATCACTTGAACCCAGGAGGCAGAGGTTGCAGATCGCGCCACTGCACTCCAGCCTGGGCAACAAACCCAGACTCTGTCTCAAAAAAAGAAAAGGATCATAAAATGGGCCAGTAGGTGGGGTGGCTCATGCCTGTAATCCCAGCACTTTGGGAGGCCAAGGTGGGAGGATTGCTTGAGCCCAGGAGTTCAACACCAGCCTGGGCAACATAGCAAGTCTTTCTTAAAAAAAAAAAAAAAAAACTTAGTTGGATGTGATGGCACGTACCTGAAGTCTCAGCTACTTGGGAGACTGAGGCAGGAAAATCACTTGAGCCCAAGAGGTCTAGACTGCAGTGAGCTGTGATGGCGCCACTGAACTTGGGCAACACATCAAGACCTTGTCTCCAAAAAAAAAAAAAAAGGGTCATAGAATTTTATTCTTATTAGCAATACCACAAAGATTTTCTAGACCGTTTAATATAGTAGCCACTAGCCTCATGTGGCTGTATGAAAGTAATTAAAATGAAATAAAATTAAAAAGCCACTTCCTCAGTCACGGTAGCACATTTAAGGGCTCAACAGTCACACGTAGCTAGTGGCTACCATATTGTTTGATGACTGAGAGAAACATGCTCACCCATCTAAACCCAAAGAATGGACCTAGAGGCACGAGGAACAGCGAAAGTGAGACTTTTAATGACAGTCTTGCAAGATCGGGTGTCTGGTAGACAGGCACACCCAGGACAGTTACAGCAAGCAATTTATCCCCTAGTGCACAAATCCCTCCCCCCGTTCCTCATAGGCTGAGTACTATGGGGTCACAATCTTCCCCAGCGTCGCCTGTTGGTTGTTGGGTTGGGGCTTTAGGTGTTTTCTTTAGGGTTGCCCCATTGCATTTTGTTGCAGCCCATAATGCATTGCAGCCATCTTGGGGGGTCCTTCAACTGTTTGACTTATGACCCAGGTAGTTAAGGCAAGCTGATAAAGTTAGCTATCTTTCAAGCTAAACTAAACTGTTTGGTTCGGGTGAGGGCAGCTAAGGGGCCCCAACCAGCAGATGCCAGCTATTAAGGTAGGGGCTTAGTGGATCTTGTTCTCCTGTGGTTTGTGGACCCAAGCCTATCTGAGACATTTTATTTTGAAAAGGGACCACGATATATGTAATTTTCTACAATGATGCAGATATAGAACATTTCCATCTTCTCACAGAAACTTCTATCAGGACTGCGCTGTCCTAGACCAACGTTTTGCAAACGAGGAAACTGAAGCTAAAAAGGAAACATGACCTCGCCAAGCTTTTTTTTTGAGATAGAGTTTCGCTCTTTTCACCCAGACTGGAGTACAATGATTTGATCTCGGTTCACTGTAACTTCTGCCTCCTGGGTTCAAGCGATTCTCCTGCCTCAGTCTCCCAAGTAACTGGGATTACAGGCAAGCACCACCACGCCCAGATAATTTTGGTATTTTTAGTAGAGACGGGTTTTCACCATGTTGGCCAGGCTGGTCTTTAACTCCTGAACTCGGGTGATCCACCCGCCTCGGCCTCCCAGAATGCTGGGATTACAGGCATGAGCCACCGAGCCCGATCATAGCTCACTGCAACCTGGAACTCCTAGGCTGAAGCGATCCTCCCATCTCAGCCTCCCTAGTAGCTGGGACCATAGGCCACACCACGACGCCCAGCTAATTTTTTTATTTTTCGTAGAGATAGAGTCTCAGTGTGTTGCCCAGGGTGGTCTGGAACTCCTGGGCCCAAGCAATCCTCCCACCTCAGCCTCTCAAAGTGCTTGGATTATAGGCGTTAGCCACCGCGCCCAGCCTCGCCCTGCATCTTAATGGCAGATCTAGGCCTAAAACCCCGGACCTTACTCCAAGGCCTGACATATCGCCCTCGTCCTTGCTGCCGCCTTCCTCTCTGGGCTCCCCCACCTCAGAGCCCCTTGTGGGCGCACAGCACGTTGGCCCAGGCGGGGCAGGGCTGGTCTGAGGGGATGTTTTTGACGGAGCGGAGCTCCAGATGCTGCACATTCCTGATCGGGTCAGGCCTGCCCTGCGGCACTCGGGGAATTAGCTTCGGTGAAGAGCCCCAGATCTTCTTTCTAGAGCTGCCCTCTTCCTGGCCAGCCCAAGAAGCGCGGGCGTTCAGGAACGCTCTCCCACCGCCTTGGGTGAGGCTGAAAGGCTGAGTGGATCCCCTGTTGCAGAAGTACTTCTGGTCAAGGAGGGGTTGGAGACGGGCAGGAAATTGCACCCCTTGTATCTTCCAAGGTCTCCAAATCCAGCACGAGGGGCATCTGGGAACAGGGTTTCTGCCAGCCCCACCTTGGGGCCGCATTTGGCGGGAACTGGATCTGCCTTCACCTGCAGCCCTGTGGGGGGCGTGACGGAAAGAGCGGGGAGAGGGGCATCCTGGTGCGGGGGTTGTTGAGGTGAGAAGCCAGGGGAGGGGGCTCCGGGAGCGCCCTGACCTCGCGGACTGTTGGGAGGCGGAGGGGATGGGGGTTGGGGGAGAAGAGGGGAGCCTGGCAGCCAATGGGAGGGAGGATCTCGTTTCAAAAGGGTTAACCCACAGCCAATGGGAGCCTGGGGGAGCGGATCCTGCTCACTCCATTCAAGAATCCCAAGTATTCAAGATGGACGGCAGGGAGTGTGGAAGGAGAAAGGGGGCGAGGGGGGAAGAGCGAGATCGGCAGAGGAGAGGGTCTCCGCGGCCCACCGGCCTCGCAACCTCGGTCCCGGCCGGCGGGTGGCGGGGCGGCCGCTGGGGATCCAAGCCCGGCCCGGGAGAGGGGCTGGCGGGGTGCGAGAGGGCGTGAGCGAGGGGGAGCGAGGCCAGGGAGGGGAGCCAAGAGGGAGGGAAGGGCAGAGAAAGAGCCCGGGAAGAAGGAGGTGGCAGGCAGAGGATCCTAACGAAGAGCAATGTGTAGGTATCGAGAGCTTCCCGAAGGGTAACGACACCGATTTTCGGTTTTATTCTCTCTTGGGGAAGGGAGGGGGACGGTCTGGGCTCTTTCTCTCGTCTTCCTTTTTCCCTCCTCATTCTCCACTCGTGGGCATCTTTTCTATTTTTTCCTTTGGAAACACTGTAATTGGGAAGCACCAGGCGTGTCTTTCTGAGGTGGCCTCACTGTCATTTTCCAGTGGGGGGCGTGGTGGGGTAGGGATGGGGGGCTCCGCTGGGCACGGCCGAGCTGGGCCATCTGTCTCCACCTGGGCTGTGTGCGAGGGCGTGGAGTGTTCCGAGGGGGACCGGGGGCCGAAGGGCTGGAGCAGGGCAGGGAGTTCTGCACCTCCAGAAGTTGTAGGGTGAGCCAGGGGCGGTGTGGGGGTGTGAGGCTGGTTTTCGAGCTGATAGTTGTGGGGTGTTGAGGGGTGCGGGGATGTGTGTGTGTGGGGGGCGTGCGCTCACACTCCAGTTCTTGTTGTTTGGGTGTGTAATGAGGGCTGAGTTGTGCAGGAAGTATGGCTGAGAGTTTGTGTGTGTGTGTGTGTGTGTGTGTGGTGTGTACGTGCGCCTGTGTGGTCCAGCCTCGAGGTGTGTGTGTTCGGGGGGAGCACAGTTGGGTGTTGAAGGAGAGCGCCCCTCACCCCCCACTTCCCAGCTGCCTCTCTCATCCCATTCACAGAACATGGCTTTCAGGACCCTCCTGGTCTCCTCCTCCCGTCGCCATAGCTGCGAGGAGGGGGTGGGAGGAGACAGTTGGGGCCAGCCCCCTGCCCCTGCTGCTCCAGCTAACCCCCCACCTGCCCTTTCTCTCCCTTTCACAGGCTGGGCCCCATCCCCTGCTGCTCTGGGGGCAGGGGCCGGAAGATGGTGGCCAATGAGGAGGGGGAGAGGAGAGAACTTGAGCCGGGGCCTCCCCTCCCCCATTTCCTCCTCGGTCTCTACACTCGCTTCTGGAAGGAGCTGGGGGCTGGCTCCTGGGCCCAAGGTGGGGGAGGGGTCCTGCTGGCTGGTGAGTCGCTGGGCCTGCTCCTCAGGAATGAGTTGGGTGTGTGAGAGCTGAGGGGCTCTTGGCCCTTTCTCCCTGCACTCCCTAAGGAGAGACCTGGAAACTTCTTGGGGAAGAATCTTCCCCTGGCCTCCCTGAAGCTTGCTGTGCAGCCTTATCTTTGCCCCTCTGCCCCCTGTTGGTGTGATCCAGTTCCCAGCTGGGCCTGGTTTGCCCAACCCCGGAGCAGAGAGGTCACTGACCCTCGAGGGGTCTTGGTTTCCGCCCATTAAAACTGTAGGGCAGGGCCCCATGTTTGCAGATTACAGGAACAAATTCTGCCGGGGAGAGCGGGAGGGAACGTCTCCTGCTTCCTGAGGGGGTGGGACGAGGCTAGAGGGAAGCCCAGAGGAAGAGCTCCCAACTGGAATTCTGTCCTCTATTCCTTATGGTGGCTGTGGATTAGGGAAGAAGGCATCTCCCAGAGGCTACACCGTCGCCTGGGAGGCCTTCGTTGATCGGGGCACTGGAGGAATCACCCTCCAGCCTCTGTTTCTCTGGGCTGCCCAAAGTTCACTGGGTCAGAACTGGAGCTGGGCTCCGGGGCTGTGGCCCTAGCTGGAATGTGCCACAATAGAGCCTGCCTGGGTCTGAGCCTCCAGATATCCAGGTGTCCTTCCAGGGCAGCTTTCTGGCTTTGGGTGTTAATCTTCCGGGGACTGTTTGTCCTGTATTTAAGCCCCCTTAGGGTTGGATAGGATGGGGAAGTGCTAGGATGAGCTTGAAGACTCCCCAACCAAGGGTCCCTGGATAAGACAGGAAATAACTCAGGT
Organism: Pan paniscus; assembly: GCF_029289425.2. Lineage (NCBI taxonomy): Eukaryota > Metazoa > Chordata > Mammalia > Primates > Hominidae > Pan > Pan paniscus. The sequence continues at coordinate 58,796,857 of NC_073258.2, forward strand.
GTGAATCCCACTGCCAGTGAAAGCCTATCCCTAACTCTCAGTAACTGTGAGCGAATCACCCTCACCATTTTAATGCTGAATCTGCAAAGTGCTTTCAGGACCTCCAAAAGGAGATGCAGGGGTGGGGCTTCACCAGCAGCTTTCACCTCCCCGCCTGGAAGCTTCTCTCTGCTGCGTGGGGAGCTGTGACTACAGGCTCCCACCTCTCTGGTCCTGGAAGGTCATCTGAGAGTGTTGCCTTGAGGCCTAGAGCTCTGCTTTATCTAAATTTAAAAGGAGATGGAAACTTAGAGAAGAGTAGAGGGTTCTGTAGTCTTGGGCAGCAAGCTCCTCTCTAGAAGGTAAGCTAGCAGAAATGCAAATCCAGATGAACACAGCCTCATACGAGTGACCTCCAGACTTTGGGGATTGCTAATAGCTGTTTTCTTTGAGGACTGAGCATCAAGCCCGAAGTATCCCTGCAGCTGCTTTAGTGGGTCCTGTCCTCCCATGCCAAAACCTCCAAGAAAAAAGGTGGTCTCTGTGCTGGGGGTCGGGGGGTTGGTGAAGAAGGCGGCAAAAGGAAGAGTGGTGAAGAAATAGAATGAACACTAAGAATGGAATAAAAGGGAAAAAAGCTGTATTGAAGCAAAGAAGGGGCAGAGGGAGCCCGTGAGCTGAGTGGGCCAGGGACTGGGAGAAGGAGTGAGGAGGCAGGGCCGGCATGCCTCTGCTGCTGGCCAGAGCTCTTTTCACATTGTGCTACTGTCTGCACCTGTCACTAGCAGTGCAATGTTAAAAGGGCATTGGCCGTGTAGTGCTACCCAGCGCTGGCTGCCTCCTCAGCATTGCAATTTCCTCTCCCATCTGGGCACCAGTCAGCTACCCTGGTGGGAATCTGGGAAGCCTCACTTGGTAGTTATACTAATAGCTCACATTTATGGAACTACTTCTGTATGCAGTGCTTGTGATAGACACTGCCTCCGTTACTGTGAAACCTAATAACTTCTTGGGAGGTAACAGCCCCATTTTATGGATGAAAAACTGAGGGTCAGAAAGGTTTAAACAGTTTGGCTAAGATTGTGTAGCTCTTAGGTTGCAAAGCCTAGATACAACCCTGTGTTAAGTCTTGACAGCTCACTCATCTTTTTGTAGACCCATCTGGAGAGATCTGAATAGGTTCTTCAAACTGGGAGATTTCCTGAGCTGAGGGGTGGAAGGTTTTGGTGCCATCTGCTGGTTGTATGAGGATATCTTCCAAAGCCTCAAACCTTTAAGGACCAGAAGTGGTGACAACTCCTTAGGCTAAGAAGGATAAGCATTCCCAGACTCAGCCCGGAATGGAGAGTGAGTGGGAAAAGATTAGGAGAATCACTATTAGGTACAGAGTAGGCCTCCTTGAGAAAAAAAGGAATGCACCAGAAAGGAAAGGGGGTTAACTCGAGAGGATTGCTCCCCAAGGAAAAGGACCTGTGTGCTGCTGGCATCCCATACCTACAGCTCCTTCCCTGGCTCATGAGGCATGGAAAGACCTCACTCCTTCCCTGAATCCACTTACCTTTCTCAGCACCACTCCCTCTTGGTCACGGGGTGTTTGATAATAATGCTGCTTGAGGGCACACCTGTCTGGGCATCCAAGATTTGGACAGCGTTGCCCATGACTTAATCTTAAAGATTAATAGGATCCTTTGAATCAACCCACAGAATGATTCTCCCAGGACCAATTACAAGGAAATTGAGGCCGGGTGCGGTGGCTCACGACTGTAATCCCAACACTTTGGGAGGCCGAGGCAGGCGGATCACCTGAGGCCAGGGGTTCAAGACCAGCCTGACCAACATGGTGAAACCTCGTCTCTACTAAAAATACAAAAATTAGCCAGGCGTGGTGATGCACGCCTGTAGTCTCAGCTACTTGGGTGGCTGAGGCAGGAGACTCTTGAATGAATCTTGGAGGCAGAAGTTGAAGTGAGCCGAGATTGCGCCACTGCACTCCAGCCTGGGCAACAGAGCGAGACTCCGTCTCAAAAAAAAAAAAGAAAGAAAGAAAAATTTGAGAGCAATGACTCGGCCATTTACTTCTCTGTCTCCCACAGTGCCTAGTAGGCTTAATTAAAACTTGTTAAAATAAATTGAATGAGAGGAATATTTGGGGAGCTTCTTTAAGAAGGCAGCTAGTATTCCTGGTCTTTTGGCTAAGATCAAGTGAAGAAGGCAGCTAGTTTGTGCCTGGTTTTCAACAGCAGAGTTTGGGACTTGAGAAATCTTCCCTAAACTTTGGTGCAAGAAATGGGTCCAAGAGGAATAGGGTTTTGAGGTCCTCTGCTGGACCCTGAGAGGGATCTTGGCATCACGAGGCATGTAGAAACTGAAAGATGGGTCAGACTCCCCTGAGGCCTTAGTTGAGGGATGTTGGACATCTCTCCATGGCTTGCCTTTTTCTCTTGCCCTTTTACTTCTGTGCCTTCCAGTTCTAGTCCTCCTTTCTCCTGCCCAGACAGCCTCTCCGTTCTGATCACAACAACAGTATTTGAGATAGTACAGTTAGCTTTATTTCCCCCTTTTTTTTTTTTTTTTTTAAGACAGAATCTCACTCTGTCGCCCAGGCTGGAGTGCAGTGGCGCGATCTCGGCCCACTGCAACCTCTGCCTACCAGGTTCAAGTGATTCTCCTGCCTCAACCTCCTGAGTAGCTGGGATTACAGGCGTGCACCACCATGCCTGGCTAATTTTTGTTGCCCAAGCTGGTCTGAAACTCTTAGCCTCAAGTGATCGCCCACCTCAGCCTCCCAAAGTGCTGGGATTACGGGTGTGAGCCACCGCACCCTACCATATGTTCCTTACTTTCTCCAGTCTATTAAAACTTCTATTTGAGCCTCTTGTCTGGGCACAAATAGCCATTTGATACTGCCACTCCACTCTAAAAAACAATAATTTTCCCATATTTCCCTAATACCATTGGGATTAAATCTAGATTCCCTAAATAGTTTATGGCTCCTGCTTCTCTTTCCTTTCATGTCCTCTCACCCACTTTTTAAGGAGACAAAGTTTTGCTCCAGCCCAGGCTGGAGTGCAGTGGCATGATCATGGCTCACTGCAACCTCAGCCTCCTGGGCTCAAGTGATCCTCCTGCTCAGCCTCCTGAGTAGTCGAGACTACAGGTGCAGGTATGGCTTTTTTTTTTTTTTTTTTTTTTGAGACAAGATCTTGCTATATTGCCCAGGCTAACCTCAAAGTTTGGCCTCAAGCAAGCCTCCAGCCTTGGCTTCCTAAAGTACTGGAATTAAGGCGTGAGCCACTGCTTTCAGCCCACAAGCAACTTTTATTTCCTTCAACTAACTAAACTTAAGTTACTTGACACATACTCTGTCTGAAATACTTCCATCACTTTTGCCTTTGCCTACCTAACTTCTTATCTTTCAAATGCCATCGTAGTCATCGCTTTTGTGAAGCCTTCCTTGACTCCTTAAATCTAAGCTGAGTTCCTTTCCTATGAGCTCCCAAGCTTCCTCTACGTCCCTGCTTAGATCCCTTATTATCATCTTCTACTGGGATTTCCTGGTTATTGCATCTCCTACTGGACAGAAAGCTCCAGGAAGTCAGGCCACAGCTGCCTTATCTTCACCATGTGCTTAACATCTAGTGCTTAACACAATGCCTGGCAAGTAATAGATGCTTTATAAATATTTGGAATATTAATGAATGAATCTGGAAAGAATATTATAGCTTACCAAAAAATGATCTTTATGATGTATATGGTCTCCCCTGTAACTGTTGGGCACCCAACAACAGTAGGGATTTCATACCACTGCCAATAAAATGTCCCTTGGGTCATATGGTGGCATTGATGTTGCGATTTTGAGCTTTTTTTTTTTTTTTTTTGAGACGGAGTCTTGCCCTGTCGCCAGGCTGGAGTGCAGCAGCACGATCTTGGCTCACTGCAACCTCTGCCTCCTGGGTTCAAGCGATTCTCCTGCCTCAGCCTCCCGAGTAGCTGGGATTACAGGCACGTGCCATCATGCCTGGCTAATTTTTGAATTTTTAGTAGAGACGGGGTTTTGCCATGTTGGTCAGGCTGGTCTCAAACTCCTGACATCAGGTGATCCACCAGCCTCGGCCTCTCAAAGTGCTGGAACTGCAGGCGTGAGCCATCGCGCCCGGCCTAATTTTTGAGCTATTTTGTTTCACTTCCCATCAACTGCCAGAGCAGCACTTTGGCTGATTGATTTTCCTTTTAGCCTTAAGTGTGCCCATGAACTGACCAGAGCATTACAGAACCAGGCTGAAAAGCCATGGGACTCAAGAAAATCCTTATTCTGAGATGAGCCTCTTTCAGTTGCCCGATCCTGGATCTAGGTAAAATGGACTTACTGTCAGGGGTGTCAGCAGACACAAGCAGTTTTGGATGCTCTCGCCAAGTAGCTAACAAAACCCACCCCTCTTACTAAGGCAAAACTTCACCTGAACGCCTATTCCCCGGTAAAAGCTCAAGCAGTAGTCTTGCCATAGACAGGGCAACTGCTGCCCCCTAGTGGTATAAAGGGACAGGCCCGGGTGGGTGGGGGTGTGTGTGTGTGACGGGGACAGTTTATGGGTACATGCACAGGGAAAGAAAGTCAGAGGACAGGTTGCCTCAAGTTGCTTTTTCCCTTTTTATTAAAAATAGACTCAAGCACTTTATGTATCATACAAAAGTTTCATTCGCTGGTGGCAGCCACGGGAAAGACTGGCCCCGTAGCACTGATTTTCCACCTCCCTTCCAGGGGACTGGGTCCCAGGAGCAGTGACTGGGCCTCAGAGAAAGCCCATAAAGACTGCTTACTCTGGAAGCAGCCGACTAGAGGCTGTTCCGCGAGCAGCTGTCCCCACCCCACCCAATGGCAAAAGTTAAATACTCGAAAGTGCCTCTTCAGTGCCAAGATAAACTAACAAGTGGAGTGAAATGGAAAACCCTTTGATTACTTTACTATTTCCCAGGGCCTGGGATTTGAGTTTTCCCTGCACTCAAGTCCTTTTCCCTACAAATAGGGGTAGGAAACTTCATCCTCAGAGACTCTGGTCTCCTGGTGTCTGAGACCAGAATTTCACTCCAACCCAAGCCTTTTCTCATCTGCTGTTCTGTGGTCCACGATCTACTTGCCCTGTGACCCAAGGTTTGTCCTCTGTTCACTCAAAAAGAGGTGGAGCAAAAACGGATTCCTCCCACAATCCTCTCTGCCTGAGTCTACGCCCTGCCATCGCCTCCATGTTCAGGATCTTGGGAACAGAAAGACCCACAACCATCCCTTTCCCCCAGTTCTGTCTCTCCCTGACTGCTGCCCACTCCTGAGCCTTAACACCCCTGGGGTACCCCCAGACCCCTGTTCCAAAGGGTGCCTGGTAGTGGATATGGTGGAGGCAGGGGAGGGGTTGGTTGGAGCCAGGTTTCCCCCAGGGGTGGGGCAGTACTCATGCTGGTATAGACTGCTTGGCAGGGCCGTGGGGAGGGAGGGGCATGCGGAGGAAGGGCACACCCTGCCTGAGCCCCTCAGTCCCAGCCGTTGTCCTTCACCATGTGTGACATTTCAATGATGTATTTCCCTTCCTTGTACTTCTGGCTCGTCTCAAAAGCTTGTTCCTGGTGAAGGAGAAAGCAGTGATTGTAGGACAAAGCAGTTTCCTTCCAGGCCCCACTGTCACCTGTATGGCCCCCACCCCAAGGGTCATCCACCTAGCCCAACCCAGTGACTAGTTCTTTCTTTCCTCTTTGGACCATACAAGGAAGGACCTGACATGGTCACTGGGGCTTGAAGGGCCATGGGGACTGCCACTTTAGAGGGTGACCCTCTTCCTCAGGTACTTACATATTTCCAGCCCAGTGTGGTTTTGCAGCTCTCACAGAAAATGTCAGCTACCGAGTGGAGCCCCGTGAGCAAGAGGCGCTGTTCAGCTGGCCCGCAACCCACGTTGACCCTGTCTCAGGAAACAGGAAGGACCCAGCACCCAGTGGGGTTGCACTGTCAGTCCAGTCCCCAGACAGCCCAAGGGAACTTCCATCTGGAGAGAACTGGACAGCCCCTGCCTTTGATAATCCACCCCTTTAAGACTAGAGCCTGGGCCTTCTTTTTCCACCGTTATGATTTCAATTCTCCCCCGGCTCCCCATGTGAGAACTTCAGACTGAGACCCTCTTTGCAAAAGGGGAGGCAAAGACTGAAGGCACAAGATCACCTGATGGATTCCCCCCTTTCTCCACAGAGGAAAATTACTCACTCACACATAAGCACAAGCACACGCACAAGGAAAGAGGTAGACTCACACGGAGTTAAACAGGTAGGCTCGGCCATGGCTCCCTTGGAAGGACTGTGGAGACATAGGACAGACAATGACTACCAAGCAGCCTTCAGCCCCACTGCCTGAATCCCCACAGGGGTGTGTAGGAGAGAGGAAGAGCTTTGCTGCCTCACCCCTGGGTGATGTTCAGGCTAGCCTGGTGCGCGAGAGGAGGGGAATGGCAGGTCCCCGCTTCGCGTACCTTGGAAATAAGCTCATCGTGTTTGGCCAGGTGTGCACGGCAGTGGACACAGCTGTAAGTGCGGTGACAGCGGGGCAGATAGCTGCGGAAAGTCTTGGTGGGGAGGCAGGCAGGGCCCGGACCGGGGTCACAGCTGGGCATGACGGGCTGGAGGACAATGCCCTGGCGGGCTGGAGGGGCTGGCGCCGTGCAGCCCCCGCAGAGACGGTCGCAGGTGAAGCAGCGGAGCAGGTTGGCTAGAGCCGTGTTTCAGGGCAGGAGAAGTGTTGGGGGGCTGCCCGGCCAGGGCCCCCCCAGACGAGAACCAGATAGAAATAGAAGTCACCTGGGAAGAGGGGAAAGGACATCAGGGGAGCTGCGACCTCAGGAGGACCCCTCCTGAGGGAATGGAGGAAAAGGGAATCAGCTCACCCATACCTCTACTTCCCCCATCACCATCGACCCCCCCACAGCATCCAGTTGCATTGTTGCCCTGTCCCCTGGATCCCCATTCTGCTCTGGCAAACCTGGCAGCCGATCCAGGCTTCTGGCGCCAAAGCCAGGGAGTCGGTGTTTCTCCCTCCTGGGGCAGAAGCAGCCTCCACCATTTTCCACAGAGAGAAGCCCACGGGCACAGACGCTGCCATGGGAGCAACGTCATCTGCAAGTGCCCTCTCCTTGGTTTTCAGTTCTTCGTGAGGCTCTGCATCGCACAGGCACTGTGTCTCAGGGGATCAGAGCCTTTTAAGAGTTGGGGATGCCTGAAGGTCTTTCTTTTACATGGTCTTTGTTTGCAATACAATTGGTCCTTTATACATTTTGGGGAGGGGGGCAGGAGGTGTAAGGTGAGGGGAGGGAGAGCATGCAGGCAGGTATACAAACCCCGATTCGGTTCTCTCCTGAGGTCAGGGTCCTGTGCTCTGGGACTCTTCACTAGAACTTTATAGATGTTTCCAACAGTACCAAAGCCCTCACATGTGGCCGCCCATTCCCGCACCTTGGTTCACTCATTCTGGCCCAGAATAAGCACCTGCCTGTCTTCCCAGCCTGTGGGCCCCTTGGTCTTTCTCTCTCCTAGTCTTTACTAACTGTTGCCTTAGCCCTTGGTTAAAGACTTAGGCAGAAAATACATTTTCTTCAGGCAATCTGACAGCTGGAGCCAATGGGAAATGAGTAGCATGTCAGAGGAGCCTGATTCCTGGGCTGGGCAGGGCTGTGTGGTAGGGTGAGAGCAACGGCCACAACGAACAGCAGAAGGGGGACTCTTATTTTTAACAGCTGTGCTTTGGGGCACAAGGCAGAAAATGTTTCTTTCTACCTTCTCCCAGGGGCAGGGACAAACAGCAGTGACTCTGTGGGTGACTGAAGATGAAGTAATTGCTGGGTTCTGATTAGGAATAGAGGAAGATTGCCTTCTGCCCACGCGCCAGCCTCCGAGTGGCTGAAGGTGCTGGAGGCAGAGGATAAGAAGGGAGGTGGCCCCTGTTGGCTCCGATAAGCAGGTGAGCTGCTGCTTTCTCCTTCATAGGGCTTCCCAGCCCACTGTGGGTGGTTAGCCTAAGTCTGGTTCAGAGATGCCAGCTGGGCACTCTGGCAATGCTAGAGCACTAAGCAGAGAAGAGGCAGTGTTGGCTCTGGTTAGCCAGGGCATACAGGCTCTCCTCGTCCTGTCCTCCGCAGTGGCCACAAGCACCCAGCTGTTCCACTCTCTCTGAAGGCCGCCAGGCAGTCTCTCCGCAAAACCTCCATAGAGACTATCTTCAGTTTCAGGTCCTCTCCTCCGGGCTGGGCCCCAGGAAGACACCTTGGGCTGAGTTCAGGGTGACATTGGGCTCCGGCTGCAGGAAACGGGCCCTCCTCGCCAAGAGACCACCTTTCAGTCTCTGCTTCACAGGTTTGCCTTCAACTTTGCCAGCGAGTTCCCCTCTGACATGCACCACCTTGAAACACCTTCTTCAAGGGGCATGGGGAATGGGGCAGCTTGGGTCCCCAATCCTGAGCTCCTTCTCCAGCCTCCGGCCGTCACGCCTCCCTCCCTCTCCCCTAATTCCCAGTCAAGCCAAGGAAAGGCTGCACAGAAGGCCAGAGAATCACAAAGGGGAGTAGGGGTCATTTTTTCACCCATCTCGGATCACAGGGAGAAGCAAGTTGGGCAAATGACTGGAGAAAAAACAAAGGCAAGCCGAGTGCTGGGGAGAGATGTTCCCCTGAAGTGAGACGGGGCTGGACCGTAGGAGAAAGGGGAGAGGGAGGGCTGGCGGGGGCAACTGACAGCTGACAGCAGAGGCGCCGAGGCGGAGGCTGGAGGAACCAGGTGCGAATCTCGTGCTTCTCAGGGGGGAAAAGGAAAGGGGGGGACACCTGCTCACAATGGATTTTCTCATCTGCTCTGAGGTTTTGGCACCCCCCAGGCTGGTATTCTCAGTATGGTATGGTCCAAATAATTAGCAGCACCGCCAGCTCCCAGGGCAGGCTTTGGGGGTCTGCACCAGCAGCAAAACAATAAACAGTGATGCCTGATGCTGCAGCCAAAGTTGCCGGGAAATAAGTGCGGGAATCGTCAGAGCTTGGAGAGGGATGGAGGAACCGAGAGAGAGGAGCGGAGGCAGCGGGGAGGGGGAAGGGAGGACAAAGGGTGGATGAATAATGCTTTTGCAAAGGGGAGAAAGCAACACGCAGCAGGAGGAGGAAATTTGCAAAGAGAAAAAAATTCATTTGGAGAAGGGCTGCCCCCTCACCTTGAGGTCTGCTCCAGAGATCTCCGTCTATCTCTCTCTCTCTCTCTCAATCTCTCAATCTCTCTGCTCACTCTTCTCTCTTCTCTTTCCGCTCCTTCAATTGGGAAGGGGATGGGGGTGGGTGGGGGGAGGGTAGTTGGGGGCTCAAGACTGGGGCTGCAAAGCTGGCCAGCTGCTGGGGGGGCAGAGGTTGTCTCTCGTTCTGTACCTCGGTCTGTGGGTGAATGTGGCTGTGTGTTGTGGAACTGCATCATAACACTGTGAGTCATCCATCCCCCCCACCCCCCCTCACCTCCCACGTCAGAGCAGGGCTGGGAGACACAGGAGGCGGGTCGGAAGGAAGGGAGGGGGTAGGCATCAAGGGACGGGGCTAGAGGAGTGGGGGCCGAGGGACAAGGCGGCGATGGTGGGCAAGGGGAGAGGCAGGTTGTTAAGGAGGAAGGCAGTGTGGCCAAGGAGATACGAAGAACCTGGGGGAAGGACAGGGCTGGGCAAGGATGCAGTGAGGGTGGCAGGGCTGAAGGAAAGGAGGTGGCAAGGCTGGTGAAGGAAGAGATGGATGCAGAGTGAGGGAGCACACACACATTTAAGATGATACACTTTCCCATTTCAGCTTGGACACCAGCCCTGAAGCAGGGAAAAGACAGATGTACTAATTGTCATGGATGGCAAACTGTGCCCCCAAACTTGTACCAAGCCTCAAAGCCTTGGTTTAATACTCCTGAAGGAGTAATAGACCCAATGTGACATTTTGCATGGAGGAACCCCTTAACAGCTACCTCCAAATTATGCGTGCTTCATGAATGGAGACACCTACATTATATGAAGTTCTCTATTGGGCTGTAAACTTCCTGAGACAGGCCTTCTGGGAAATTACTCTCTATATCCCAGGACTGCAATGTCCAGTGCAGACCCGTGCATTTAGATGTTTCCAAAATAGCGGTTGTTTCCACGGCATTATGTTCTGCTGGCCTAGAGGTCTTAGTTCCAGAGGGAGGAATGCTGCCACCAAGAGACACAACAATGATTCCATTAAGCTGGAAGTTAAGATTGCCACCCGGCCACTTTGGGCTCTTCTTACTTTTAAGCCAACTTGCTAAGAAGGGAGTTACAGTGTTTGACCCAGACTATCAAGATGAAATCAGTCTACTACTCCACAATGGAGGTAAGGAAGGATGCGTGGAATACAGGAGATCACGTAGGGCGTCTCTTAATATTACCATGCCCTGTGATTAAGGTCAATGGGAAACTGCAACAGCCCAATCCAGGCAGGATGACAAATGGCCCAGACCCTTCAGGAATGAAGGTTTGGGTCACTCCATCAGGTAAAAAAACATAATCTGCTGAGGTGCTTGCTGAAGGCAAATGGAATTCAGAATGGGTAGTCAAAGAAGGTAGTCATCAATACGAACTATGACCATGTGACCAGTTGCAGAAATGAGGACTGTAATTGTCATGAGTATTTCCTCCTCCTTTTGTTAGGAACATGTTTGTGCATATATACACTTGTATTAAGAAAATATCTTCATTTTATTTCCTTTCTTTTGCCTTTATCATGTGACATAAGACTTACTGACTTGATATCAGCACTTAAGTGTTGTTAACTCTATGTAATAGCATTTGGGTTGGGGATTGGTGCGTTTCCGGTTGTACAAAGGATAGCTGTATTATGTTAAGCGTAATTATGACCTTATTATTGTCCTTATTTGAAGATCATGTATGATTTCAGGAGATGTGTATGGGTTCAAGTTGACAAGGGGTGGACTGGTGATGGTTAATATTGTCAACTAGATTGGATTGAAAGATGCAAAGTATTGTTCCTGGGTGTGTCTGTGAGGGTATTGCCAAAGGCGATTAACATTTGAGTCAATGGACTAGGAAAGGCAGACCCACCTCAATCTGGATGGGCACAATGTAATCAACTGTCAGCTAGGCCAGAATAAAAGCAGACAGAAGAACGTGGAAAGACCAGACTGGTTTAGCCTCCGAGCCTACATCTTTCTCCCATGCTGGACGCTTCCTGCCCTCGAATATTGAACTCCAAGGTCTTCAACTTTGGGATTCGGACTGGCTTCCTTGCCCCTCAGCTTGCAGGCAGCCTACTGTGGGACCTCATCTGGTGATCATCTGAGTCAATATTCCGTAATAACTCTGATTTATATATACATCTATCCTATTAGTTCTATGCCACTAGAGAACCCTGATTAATAGAGCAGTTGAGTTGCATCTTCAGACATGAACCAAGTGTCTGGCTTTGGTCTCAAAGAGACTGAATTAGACTCTTAGCTCTGCCAATTACTTGGCAGGAACCACTAGGCAAATTACTGATACTCTTTGTGCCTTAGTCTTACTCTTCTGCTAAATGAAGCTAATAATATTTATTATTATTAGCTCATGGAGATGCAGAATAAAGTGAGATAACATTTAAATGCCTGAAAAGTGCCTGGCACATGATAGGCAGTAAACAGTAGTGTCATTTCAAAACAACATTCTCGCCAGGTGCGGTGGTTCAAGCCTGTAATCCCAGCACTTTGGGAGGCCGAGGCAGGCAGATCACAAGGTCAGGAGATCGAGACCTTCCTGGCCAACATGGTGAAACCCCCATCCCTAATAAATAACAAAAATTAGCTGGACATGGTGGCACGTGCCTGTAATCCCAGCTACTCGAGAGCCTGAGGCAGGAGAATCGCTTGAACAGGAAGTCAGAGGTTGCAGTAAGCCGAGATGGCGCCACTGTACTCACAGAGGTTGCAGTGAGCCGATCGCGCCAGCCTGGTGACAGAGGGAGACTCTGTTTCAAAAAAAAAAAAAAAGCATTCTTGGCTGGGTGAGGTGGCTCACACCTTGTAATCCCAGCACTTTGGGAGGCCGAGGTAGGTGAATCACCTGAGGTTGGGAGTTCGAGACCAGCCTGGACAACGTGGTGAAACCCCCCTCTCTACTAAAAATACAAAAAATTAGCCAGGTGTGATGGCGTGTGCCTGTAATCACAGCTACTTGGGAGGCTGAGGCAGAAGAATCGCTTGAACCCAGGAGGCGGAGGTTGCAGTGAGCCAAGATGGGACCACTGCACTCTAGCCTGGGCAACAAAGAGAGACTCCGTCTCAAAAAAAAAACAAAACCAAAAAAACAAAAGTGAAACCAAAACAGCATTCTCAATGTATGACCCCCAAAACCCAGGGAGGATTTATTATTAAATTCTGATATCTCAAGAGACACATGCCAAATTTTTGTCTTATGAAGAAATTACATCTTTTGTTGCTATTTTTCTAGCAGCTTCCAGTTAAATTTCATTTGACTTAGAATTCATTTCTCATGGGGTGCTGTCCTGTGCATGTTACTAAAGTAGGTGACACAGAACATATCCCCTAAGACAAAAACCCTGATTTCTAACAGAGGCTAGCATTTAGCAAATGAAGTACGACAAAGATAGGGACTTCTAGAAAGCAGTGCTTGGGGGTGGTTTGTTTTTCTTCTCACATGAAAAGAGGGAAAAAAAAGTTAAGGCAGGGAAATGTGGGTAATGGGAGACATTGCTAGTTGAGCATGAAAATAAAAAGAGATTCTAAATATTTAATCAGGGAAGATTCTGGGGTTTAAAGTAAATTCTGAAAAGACAACGTGGGTGTCTTGAGGGATAGTACTAGAGATTTGGAATTGAGAGAAAAAGCTAGGTAAAGAAAGAAGAGAGAAGTGCTTTTGTTTGGGCAGCAGAAGAGAGGGGAAATAAAAGTAGAACACATGGACACAGGAAGGGGAACATCACGCACTGGGGCCTGTTGAGGGGTGGGGGGAGGGGAGAGGGATAGCATTAGGAGATATACCTAATGCTAAATGACGAGTTAATAGGTGCAGTACACCAATATGGCACATGTATACATATGTAACAAACCTGCACGTTGTGCACCACATGTACCCTAAAACTTAAAGTATAATAATAATAAAATTAAAAAAAAAAAGAAAAAAAGATTTTGAAAAGCAATTGTTGAGAACAATGAGAAGTGGGAAAAGGCAAATGATTAGTTTTCAGGGCATGGATTGAAAGTTCTTTTGTTTTGTTTGTTTGTTTGTTTGTTCTTTGAAATGGAATATCCCTCTGTTTCCCAGGCTGGAGTGCAATGCCATGATCCGAGAATCACTGCAACCTCCGGCTCCCGGGTTCAAGTGATTCTCCCACCTCAGCTTCCTGAGTAGCTGGGATTACAGGCATGTGCCACCATGCCTGGCTAATTTTTGTATTTTTCGTAGAGACGGGATTTCACCATGTTGGTCATGCCGGTCTCGAACTCCTGATCTCAAGTGATCCACCCACCCTGGCCTCCCAAGGTGCTGGGATTACAGGCGTGAGTCACTGGGCCCAGCTCGGATTGAAAGTTTGGAAGCAGGCCAGGCACCTGTAATCCCAGCACGTTGGGAGGCTGAGGCGGGCAGATGACCCTGAGGACAGGGGTTCAAGACCATCCTGGCTAACATGACAAAACTCCTTCTCTACTAAAAATACAAAAATTAGCTGGGCATGGCTGCGGGCGCCTGTAATCTCAGCTACTTGGGAGGCTGAGGCGGGAGAATTGCTTGAACCCGGAAGGCGCAGGCTGCAGTGAGCCGAGATTGCGCCACTTCACTCCAGCCTGGGCAACAAGAACGAAACTATGTCTCAAGAAAAAGAAAGAGAGAGAGAGAAAGAAAGAAAGAAAGAAAGTTTGGAAGCAAAAAGAAAATGATCAAGGATCTAGCTGGAGAGGAGAAAAAGAACATATGATGACGGTATTGTTTGGAGGTGGGGTGGAGATGGCAGGAGTGCTTGGTGAAAGATTAAAACTGAGAAAAGAGCTGGGTGCCGTGGCTCACGCCTGTAATCCCGACATTTTGGGAGACCGAGGCAGGTGGATCACCTGAGGTTAGGAGTTCGAGACCAGCCTGACCAACATGGTGAAACCCTGTCTCTGCTAAAAATAGAAAAATTAGCTGGGTGTGGCAGTGGAAACCTGTAATCCCAGCTACTCAGGAGGCTGAGGCAGGAGAACCGCTTGAACCCGGGAGATGGAGGTTGCAGTGACCTGAGATCGCACCACTGCAATCCAGTCTGGGAGACAGAGTAAGACTCCATCTAAAAAAAAAAAAAAAAAAAAAAAAAAAAAGTGAGAGAAGAGAGTGTAGTCAAGCACAGATGCTTTAAATGTTGTGTCCTGACTCTTTCTGTATTTTAGAAGCAAAATGGAGAGCAGCCTAAAGGAAAGGAGGGGTTCTTTTCCCTAAGTTCAGCTTGAGATGGTTATACAATATCCAAATAAAAACAACTTTCAGGTAACTGGGAGAAACTGCCTCAAGGGAGATAGTAGAGGTGAAGATACAGATCTCGGAGATAGATTGCATGGAAAAAGGCGAGGATAAGCCCACTCAGGGAGAAAATTTGCAAATGGAAGACTGGAACTGAATTTTTAAAGAAGAGTAGAAGATTACGGGACACACAATAGTTAATTGAAAAACTAATGCATAGGCCGGGCGTGGTGGCTCACGCCTGTGTTCTCAGCACTTTGGGAGGCGGAGATGGGCAGATCACTTGAGGTGAGAAGTTTGAGGTCAGCCTGACCAACATGGTGAAAACCCCATCTCTACTAAAAATACAAAAATTACCTGGGTGTGGTGACACACGCCTGTAATCCAAGCTACTTGGGAGGCTGAGGCAGGAGAATCACTTGAACCCGGGAGGCAGAGGTTGCAGTGAGCTGAAATTGCGCCACTTCACTCCAGCCTGGGCAACAGAGCAAAACCTCATCTCAAAAAAAAAAAAAAAAAAAAAAAGCTAATGCATATATGTTCAATGAATGAAATAATTAAAGCAAACCATCAAAGAAAAACTCAGAAGTGATAAGTGAGGATGGCACTGCTTGGGGAGTGCTGCTAAGTAGGGCCAGCAGGAGAAAATCTTTCTGGCGAACCAGAAAATCTTCCCAGTCTCCTCAATATGAATTAACTACGTGAGCCGGACTGAAAAAAGTACTCACCTGTAAAGTGGAGATGACAATTATAGTACCTACTGCATAGGATTCTGGCTACGATTAAATGAATTTACACCTGAAAAGTCCATAGACCAGTATCTGGCATATAACAGTATATAAATGTGGTTTTTTGTTTTTTGTTTTTGTTTTTTTGAGACAGAGTCTCGCGCTGTCGCCCAGGCTAGAGTGCAGTGGCACGATCTCGGCTCACTGCAAGCTCCGCCTCCCGGGGTCAGGCCATTCTCCTGCCTCAGCCTCCCTAGTAGCTGGGACTACAGGCGCCTGCCACCACGCCCAGCTAATTTTTTTGTATTTTTAGTCGAGACGGGTTTCACTGTGTTAGCCAGGATGGTCTCGATCTCCTGACCTCGTGATCCACCCACCTCGGCCTCCCAAAGTGCTGGGATTACAGGCGTGAGCCACCACGCCCTGCCTTAAATGTGATTTTTTTTTTGAGACAGAGTCTCACTCTGTTGCCTAGGCTGGTGTGCAGTGGCGTGATCTCAGTTCACTGCAACCTCCGCCTCCCCGGTTCAAGCGATTCTCCTGCCTCAGCCTCCCAAGTAGCCGGGATTACAGGCGCCCGCCACCACGCCTAGCTAATTTTTGTATTTTTAGTATAGATGGGGTTTCACCATGTTGGTCAGGCTGGTCTCGAACTCCTGACCTCAGGTGATCCGCCCGTCTCGGCCTCCCAAAGTGCTGAGACTGCAGGCGTGAGCCACCGCGCCTGGCCTAAATGTTTACTATTATTATAACCGGACTCAGACTTAGAAACTCTGGGTTTGAGTCCTAGCTCTACCAATGGCTGTTAATGTTTGGGCAAACCTCTGCACCTGTCTTAGTCTCCTCCCCCATCTGAAATTGGATATAATAAAGCTGTCTTTACAGGGTGGCTGTGAAAGAAGATGCCTGAAAGGGATCTGAAAAATGTTAAGTATTGCACGAATGAATGATATTATAGCCCCTTCCGCCCCAGCCTATAATAAAAACGTAAAAGCTGATATCAGATTTTTTTCTATGTTACAGGCATTGTACTTAGTACTTTACAGGCACATTCCTGCAATCGTCAAAACAACATTAGGAGGTTGGGCACTGTTATTATCCCAACTTTGCAGACAAAAAACGATATCACGCTTGAGCCCAGGAGGTCGAGGCTGCAGTGAGCCATGTTCGCGGCACTGTACTCCAACCTGGGCGAGAGAGTGAGACCCTGTCTCAAAAACAAAAAGAAAAAAAAACGATCTCAGAGAGATGAAGCCTGTGATTTGCTCAAAGTCACACAGTGATGTAAGCAGTATATCAAATAATATAAGATTCCAAAGCCCAAGTTAGTAAAAAGAGGATTATAGACGTGGTGGAACCTGTTGGCTGCGGGGCAAATGACTGACCTGTAACTGTCAGGGATTTATGGAGGGAAATGAGTGCCTAACAAAAACCCTCGTTTAGTGGGAGAGAGGTTGTTGGGTAATGACTGACTTGTAGCTGGAAGAAATCATCGGATTTTTATTCTTTTATTAAAGAAAAAAAATTTGAAATGCCTTCCATGTGCCAAGCACTGTGTCAGGTGGGAGATGACAGCTCGATGAAACCTCTGTCAGGCTGTCTTCCTCCGCTTTCTCTACCCCTGGGTTTCCCCCTGCCTAAAAAGGATTTTGTGCTTCGTGGCTTGTCCAGGCAAGCAGGCCGTCGCGGGACCTAGACCGAGACAGTCTCTCTTTCTTCCGGGCCTCCCTTCTGTTTCCTGGGCTGCAGGGGAGCAGGAAATCTGGGGCGAGATTCCCGCCGCGGACGCGCACTGCCGAAGCCTGGTCCCTCGACCTGTCCCTGCCCAGCGCGGGGGCGCAACCGCCACGCCTCCTCACCCCTCCCTCCGGCTGCACGAATAATGACAACAGCCGCCCCTCCCACCTTTGGCGTCACGTTCAAAACAATCCTTTGACTACAACTCCCAGAAGGCCGAGCGGCTTAGCGAGTGCACCCGCTCTCGGCTGCTCCGGCAAACTACACATCCCAAAGGGCAGCGCGCGACCGCGTGTCCTTTCACAGCGCAAGTGCGAAACTGCGTTTGTTTCCGGCGTGGGTCCGGGCAAGAACCGCTTGTAGTTTGGTTTAAGTTCTGCACGGGAGGACCTTCTGAGTTTACCTGTTGGGCTCCTGGCTGCGCAGGTGAGTTAAAAAAAGGGCAGGAACACAACTGTCGCCTCCTTGGGGTCTGGGGAGATTTTGGTGTCTGGGGAGATTTTGGTGTCTGGGAAGGTTGGGACAAATGCTGAAGCTAGAGCTGCAGTCCAGGATCAGAAATAATTCATATCGTTTCCTTGCCGTTTTCTAGTTTACGAAGTGCTTTTTTTTCCTCCCACAATTCCTGTAAACCCCAAGAACAACACTGTATTTGAGGAAGTGTAAGTGCTTCCAGTCGACAGCTTCAAAGGTTCAGAGAAGTTAAGTGATTGTCTAAAGACACTACTAGTAGTTACAGAGACGAGGATTAGGCTGTTTTCTGAGTTCAGATCCGGTGTGCTCTGCCTTGCATCCGTATTTCAGACGC
Source organism: Pan paniscus (assembly GCF_029289425.2). NCBI lineage: Eukaryota > Metazoa > Chordata > Mammalia > Primates > Hominidae > Pan > Pan paniscus. The sequence continues at coordinate 58,814,612 of NC_073258.2, forward strand.
CCTTTCCTGTTGACTAGGATGATTGGGGTCAGGGCATCTGTTACCTTCTCAAGTTTGGAGTTTACCAATAGAGTGATGGAGGGTGATATAATTAAATCTTCTGTCAGTCTGTAGGTATGGTTTTTCTCTGATGTCTGAGACATTAATTCACTCAATGTATTGAGGTGTCTACAGTCTGTCAAGCTCTATTCTAAGCAGTATACAGTATCAAACAAAAATGCCTAAGTCTTAACATTTTGGGGTGGGGGAGGCGGGGAAGACACAATATATAGTGAGACAGATGGTGATAAGAAATATGGAGAGAATTAAAGCAAGGTAAGGGGAAACATTCATTGTATGTTTTTATTATTTATTTATTTATTTATTTTATTTTATTTTATTTTATTTTGAGACAGAGCCTTGGTCTGTCACCCAGGCGGGAGTACAGTGGCATGATCTCGCCTCACTGCAACCCTGCAACCTCCACCTCCTGGGTTCAAGCGATTCTCCTGACTCAGTCTCCTGAGTAGCTGGGACTACAGGCGCCCACCATTATGCCTGGCTAATTTTTGTATTTTTTAGTAAATACTGAGATTTCACCATGTTGGCCAAGCTGGTCTTGAACTCCTGACCTCAGGTGATCCACCCGCCTTGGCCTCCCAAAGTGCTGGGATTACAGGCGTGAGCCACCAGGCCTGGCCAATATTTGCATTTTTTGTACAGACGGGGTTTCACCATGTTGCCCAGGCTGGTCTTGCACTCCTGAGCTCAGGGGATCTGCCCAACTCAGCACCCCAAAGTGCTGAAATTACAGGCCTAAGCCACTGTGCCTGGCCCATTGGATGATTTTTTTTTTTTTTTTGAGATGGAGTCTTGCTCTGTTGCCCAGGCTGGCATGCAGCGGCGCAATCTCGGGTCACTGCAGCCTCTGCCACCTGGGTTCAAGCGATTCTCCTGCCTTGGCCTCCCAAAGAGCTGGGATTACAGGTACCCTCCACCATGCCCGGCTAATTTTTTTTTTTGTATGTTTAGTAGAGACAGGGTTTCACCATGTTGGCCAGGCTAGTCTTGAACTCCTGACCTCAAGTGATCCAGCCACCTCGGCTTCCCAAAGTGCTGGGATTACAGGCGTGAGCCACCATGCCTGGCCCCATTGGATGTTTTTGTAACAGAAGACTGACTTATAATTAGATCTGATATTTAATTTGTGTTCTAGGCACAGCAGCTACACAGAAGAGATGGGAGAAGAGGCTAATGATGACAAGAAGCCAACCACTAAATTTGAACTAGAGCGAGAAACAGAACTTCGCTTTGAGGTGGAGGCATCTCAGTCAGTTCAGTTGGAGTTGTTGACTGGCATGGCAGAGATCTTTGGCACAGAGCTGACCCGAAACAAGAAATTCACCTTTGATGCTGGTGCCAAGGTGGCTGTTTTCACTTGGCATGGCTGTTCTGTGCAACTGAGCGGCCGCACGGAGGTGGCTTATGTCTCCAAGGACACTCCTATGTTGCTTTACCTCAACACTCACACAGCCTTGGAACAGATGCGGAGGCAAGCGGAAAAGGAAGAAGAGCGAGGTCCCCGAGTGATGGTAGTGGGCCCCACTGATGTGGGCAAGTCTACAGTGTGTCGCCTTCTGCTCAACTATGCAGTGCGTTTGGGCCGCCGTCCCACTTATGTGGAGCTGGATGTGGGCCAGGGTTCTGTGTCCATCCCTGGTACCATGGGGGCCCTCTACATCGAGCGGCCTGCAGACGTCGAAGAGGGTTTCTCTATCCAGGCCCCTCTGGTGTATCATTTTGGTTCCACCACTCCTGGCACTAACATCAAGCTTTATAATAAGGTCAGAGCCAGAGAAAGGTGGGGTGGAGGGAAGGGCTGCTATCAGGGTAGGAAACTGGGGAAGTTTACTAGTTAACACTGCATTTTCTCAGCTGGTATTTCTGCTGCATTACTTTAGAAAGGCAATTCCAAATATGTCAGTCTCAGATTGTTAAACATTTCTGTGGATCTATTCTTAGTAATTTGTTAGATTTTCACTTAGGGCATAAAACAGGAGGCAGAAGCAGCAACATAAAAATTAAATCCATGTTATGGTATCAAAACTACAGCCATTAAAAATGTCATTTTTTCAGGCTGGGTACAGTGGCTCATGCCTGTAATCCCACAACTTGGGAGGCTGAGACGGGTGGATCACCTGAGGTCAGGAGTTGGAGAGCAGCCTGGCCAACATGGTGAAACCTCGTCTCTACTAAAAATACAAAAAGTAGCTGGGCATGGTGGCTGGTGCCTGTAATCCCAGCTGTTCAGAGACTGAGGCAGGAGAATCACTTGAACGCGGGAGGTGGAGGTTGCAGTGAGCTGAGATCGTGCCACTGCACTCCATCCTGGGCAACAGAGTGAGACTCCATTTCAAAAAAAAAAATCATTTTTCTTATATCTAATAGCACTTATTCTAAAGAGGAACAAAGTAGCCATGGGTTTGTCTGGGTGTTTTTGTTCTTACCTCGATCCTCTCTTTTGCAGATTACATCTCGTTTAGCAGATGTGTTCAACCAAAGGTGTGAGGTGAACCGAAGGGCATCTGTGAGTGGCTGTGTCATTAACACCTGTGGCTGGGTCAAGGGCTCTGGTTACCAGGCTCTGGTGCATGCAGCCTCAGCTTTTGAGGTGGATGTCGTTGTTGTTCTGGATCAAGAACGACTGTACAATGAACTGAAACGGGACCTCCCCCACTTTGTACGCACTGTGCTGCTCCCTAAATCTGGGGGTGTGGTGGAGCGCTCCAAGGACTTCCGGCGGGAATGTAGGGATGAGCGTATCCGTGAGTATTTTTATGGATTCCGAGGCTGTTTCTATCCCCATGCCTTCAATGTCAAATTTTCAGATGTGAAAATCTACAAAGTTGGGGCACCCACCATCCCAGACTCCTGTTTACCTTTGGGCATGTCTCAAGAGGATAATCAGCTCAAGCTAGTACCTGTCACTCCTGGGCGAGATATGGTGCACCACCTACTGAGTGTTAGCACTGCCGAGGGTACAGAGGAGAACCTGTCCGAGACAAGTGTAGCTGGCTTCATTGTGGTGACCAGTGTGGACCTGGAGCATCAGGTGTTTACTGTTCTGTCTCCAGCCCCCCGCCCGCTGCCTAAGAACTTCCTTCTCATCATGGATATCCGGTTCATGGATCTGAAGTAGAGATCAGCAGGAAGCCTTGCTGCCTGGGACATAGAGATCATCTGGCCACCCCTAGAGGCAGATGGGCTGAGATAAAAGACTGTTGGGGCCACCTGACCAGTAAACTGTGGACTAGTAGTTCATATTCTACCTCTAAAAACAGGTAGTGGTAACCTGACTCTTCTAATCTTGAACCAAAAGGAAAACCATGAGACTGTAATTGGTTTCTTAGACCACCTAAGATGCCACTTTGAATTCTCTAAGACCCTGGAGAATTGCATTTATTTCACTGTGCTACTATGTGGTTTTTAAAAAATCAATGCTTTATATTCCATATGTGGTTCTTACCCATTTATCTAGGATGAAAGTGTGAATTAGAGGGACTCCTTCCAATAAAGTTCAAACTTAAAAAAAATCATTTTAATAAATATTTTTGCCATATCATAGAAGTTGGTATAATTTATTTTTTTTCCCCTAAGCGTTATAGAAACATCATTGGAATGATTTATTGCTAAAATGCTTGGAGGAGGGGAAAACCAAGAAACCTACCTGTGAGCCACGTCAGGTTTTTTTTTTGGTTGTTGTTGTTGTTGTTTTTTGTAAGAGTCTCACACTGTCACCTGGGCTGGAGTGCAGTGGTGTGATCTTGGCTCACTGCAACCTCTGCCTCCCAGGTTCAAGTGACTCTCCTGCCTCAGCCTCCCAAATAGCTGGGGTTACAGGTGCCTGCCACCACGCCCAGCTAATTTTTTGTATTTTTTTTAGTAGAGACAGGGTTTCACTATGTTGGCCAGGCTGGTCTCAAACTCCTGACCTCATGATCTGCCTGCCTCGGCCTCCCAAAATGCTGGGATTACAGGTGTGAGACACTGTGCCCGGCTGTGAGTTCTTATGATAGTTCACCTTTCCTCTGCACTTAGGTAAGTAGATGGTAAATCTGCTGTCAGTGCTGGATTTACTGTGGGGAGTTAGAGGCTGGTGATAATCTTGGAATGAGATTTCATATCTAATCATTTTCCAGAGATAGCTCATTTTCCTTCCAGTACAGCTATCCTTGTCTATTTGATTGGAACTAGGCCCTAAGTTAAAGTGTAACTTAAGCTTTCAGGTGGTAAGAAACTGGGAAAGCCCATTCTTTTTGATCTCTTGCAAATGACTGTTTGGTGTCCCTGGTTTGCACTTGGATTACTTAAGTATCTGATGCCATTCATCCATTCCTTCTTTTCATAAATGTTTACTGAGGACCGACTGTTTGTCAGGAGCCACTGTAGATGGGGAACAAGATAGACAAAAGTTTTATGGAGCTTACATTATAGAATAAACAAATTTAAAAAGGCAAGTGCTATGCAGAGACTTAAATTTGGGGGATATGAGACAGAGTGACTGGAGGCTACTTTAGATTGGGTGGTCAGGAAAGGCCCTTCCTGAGCATACATTTTGGGCTAAGACTTGAATGGCTGTGTGAAGTCTGGGGCAAAACCTTCCTGGTGAGAAAAAAACTGCAAAACCCTAATAAAGGAACAAGCTTGATGAGTTTGGTGAAGAGAAAAGCCAGTGTGGTTGAAGCTTAGTGAACCAAGAAAGACTGTACAAGATGAGGCTGGAGGGGGCAGCAAAGACCAGATAATGTAGGGCTTTTGTAAACCAGGGTGAAGAATGGATTTTTTGGCCCAGGTGCCATGGGTGGTGGCCATGCCTTTAACCCTAGCCACTCAGGAGGCTGAGAATCCCTTGAACCCAAGAGGTGGAGGTGCAGAAAGCCGAGATTGCATCACTGCATTCCAGTCTAGGTGACAGAAGGACACTCTGTCTCAAAAAAAGAAAAGGATTTTTTATTTCTTTTTAAGAGATAGGGATCTCAGCCGGGCGTGGTGGCTCATGCCTGTAATCCCAGCACTTTGGGAGGCTGAGGTGGGTGGATCACTTGGGGTCAGGAGTTCGAGACCAGCCTGACCAACATGGTGAAACCCCATTTCTACTAAAAATGCAAAAAAAATTTAGTCGAGCATGGTGGCACATGCTTGTAATCCCAGTTACTTGGGAGGTTGAGGCAGGAGAATTGCTTGAACCCGGGAGGTGGAGGTTGCCGTGAGCCAAGATCACGCCACTGCACTCCAGCCTAGGCAATAAGAGCGAAACTCTGACTCAAAAAAAAAAAAAAAAAAAAAGAGATGGGGGGTGTCTCACTATGTTGCCCAAGCTGGCTTTGAACTTCTGGGCTTAAGTGATCCGCCCACCTTAGTCTCCTGAGTAGCTGGGACTACAAGCTTATGCCACAGCACCTGGTTTAAGAATGGATTTTACTCTTAAGAGCAATGGGAACCAGAGGGGAGGGGTAGTTAAGTAGAGTAATTATTTGATCTTTTTTTTTTTTTTTTTTTTTTTTTTGGGGGGGGACAGAGTTTCATTCTTGTTGCCCAGGCTGGAGTGCAATGGCGCAATCTGGCTCAGTGCAACCTCCACCTCCCAGGTTCAAGCGAGTCTCCTGCCTCAGCCTCCCGAGTAGCTGGGATTACAGGCATGCGCCACCATGCCCGGCTAATTTTGTGTTTTTAGTATAGATGGGGTTTCTCCGTGTTGGTCAGGTTTGTCTCCAACTCCCGACTTCAGGTGATCCGCCCGCCTAGGCCTCCCAAAGTGTGGGATTACAGGCGTAAACCAGCACGCCCGGCTGATCTCCTCCCTCCCTTCCCTCTTTCTTTCTTCCTTTCCTTTCTTTTCCTTTCCTTTCCTTTCCTCTTTCCTCTCTCCCTCCTTCCTGCTCTCTCTTTTTCTTCTCTTTCTTTTTTCTTCTCTTTCTTTTCATTCTTTCCCCTTCCTTCCTATTCCTTTCTTTCCTTTCCATCCCTCACCTCCTCTCCTCTCTCCTCCCCTTCCCTCCCCCTTTCCTTCCCTCCTTCTGAGTTTTGCTATGTTGCCCAGGCTAGAGTGCTGTGGCATGACCTCGGTGCACTGCAACCTCTGCCTCCTGGGTTCAAGTTATTCTCCTGCCTCAGCCTCCTGAGTAGCTGAGTAGCATGCACCACCATGCCTGGTGAATTTTTGTATTTTTAGTAGAGATGGGGTTTTGCCATGTTGGCCAGGCTGGTCTCGAACTCCTGACCTCAAGTGATCCATTCGCCTCGGACTCCCAAAGTGCTGGGATTAGCCTGGCTGATTACTTTAAATTTTGAAAAGATCACTGCTTTGCGGAGAGTGGGTTATCGGGCAAGTGTAAAAGCAAGGACAGTAATTAGGAGAGTTTTGTAAGAGTGCAAATGTGAGAAATGGTGGGGGATGAAATACTAGGGCAGCAGAGGTAGAGCTGGTGAGAGGATATTCTGAAGGCAGGACTTCATAACGGAGTGGTGAGGAAAACGATGGAATCAAGGATGCATCCTGGATTTTTTTTAACAAGACACACTAGGTTAGACATGAGATTGGGAAAACTCAGGGAGTTGTCCCCCTCAGGGACAAGGGAAACTCGAGGTTTTTGGCAGTGTTAAATATGAGCTATTAATTGTCCATGGGTGGCGGAGGTTGCAGTGAGCTGAGATCGCGTCACTGCACTCCAGCCTGGGTAACAGCAAGACTCCATCCCCCAGCACCAGAAAAAATGCAGGAGCGAAGGAGATAGGATCCACAGCACAAAGGGAAGAACTACCCTTTAACACATACAGAGACATTTCACAAGGACAGGAGGAAAGACAGCAGTATTTAAACACAAAGAGGTTGACCAGGAGCAGTGGCTCAGACCTGTAATCCCAGCACTTTGGGAGGTCGAGGCAGGCAGATCACTTGAGCTCAGCAGTTGGAGACTACCCTGGCCAACATGGTGAAACCCTAAAAACACAAAAATTGGGAAATGCATGTTCTAGCTTTCTGTGTGCTTAGGTGCCCATGCTACTGAGGGTCTAAGTCCGGGCAGCCGAAGAGTGTGGTGAGCAAGATGAACAAAGATGCGCAGATGAGAGAAGCCATTAACATATTAAAGTAATTTAAAGTTTGGGTGGTCTGGATATCATACTGTTTTAGCCTAGATTTTACTCTGGATACTTTTCAGAAGTAGCTGGCACTTTAAACCATATGTTCTATTAAACGTTCTTTCCAAGAAATATCTTGAGTGATCCCAAGGAAAACTGGACAAGTGGAATCTCTGTCTTTCAACTTTGGGATAGTGATTATACCTCTGTTAGTGCTCATCCACCTAACAAAGCTTGGCAATCCAAGCTAGTATCCCAGGGGAGTTTAGTTTGGTTGGATGGTGGAAGACTGATTTTTTTTTTTTCCATTTAGCACTGTCTAGCCAAGAGATACCACTATTTACAAGTTCTTAGACAGCTGAAAGGAAAATAAAAATGCCTAATTTGTGGAGGAAATCAGGAAGTCTAAAAATCCAAGAAAAATATTGCAACAGAAAAATGAAAGCTGACTTCATCTTAAAGAAACATGGCTTACAGGTAGAAAATGCCAATATCAGGCCGGGCACTGTGGCTCACGCCGGTAATCCCAGCACTTTGGGAGGCCGAGGTGGGAGGATCATTTGAGGTCAGGAGTTCCAGACCAGTGTGGCCATCATGGTGAAACCCCATCTCTACTAAAAATACAAATATTAGCCAGGTGTGGTGGCACATGCCTGTGATCCCAGCTACTCAGGAGGCTGAGGCATGAGAATTGCTTGAACCCGGGAGGAGGTTGCCATGAGCTGAGATCGCGCCACTGCACTCCAGCCTGGGTGACAGTGTGAGACTCCCTCTCAAAAAGTAAAAAATAAAATATCAATATTGTATCTTCAATAATTTACCTTTCATATGGTCTAAAGAGGTTTTTGTTTTGTTTTGAGACGGAGTCTTGCTCTGTTGCCCAGGCTGGAGTGAAGTTGTGTGATCTCGGCTCACTGCAACCTCTGCCTCCCGGGTTGAAGCAATTCTCCTGCCTCAGCCTCCCGAGTAGCTGGGATTACAGGCTCCCCCGACCATGCCCGACTAATTTTTGTATTTTTAGTAGAGGGAGTTTCACTATGTTGGCCAGGCTGGTCTTGAGCACCTGACCTCGTGATCCGCCTGCCTTGGCCTCCCAAAGTGCTGGGATTACAGGCGTGAACCACCACGCCAGGCCAGGTCTGTTTTAAAAATATAAAGTCGTTATAAAGAACTCTCAAGTGTGTTGCAATAAATGCTGGATTGACGCTGTTAACAAGAATAAACTAGAACTTATAATATATGCCATGTCAGAGAAGGAACTAGATTCCAGAAAACAGAAGGTAGTTCTCTTTTACCTTACTGCCTAATGCTAGTGTCAGAACCACAGTAAAGCCAGCAACATTTGAGACCAAACCCGAGGACAGTCCTCAGGATTTTACAGGTGAGGGGCCTCGGCTTCAGGGAAGTGGCTTGTGAAACACCTTTTTGAGGGACCATTATGTAATAGCCAGAGTTGCTTTCGAAAAAAGAAATAGCCTCGAGCTGAATGGGGAGAGAACACGGGGCATTGCTATTGGGTTCACAGCTGTCTCGGGCTAATCAGGGCAAAGCGTAGCACTATGACCTATGCAGAGTTAGCTCGCCAGGGACAGTAGCTATTCTAGAGAACCTTTTGCTTTTAGCTTTGTATTCTAGGATTGGGTGAGGTGAGGGATGCGGGCGCCCATCCCACGTGTGACAGTGGGAAACTAATGGAATTCAGGGAGTTCACTTCCCGGCTCGCACTCCGGGGGCGGGAGGGTGCTGCCACCGCCTCAGGTCGCGCGCTCCTTAGGCTTCCCTCTCACGGTTAGCGCTACGGCTCCAAGGCTGGCGCCTGCTCTTCTTCATCTCCCTCCCCGGCCCTTGGCAGGAGCCTCGCCCTACATTGGCTCTTCAAGTCCGGGCGTCCCCTTCATGTGGGAGACACAGCCCAGACCATTCCATCGCCCTGGATTCTGCCCGGACCAGCGACCTCGCCGGACTGAAGATTTCTCCAGCAAGATTGTTTTAAATAAAGTTTTTGCCATCAAAAAAAAAAAAAAAAAAAGGAGATGGGAAGGAGAAGAGGGAGGCCTAGTCGCCAAATGGTTGGCCAATCCGCCGCGAAGGGGCTGAAGCAGGAAGCGGCGATAGTCGTCGGTAATTGGCTGCGCTGGAAGCCTGTCTGGACTGTACCACCTCAGTAGGAGAGGGGTTGCTGAATTCGAGAAGGTAGCTGCTTGCTTTTGAGTACTTGTAGTACACACACATAATTCTTTTCTTATTTCCGGGGGTTTTTGCTTGGATTCAGTGGGAATACAACAGGACGCAGGAGAAGGGAAGACTCGCCTGGCCATTTCCTCATTCCTGACTCCTGTGCATTAGGCCAATCCTTGTCTCTTAGTTGTCCCCGCAACCCCACGGCCTTACGTGCGCGCTCTCGTCTTCTCGCGTGCGTACGTCGTTGTGTTGCTGCAGCCAATCAAGCCGCGAGGTCGCCGCGGTCGCCAGGGTTCGCGCGCACGCCCCAGATCGGAGTCGGGGTGGGGGCTATGGGTGAATGGGAGAGTGAGCGGGGGTGGGCGCGGCAGCGCGAGCCGCATGAATGAGACAAACGTGCGCCGCGCGAGACGTCGCGCGAGCCCGGACTAGGGAGCCAATGGGAACGCTGGAAGGGTTCGAGACCCGGCACTGAGGGCAACGGCCGCGCGCCGGCTCCGAGACGAGCGACGCCTGGCGGGAGCGCGCGGCAGCGGGGCGGGCGTGTAGCGTGCGGGGGCCGCGCGCTGCTTCTCTGAGGCAGGACGGCACTGCCGGGAGGCGGCGGTGACAACGACGGCGGTGGTGACGGGCACCGGGCTCGCGGGTGAGTGCGGAGGACACCGGTCCCTGCGGAACCGGAAGTGCCGTACCAGCGAGGTGGGAGGGGAGGGTGACCTCTAGGGAAGGGGGACCGAAGACGGGGAGGGGATTAAGGCCCCATTTCTCCTCCGGGCCGGGTCTTCCAACCGCGGCGGGACCCGTGGGCCCTGGAAACGGACGACGAGTAGAGGCCGGGGATCCACGACCGCCAGGGCTCGGAACGGGTTAGAGACGGCCACTCAGCTCGAGACCGCGGTCCCCGGTGCCTGGCGCCCAGCCGCCGCCCCTTCCGCCCCCGGCCCTGCGCCCTCGGGCTCTGCGGTCCCCGCAGCCCGCTCTCTCAACCTCGGTGGGCCTGGCCGCCGTGGATTCCTTCTTTTCGGTTTCAGCGGTCGTCAGCCCTGCCCCAACGGGTGATTCTCCTTTCCCCAGTCCCGTGGTGGGGACCGGGTGCTGTTTCCCTTTTACCGCTCTGCGGTTCGAGTCCCTCTCTCCACTCTGCTGATACTTATTTTGGCTCAAGCTTCATCCTGTTACCTGTTCTCTCTCACCCGTCCGCTTCCTCCTCCTACCGCCACCAGCCGAGTGCTCCATGCGTTTAGTACTTTGTACTTTTTAAAGTGGAGCCCGAATGCGTTTGTCAATATTTTACCTATATTTGGGGCAGGCAGGTGGAAAGTGTTTTACCCACTTGGCCAAATGAAACACTGAAATAAGAAGTAAGAAAGTTGCTAAAAGTTATGAAGGCAGTTGTAGGATCACATATACGTTATACGCTAGACTATTTTTTGCCTTGGATTCTTCACTTCCTGGTTAATGCCATCTTGACCAAGCTGATCTAACATTTGCATATCATCCTTCTATCTCAGTATACCTCTGTCCTGGATCAAATATCTTCAGAATGCTCATTATCACCCATTGTATAAACTTAATGTTTACAAAATTATATTGCCATGTATTTTGCTACCTCGGTATATAATGATAACACCCACATTAAACTTCTTGGCTCTTTCTCCCATACCTTGACATGTGAATTATTCCATGGTACCTCCATTACTGTGCATTTAGATTTACTCTATTGTACTGTTACACCGCTTATTTCAACAAAAAATAGTTGTGTTGTCCGTGGTACTGCTGGTATCCACCTATTTAAGGAAATACCTGTATTAAACCTTATTAAAGCCTTCAAACCACATATCCTGTATTGTTTGTTTTACATATACATATTTCCATTTAATAGTTTACTCTGTGCCTCAATATGGCATACATATTACTTTTTTTCTCATTTTTGAGACGGAGTCTGGCTCTGTCGCCCAGGCTGGAGTGCTGTGGCTGCTATCTTGGCTCACTGCAACTTCCACCTCCCGGGTTCAAGCGATTCTCGTGTCTCAGCCTCCCTAGTAGCTGGGATTTCAGGCATGCCCCATCACG